>NC_069382.1:161833785-162138785 GCF_027475565.1 Acinonyx jubatus | reverse complement strand
CCCAAGTTTTATCAGGGCTCATCGTGCTTCAGAGAGGGCTACCTGACACATCGAGGTCAAGGAGACTTTCATAGCTTGTAAGTTTCTACTGTGAACAGTTCCTATCTTATTCTCGGAAACTGATAGCTATAAAATTACTCTGTATTTTTTATTGACCCTACTAGATAACTTGACTTTCTTCCAAGATCTTGAACATGCAACAACTTTGATATTTTGTTAGGGTTTTCTCCTCTTAGTTGAGAAGAAGATTAGAAGTCTGTCAAGGCCGGGACTTACTGTTCTCCCTTGCTGAGCTTTTGGAAATGTTGGTTGAAACTGACTGTAACTATATTAAATCTGTAGAAAGAATTGATCCTGCAGGCCTCACCACCAACTTCTGTTTGTGCAGGTTGTCAAGTCACTGGTCATAGCCTTGGTCTATACAGTCAAAGACGATGGGCTTGCTGGTAACAGGAGTGGTACCTAATAAACTGTTCACTCTTAATTTCAACTTCACATTTTGAAATAAACTGATTTAGCATAGAGTAGTGGTTCCCAAAGTATGGTTCAGGACCAGCAGCATCAAGACTACCTGGAAATGTGTTAGACATGCAAATACTTGAACCCCCACCCCAGACCTGTGGAGTCAGAAAGTCAGGGTTGTGGTTCAGGACACTCTGATGCATGCTGGAGTTTGACAGCCACAAACAGAGCATCTTGACATGACTATACATAGGAATGTTTTTCTCTTTCAGGCAAGTGAGCTTATGTGTGTAATTCCAGTTGTTTGTTGGGTGGTGATGACCTCAGAAAGTTTTAAATGCTAACTGGGCCCCAAGGAATTCATTACTGCATATTTACCTTTGGTAATCTGCCTTGCTACAAACTTTTCATTAAGCATTCATTAAGGGAAACAGGGTTTTTGAGAACTGTTTGCTTTCAAGTACATTTGTATTCAAGAAGGAGCATAGTGCAATATGTTATTTTAGGTACGCTCTGTTATGAGGGATTTTTGTTTTTAATATCTTCTAGAAAAAATGCTATAATTAGAAATAATATAGTTTTAAATGATAATATTTGACTTTAAATTTTCTACAGAAGTAGTATTGTATAGTTGGAAAGGCATGACTTTGGAGTTAAAATTGCATGCCTTGAGTTATTATAAACCCTTCTTTGACTTTTTGTTTCTTACTTTGAAAAATAGAAGTCATAAATGACACTGGGAAATGTATTTCATAAAGAGTAGCCAAGATAGAAATGTTAGTACTTATTTTATAAGCAATGCTTGGTTTACATTTCTTTCTTTCTTTCTTTCTTTCTTTCTTTCTTTCTTTCTTTCTTTCTTTCTGGGACAGCATGAGTGACTGTGAGCAGGGGAGAGGGGCAGAGGGAGAGAGAGAGAGAGAGAGAGAGAGAGAGAGAGAGAGAGAATCTTAAACAGACTCCATGCTTAGCACAGAGCCCGATGTGGGGCTCGATCCCAGGACCCTGGGATCACGACCTGAGCCGAAATCAAGAGTCGGATGCTCAACCGACTGAGCCACCCAGGCATCCCTATATTTCTTTATTGCTAATCTTAATTGGTTTTGTGCATAATGATCTCTTGTAGATTTTAGAACTTTATTGGTTTTTTCAGCTTCTGTGACTGAATGGAATATTGGATCATGTAGCATCACGCAGACCTAATGCTTAGGGCAACATTAGACGTTTGTAGCTATTAATTATAAATTCTCCCTTCAAAAACTTTATTTAAAAAATTATAAATCAATACATCTTCATTGTGCCAAAGATAAGAAAGAAGAGTTCATCTTCTATTCCCTTTGTATTCTCACTATCGATAACCGATAGTCATAGCCCTGTGTAAATAATTCTATACTTTTATCCATGTTCTTGCAAATGTATGTGAACATACACACAGTTTGTGTTATTAAGTGAAGCAAACCAAGGCCAGGCCAATTGTGGATTCAACAGTGCATTAAGAAATACAAGCTAGATCTGTGGAGTTGCGGTACACTAAGATAGCCCTTGATTCTCTAATCAAGGCTTGATCATCTAATCCGTAGACCCTCGTGTGCTGATGTGGCCCTTCTTCCAGCCTAAGAATTTGAAAAGGCAGTGGACTTCTGTTCCAGCATCTTGTGAACTGGCAGGCTCCACATTCCTCACAGCCGACAGTACTACTAAACGGTCTTGTCTTCCTGAGGAACTAAGGAGGTGACAAGAGCTGCACCGGCTTATGTGCATCCTACATCTATGTATACCTTTGCCTATTTTGGTAGGTGGTAACTAAAGTGAAACTTCAACTGTGCCCACGTTGTTATTCTTACCATTTTTGAATCCAGATCAGTCATTTTGGTCTGTACTTCATTCATGTTTATTAATTTTTGGTTTTGATCATTTCTATTTGCAGGTCTCCATTATTTCCTTTTTTTTTCCCTAACTATACATAATAGTCATTCGTTCAGGTCAATGGATGGATATACATAATTTTAAATAAATGTGTAATATTCTGTAATGTGGATGTGTCCTAGTGTATGTATCGGCTCTTCCATAATTGAAGGACTCTCATGATATTTCCAAAACTGTTACTACAAAAACCAAACAAAAAAACCCCCAAAACTACAGTATACATTCTTGTACATATACCTATACCTATAGGTGAGGCTCCCCAAAATGGAATTGCTGTGTCAATAGTTACATGTATTTTCTTTTTTTTTTTTTTAATTTTTTTTTGATGTTTTTATTTATTTTTGAGACAGAGAGAGACAGAGCATGAGCAGGGGAGGGGCAGAGAGAGAGGCAGACACAGAATCCGAAGCAGGCTCCAGGCTCCAAGCTGTCAGCACGGAGCCCGACGTGGGGCTTGAACTCCCAAACCGTGAGATCATGAAGTGATCTGAAGTCGGACGCCCAGCCGACTGAGCCACCCAGGTGCCCCAGTTACATGTATTTTCAATTTTACTAGATATTGTTAAATTTTTTTTTTTTTGGTGGAGGGGAGATTTTAAGCAATTCATTTCCCATTGCCAGAGGATTTGTTTCCCGTATCCTCACCAGCACTGACTACAAGAGAACTTTCCTAAGCAAGAGAGAAGTTAACAATTTTGCCCAGCTAACAATAAGTGTTCTGAATTTTCTTCCAGTAAATTTACTATAATTTTTACATTTAAGTTTTAATCTACCTAGAGATTTTTTAAATCAAAAATTTATTAAAATATTTTGAAATAAAAATGTATTTTTAAATGAGGTATAAAGGATTTTAGCTTTCTGGCTTTCAAGATGGATAACCATTTATTCAGGTATGTTAAATCATCATTTTCCCACTGATTTGAAATCCCACAATTGGGATATTTGCCATATGTTATCTTTCTGTTTATACAAGGATCTACTTTTGGGCCCTCTGCGCTAATTTTGTCTTGCCATTATAACAACCACAATTTAGTGGCTTAGTCCATGCCACTCATAAACGCTAGTTTATGAGTATAGTTCTGTTGATGAAAAGTCCAGGTATGGTGAGACTTGGTTCTTTGCTCAGGTTCTCAACGGCTGAAATTAGGATGTCATCGAGGCTGAGTTCTTAACTGAAAACCCAGGAAGAATCTACTTCCAACTTTACTCAGGTTGTTGGCAGACCTTGGTTCTTTGCAGTAGTAGGACCTATGTCTCCATTTTCTTGCTGGCCGTCACTGGAAGGCTGCTCTCAACCCCTAGAGACAACCAGCAGCCATCCTTTTGCATTGTATTTAATTTGCTAGATTTTTATGAGTTTTTCCATCAATATTCCTAAGTAAAAGTGGTTTATAATTTTTTGTGGCAATTATAAAAAAGTTTGCACATGTTTTTAATATGTATAGATATTTATATTATGGTGATAAATGGTTATTCGCAGTGAAACTTTTTTATTTTTATTTTTTTTACCATATAATTGCCTTGCTGTGAAGGAGTGTTGCAAGTTGGGTGTATGTAGCATTTGGTTCATGTTAATCTCATACCAAGTCCTTCTCTCCCAGTATTCACGTGTGTTAAGAATCTTGACCTTTAGGGGGTGCCTGGGTGGCTCAGTTGGTTAAGTGGCTGATGACTTCTGCTGAGGCTCAGGTCATGATCTCCGGGTTGGTGGATTTGAGCCTCCTGTGGGGCTCTGTGCTGACAGCTCAGAGCCTGGAGCCTGATTCAGATTCTGTGTCTCCCTCTCTCTCTCCTCTCCCTCCCCCACTCATACTCTACCTCTCTGTCTCTAAAAAATAAATAAACATTAAAAAAAAAAGCATCTTGACCTTTAGGATCTATGATCATATTAATTAATTTTTAAATTCTAGATAAAATGCTAATGTCCGTTAGTGAAAGCAAAGTGTCCAGAGTCAGGTGTTTTTTGACATTGCATATTTGGGTAATGTTGGGCTTCAAGTTTCCATGCTTAGCCTGGGAACATGCAGGCCTTTTCATATAGTTAATCTTTAATGGTATTTTTCCATCACTAACCAGCAGCAAGTTTGTTGTAACCCAAATTTTCACAAGTAGTAGTTTACTCCTGAAGTAAAAATGATGTTAGGCATGGAGACTTTAATAAAACCTAGGTAAATGTTGTTTTTTTTTTTTCCTTTTAAACGAAATACTAAATCTCCCTACCTTTAGGGACAGTTGCTCACTCACAAGTCAAGTATCTAGATCTGAAAATTCTTTCTGTTTCTAAGTGATGATAATTGAACTTTTAGCCTTTGGTTCTGTGTGTGTGTGTGTGTGTGTGTGTGTGTGTGTGTGTGTGTGTTTAATTTTGCTGTTAATTCTGAAGGCAGTGTTTCAATCAGTGGCAGAGTAGTAGGTCAAATAAAGCATGGGACCATTTTATGTATTAGCAGAACACCATGACAAATCAACTCTCTTTGGAGTGGGCTAAATCTTGGAATGATGAATGATGTTTTGAAAAATCGTAAAAATGCTTCATAGCACGTTGTTCTTTAGAGTTTTGTCTACTAGGTTACTCTGTTTACCCCTGGGAACAGCTGAGAAGAAGGTATTGCTATCCTCACATGGTTGGTTGCCTGGCAAACTCTCCAATTAAATGAAATGCAAAGTTGCTAAAGCTGAGTGTGAGTTATATACAGTTTAAGAAATTAAATATAGATCAATAATTGGGTATAGTTGTTAATGTCAACACTGTGCATATAAATTCTCAATATTTATGAATAAATGCTATAATTGAGAGAACATTTGCCAGATAATCACTACATTTTTTTGCTTTACTTAGCTCTTAATTATGGTTCACACACCACTGTAAGGGCTTTACGTATATTAACTCACTTAATCCTCACAACAACCCTTTGATCAAGGTTAGCTGGCAAGTGAAGGTGCCAGGAATTGATGTCAGCGTCTGGCTTTGGAGTCTATGCTCTTAATCACTACTATACTGCTTACTGGTCTTATAAAGCCAGTAGGAAAGAAAACGATGATTTTCTGCAAGAGTCTTTCAGGCTTGGAGAAGCAGATTCCTTCTATTAATAAAGGTAGAAGGAATGCAGTCACAAACTGACTGCTTCTGTTTTCTCAAACTTAAATCTTATTACTCCTGCTTCTAATGGAAGGAAAGCCAGGCTGAACCATGAAAGAGGAAATGGGGTGTTTCGTCTTCTTTCCCCATACTTCCTCGTTTCTATAAAATTCAATGATCAACAGTCATTTGTTGATCATCTAACTTTGGCCAAGCATTAGACTCTGTTGTGGAGTCTGGAAACAATTAGATGTGTTGCCTGACTTTGAAGAAAGAAGCTACCTGCTGCACCCTGAAACAAGTGGGGTGAATGAGCCAGGCTCAGCATTGTAATGGGAGCAGAGCAGGGAATGCCTTACTGTATCTCCTGTGTGGACCCTCCTCAGTTTCCCCCACTCCACGGTCAAACTAAAACAGTCAAAAGGATGAATAGGGGCTGGTGCAGTGAGTGGATGAAATGATTGACCAGCCCTCCAGAAAGAGCAGCATTTGCAGAGATACGAGGTATAACCTGTGCTTTGCAACCTCCCTGATAAGTCATTTGGGTACTAGATTCCACATTCAGGGCTCCATTCTAGATTCTTTTAATCAGGATGTCCAGGGAAGGGGCCTAGGGAACTGTTATGACAGAAGCTTGGGAAACACCAGACAAGTGGAATACAGTTTGTTTGTGAACATAGTTTGAATTTCGGATAGAATGGTTGAGGATGAGATCGGGTGGTGTGGGGGTCATTTTATGTCATGCCTGTATTTTGTTAATGTTTGTTCTTCTATATGTATCCTACTTAGTGCTGGTTACTTGTCACGTATCTACAGGTGTATTGGACTGAGCATTTACTTAGAGTTGGACAACTTTATTTAATTTGAAAAGCAATACATTGAAAGATTGGATCTCAGCCCAATTTACAGGGTTTACAACCTTGATTCTGTATAACCTGAGAAATAGCCAAAGTGGAGAGTGAGAGTGGGGAATAGAATGAACAATGTTTGTCAACAGTGTGCCCCATGATTCTTCATGGTGTCTCATTTTTTTCATTGGCAAGCTGAGGTGCAGAGGTTAATTACATAGGTCACATACCTAATAAGTTATACAACTGATATATGAGCTGGAGTCTATAGAGCAGGAAGAATTTGATTTGTCAAAAAGTGGTAAACATTGTGCTCATTCACTCAATTAAAATAGGTGAACCAGAAAATGCAGGGTTAGGGTCAGGGGTTATAGTAAAAAGGCTTCTGACAGTTGTTATCATGTGAAAATATGTGCCCAATATTCTGTTGTTGTTTTTTTTTTTTTTTGATTTAAGAGAAACTAAATATCAGTATTTTATGTGAATTTATATCTATTTGCAAAGGTTGGTCCTGTATCAGAAAACAAATTCTAATAATGTGTTTACTGGCACCATGATACAAGATACATCACTGGGTAGAATTTTGCTTAAAGGCCACTGGTTTGTGGCCTCTAGATTAAATAATCTCTAAAGTCTAAGCTTTAAAATACTATGATTCATGCTGATTCTTAATGAGGTATGACTTACTCTGATTTGCTTTCCTTTTGATATCTTAAGTTTTGCTGTAGATTTATGTGAACTATTATTAATAACAACCTTCTTTAAGCAGTAATGTATTTTTAGCTTTGCTGGGATAGATAAAGAAAGATTAAAAGGCTACCTTCTCCTGGCCATGATAGGAAGTGTTGCCATCCCTGAACATTCTAGTTCGGCTGCTGCTTTCCCCTGCCTTTCTGCCATAACAGAAAGTAGGTATGTTCACTTCCATGTATACTTTGGACCCATTGTGGAGCCACATTCAATCATTGTCTTTCCAAAGTGTGTATAGCAACATACTAGTTAATCTCAAGACCAATTCAGTGCATCTTGACCAGTATTAAAATGGGAGAGAGACCAAACGAGAGCGAAAATAGAGTAGAATAGAACATGCGTTGCAAGTAATAAGGATAAGAATTGTTTTATAACTTCTGTTTCAGCTGTGTTTGTATTTGTGTGTGTGGAGGTTCTAGGTTACATCACAGAACGTATTTCTCACCAGTCTGACAGTTGGCAAATTTTGAAAATGCTCGAGCTAGAATGTCTAAGTAGATCCTTGGTCATTCCTGCTCGATATAAAGTGGTTTAAATTCTAAACTGGAAATTTGAAAGGATATTAACCACATCTTAATTACCTCTGCATCTGGTCTTTTTGCAATCTCGCGAAGACGCTATTAGTGTCTCTGTCTTGTGTAGATCAGTCCTTTGATCCAGTATTCACTCTTCAGGAGAGAATGGCAGTGCTGAGGGGAAGGCATTACAAGATGAGTCACCTGGCCTTGGAGAGAAGGACAGAGATTCAATGGCTGAGGAGGATGCTGGGGAGGGCAATAGGTAGCCCCAATTCAGTCCTTACTAAAATTCCCTGGGATTGAGAACGGGGGAAGGGGAAACACAATACATGAGTAAATAGAGCCCCTAATGAAAGTGTTCTCATACCATTTATACCTTCAGTGGTTGGGTCATATGTTTGTTTGATATGGAAAAAATTGTAAATTTTACTATCCTTCCTGTTCTTTAAGACTTTCCAGAAGTTTATGAGGAGTGTTTCAGTGGGTGTCTGTTTGTTTTGCCAGATCACCTACACCTCCTGGATCTCAGCGCGTTTTGGACATGACTGAGTGTCTTCAGTGGGCCAGGTATCGCTGGCAGCGGCTGATGGGCAGCACACGCAGGGACGACGAGGAGAGGCCGTACAACTATTCCTCTCTGCTCGCCTGTGGGAATGTGTCTTCTCACGTTCCCAAACTGGCAGCAAAGCACCGCGTTGTTGTCCCCCACCTTCGGCCCTTCAAGGATGAGTATGAAAAGTTCTCTGGTACCTACGTCAATAACCGAATACGAACAACAAAGTACACACTTCTAAATTTTGTGCCAAGAAACTTATTTGAACAATTTCACAGGTACTTTTATTCTCTTTTGAAAAAGAAGATCTTACGTTCTTTGTCATTCTGGTTGATACAAGAATTTTCATTTCTATAACGTAGGTTACCTAAGCCTGCGACTTGGGACATTTCCTTTGATGACTCTGGTAGAGTCTGTTGTGAAAAGATAACCCCTCACGTTTACACAGCGCTTTACAATTGGTAAAATGCTTTCTCTTGACCAGGGAAGATACTGTTGTGTTCATATTCTAGATTAGGAAACAAAGTTCGATGCTGGGGTTTACCCATGGTCATGCCAGTGATAAGGAGCAGACCAGGAGCCATAGCTCTGAGTCTTTTCACACTTGCTTCCATGTTCTTTCCATTAGACCAAGCTGCATTTTATTTTCGCTTTTTCTTACTTGATTATAGGGGGAAATAGAGCTCTGAAGCAAATGCAGATATAAGATGTTACTAGGTGAAGCAACGGCATAGTTCAGTTTAATATGTATTTATTGAAGCTCTCCTGTGAGTTTAGGCATTGAAGGAAATGTCTAAATGGTGCTCCTTTCCTAATGGAGTTTGCCATTCAGCCGAGGAAACGGGAGGTGTATACAATGAAAAGACACAGTGGATGTGATGAGTGTTATAAAGTCCTACCAAGTAGGATGGAAGCCTCAAAATGAGCAATAGTAGAACAATAGAAGAGGAAATGGCGTTGTAATTTAATTATGGAGAGCGGGTGAGATTTTCAAGGCAAAGGTGTTGGCAAAGCACATTTCAGATGCAGGAAGGAATAGGAGTAAAAGCAGAAAGGCAGTAGCATAGATTTAACTGAGGCCTGGAATGTGGACCCTTCTGCCTGACACCCTTAGAAGCAAATAAAGGCAGAGAGAACATTTAGGAAGATTCCGTATATACTCTGGTGAGTGGTAAGACTGAGTTTAGAAAAATGCGGGAATGAAAAGAATGATCTATTACAGATATTATGGGTTAGATACGGAGAATTAAGTAAAAAGATGGTGTGAACATTTTGATCTGAGTTAGCCAGAAGGATTAGGAGAAGACAGGAATGAAAAGAAAGTTGGTTTGATTATTTTGTTTTTATAAATGTTGAGTTTGAGATGCTAATGTGTGAATAGAGAGATTCTCAGCATTCATTATTCATTCTACACATATTCATTTTCATTATTCACTCTACTTCGGTTCCACATGCATTTATTGAACGGTGGGTATGTTTACAGTATAGATGTGAATTTGTTGAATAATGGCTTTAAATGCTATGGGTGAGTCTGTCTTTTATGAAGTTCATAATCTAGTACACTTGATGGAGCTAGAATCTGGAACTTGAACAGAGTCCAGGGCCAGTGTTGTAAGTTTGGATGCAGTCCACATGGAAACAATAGAAGCCAAAAAAGTAGCAAAAAGAGTTAAGAAAGAAATTTTCAGAGCAGAAGGAGTTAGAGGCGAGGAAGGGAGAAATGTGGGGGAATTATTTTGAGAAGTTTAATGGTTAATGGAGAAAATTCATGGTAAAAACTCAAGGGGCTATGCAGGATTGAGATTTTAAGGAAATGAGCCACTTGAATTTACCTTAGGGACCAGTGGAGAAGTATTTGAATATGTAAAATAAAGGAGTGGAGGAAGTTCTTGAAAAAGTGAATAGCCGAAGAGCTGAGATAGAAGGGTAGGTCTCCAGGGGAAAAAAAACCCTCTCGGGCTTCTCTGTTTATTTTGAGCCTTGTTTGAATCTAATGTTCGGACTTGCAAAGTAACTTCTGAAGGCTAGAGAATTGGAGTTTTAAAAAATTTATTTCTACTATGTGTTAAACACTGAATTTCCTCTAAATTTCTAGAGCCTTTCAAATGAAAATAGTGTCTTCTGTTATGCTTTATATCATGTTTTACACAACCCAAGACTATCCTGCTCCAATATTCACTATTATGTATTTAATAAAAAATACCTCCTATTTATTGAAGTAATGCCCTGAGCTGGATGTCTGCGGGAGTGACACATTGCTCGGATCCGTCAGGTTGTGCTAGTTATCTATTTCGTAGCATCGAAAATGAAACAGTAGAAATTCGTTGGAAGGCACCCTGTGGTATTGTTGCCCCTCTTGCTTTAAACTTGTATGTGATTTGTTAACACCTGCTTGTATGTGTTTGGATTTGCAGAGCTGCCAATTTATATTTCCTGTTTCTAGCTGTCTTGAACTGGGTGCCTTTGGTCGAAGCCTTCCAAAAGGAAATTACGATGCTGCCTTTGGTGGTGGTCCTTACGATTATCGCAATTAAAGATGGTTTGGAAGATTACCGAAAATACAAGATTGACAAACAGATCAATAATTTAGTAACTAAAGTTTATAGTAGGTAAGTGGAACAGGAGCTGTGCTAGGGAATACCCATGTCTTAGAAATGTGCAGAATGTTACTTTTTTCTCCCTTAGATGTGATTGGGACCCTTTTTGGTGATGGTGGTGGTGGTGATGTTTTCAGCTAATATTTGTTGAAGACCTGCAGTGAGTTTAGTTCAGGTGTCATAGCAGAACCAAAATGTGTAAGGTGGTCCTGATTTAGGATGGTCTGATTTAGGATCCTTTGACTTTACTGTGATACAAGGCAGTATGCATTCAGATTTCAAATTTAGACAGTTTCCCTGGGTGAGTGATGCGGTAAGATACTTTCATGATGCTGGACAGTAGCAGGGAGCCTCAGTTCCCAGTCAGCCCTGTGATCAGGGGGGTACATAATTATTTTGTACCCATACAACATTCTGTTTTTCACTTTCAGTACAGTACTCAATAAATTATGTGAGATATTCAACACTTCATTATATTTTAGTATATGTGCTGCCGAAGCGAGCACTAACACTTCATTATAAAATAGGCTTTGTGTTAGATGATTTTGCCCAACTATAGGCTCATAGGTAAGCATTCTGAGCACTTTTAAGGTAGGCTAAGTTAAACTATGATGTTCTGTAGGCTAGGGGTATTAACATGCATTTTCAACCTACAGTATTTTCAACTTGCAATAGGTTTTTTGGGATGTAACCCTTTCATAAGTCAAGGAAGAGCTATAAAAGTTATTGTCAACCCAGGAGTTGATAAAGCAAAAGCTTCTATAACTTATTATAAGTGGAATTGAAAGCATTAAACTTCAAACCATAAGAAAGAAAGCAAGCAGATAGTTTTTAATACTGGATGTTATAATTTGGGATTAAGAAGAGGATGGAATAAGAAAAATATGAATGGATATGAAAAACAAGATGGGATATGGAAGAAAACACCAGAAGTACCTGTTGAGGAAAGGAATACTGAAAAAGGGGAAGAGTGGGTTTTTTTTGTTTTTTTTTTTAAAGATTTTATTTTTAAGTAATCTGTATAGCCAACGTGGGGCTCAAAATCACAACTCTGAAATCAAGAGTTGCATGCTCTACTGAATGAGTTAGCCAGGCACCCCAAGAGTGTTCTTTTTTGTACACAAAACTAGAGGCTTATAAAACTCTTCCCACTGCAGCAGCAAAAGGTATTCATAATAGGTCTTTTCAGAAGCATATATACTCTGTTGGAGACGTGTATCTCCAGTATTTAGTAAACTGAAAGACTGTGTAGCTAAGAATAAAGTCTGTAAAGATGAGTTTTGAACTGTGCTGTATGTTGTAAATCTACATCTACAAATTATACCTACGATACTGGTATCCAGAGATAACTATAACACGGCTGTATATTCCTTTAAGTCCTGTGCTCATTGTGTACATGTGTTTTACAAAATTAAGATTGTGTTGCATATATTTTTACCCTAGTTGTTTTAGCCTAATACTGTACCACAAACATTTCCCATGTCTTTGTGAAGATGAAATTTTCCTATTTCATACTTTTATGAAAATGAATTACAAAGTTTATAATACTCTCTGGCATTATGTTTCATGAGAAATGTATCTACTTTTTATTTTAAAATGCTCTTTTTTTAATTTTTTAACGTTTGTTTATTTGAGAGAGAGAGACAGCATGAGCAGGGGGAGGGCCAGAGAGAAGGGGACGGAGGATCCAAAGCAGGCTCTGTACTGTCAGCACAGAGCCCAATGTGGGGCTTGAACTCATGAACTGTGAGATCATGACCTGAGCCAAAGCCAGACACTTAATTGAGCCACCCAGGTGCCCTTGTATCTACTTTTTAAAAAGTCATCTTTAGGGGTGCCTGGGTGGCTGAGTCGGTTAAGTGTCTGACTCTTGATTTTGGCTCTGGCCATGATCTCCTGGTTCATAAGATCGAGCCCCATGTCAGGCTCTGCACTGACAGTGCAGAACCTGCTTGGGATTCTCTCTCTCCCTCTTTGTTTTCCTCTCTCCCTCTCATGTGTACATGCTCACTCTCTCTCTTGAAAATAGAATAAATAAACTTTAAAAAGTCATCACTAGAACAGATTTGTGAAATTCTGAATCTAATATGTTAATAGCTTTACAAACAAGTTTATAATGTTATTTATTTATTCATTCATTCATTCATTCTCGGGTAGGAGTGTTCTGAGGAAATGGAGTATATTAACTTGGCCTGAGGTAACCCACTAAAGGAGCCATGATGAGAAATGAAGAGAGGGAGTGTTAGGCCTACTGTGAAGGGACTTTACCACCAGGCCACTGCTTGGACATTGTACTAGCCAGGGTTGTCCAGAGAAATAGAACAAATAGGAATGAGATTTATTATAAGGAATTGGCTCCTGTGATAAAAGAGGCCAAGAAACCCCAGCATCCACAAGTTGGAGTTTCTGGAAAGCCAGCAGCGCACTATGGAGGCCTGAGAGCCAGAGAATTGATGGTGTAGATTACAGTGCAAGTCTGAAGGCCTGAGAACTGAGGTCAGACTATCAGTGTCCCAGCTCAAGCATCAGAAAGGCAGATAGTAAATTCAACCTTTCTCTGCCTTTTTGTTCTCAAGGGATTGAGTGAGGGCCATCTGCTTTACTCAGTTCACCAATTCAAATGCTATTTTTCCCAGAAACACTCTCACAGACACACCCAGAAGTAGTGTTCAACCAGTTTCTGGGCATCCCTAGTGAAGTTGACATGTAAAATTAACCATCAGAGATGTTTTCCTTTAGTGGCAGAGAATTCATCTCTCTCTTTTTTAAGTTTTTATTTAAATTCCAGTTAACATACAGTGTAATATTAGTTTTAGGTATACAATATAACGATTCAATAATTCCATAGATCACCTGGTGCTCAGCACAACACGTACCCTCCTTAACCCTCATCAACTATTTAACCCATCCCCCTACCTACCTTCCTTCAGGGGTAACCATCATTTCTCTATAGTTAAGAGTCTGTTTCTTGGCTTGCCTGCTTCTCTCTTTCCCCCACCCCCTTTTGAGCAGAGAAGGAATGGGTGAAAGCTATGCTTTAGGAATATTGGTCTACTCAAGTCCTGGGAATAGCCTCTCCTAATAGAGTAGATCTGCCTCTGCAAATCATTCCAGAGCACTGCTGGGAGTAGATGCAAAGTACAGGAAGGGGTGCATACAGAGGCACTGTGAAGAAGAACCCAGTTGAATTTGGTGAACTTTTGTGATTTTTGAGCAGAAGTACCACTGATAGAAGTAGGGAGCATTACATTCACCTTAGGGGTAGGATGAGCTGGAAATGAGAGCAAGACAGGCATCCAAGTGGAAATGCCCCCCAGGCAAACAGGAACATAGTGCAGAAGTTCTGGAAGGAAGGAAAAGCTATGATAAGAAATGACAAAGTCATCAGTCTGTGTAGAGATGATTTTGAAGTGAGGAGTTGGACTTAAAGCCCTAAGAGAAAACAGATGAAGAGCTGAAAGGCTGAGCTTTGAGCCCAGAGGTAGGCAAGCACTTCTCAGCCCCTTGAGCAGACTTTCCAGGTTCCTTTGGGCAGATGTTGCCACTCCTTCTTCTGACATCTCAGAGCATTTGGTACATTTCTTGGATTGACGTTAATGTTCTTATGTAGACTCTAAGTTTTTAGATTGTAATTCTAAATTTGTCAGACTAGAGATTCTGTTCTAGTTACCAAGTCTGAATAAGAGACATGTAGGTTCAAAAGTCTAGTTTTATAATAAAAAGCAGTACATTTTGAACAAATTTTAGGCTCTTTCGGCTGACCAAAAGTTCAACCAGATGACATAATTTTTGTTGTTGTTGTTTAGTTTCGGGAGAAAAAGAACTCAAAGACTTGTCCTCATGGAATTGTCTTTAATTTTATGTGAGCCACAGAGGAAATAGTTAGGCTGCTCTGATAAAGTGATACTTAAGCTAAAACCTGTGGGATTCTGAATTGCGTTCGTTATTAGAATTCTCCAGTGACTTTCTCAATATTAGTTTTAAAGATCTAGAAACAAAACAAAACAAATAACTTTTTTTTTCTCCTTTGTAAGATGATGTGACTTGTACTTAGATAAGGGAAAATTTGGTCTGTGTTTTTTTTTCTTATACTCTTGTCTATTTAAAGCGAACCAGGAAAAACTGTTGTATTGTGTAGAAAACTGAGAATAACAGTAAAAGCTCATGGTTTTTATTTTAAAGTCATGAGTGTTTTACTAAAACATTGGTATGAATCATTTGATGGTATTTGAGTCTTTATCATATGCCAAGGATAGACAGGTGGTGTTGATACAACCTTACCCTTAAAAACTAACTGCAAGAAACAGTATTTTAGAATGATTATATGATGAGCAATGAATCGAGATTTTGACCAATTTTAAGATTACCCAGAGTACCAAATTTAGCAAATAGGAAGAATGCTTCTTATAAGTATTTTTTAAATACAAGTTATTGTATATAAATAATTACTGACTTTTAGTGGTAGTTTAAAGTTGATAACATGTGTTTGTTTGCTTTTCTTTAAAAAAAAATTTTTTTTTAATGTTTGTTTATTTTTGAAAGAGGGAGACAGAGAGCAAGCAAGGAAGGGGCAGAGAGAGAGGGAGACACAGAATTCAAAGCAGGCTCCAGGCTCTGAGCTGTCAACACAGAGCCTGATGTGGGGCTTGAACTCATGAACTATGAGACCATGACCTGGGCTGAAGTTGGATGCGCAACTGACTGAGCCACCAGGCACCCCTGTTTGCTTTTCTAACTTGTTCTAAATAAACTGTAATTCTGATTTTCTCAGTTAGTAGCTGGATTACTTTAGGCACACTCCATAAGCTAGCGGAACCCCAGTTCCCTTCATTAGGAATCTAATAGTAATAAAACAGTAAGCAATAAACTCAGCCCTTTCTAAGTCCTAAGTAAAGGTTCGCCATTATGATCATTTTTGTAGGCTAGTAATAACTACTAGCTACAGTTGTCACATTATTAAGTCATTTAATCAACATCTGAGAACTCCTTAGGACACTGTTTTGTAAATATTAAAATTGCCTAGTGGGAGACCTGGTATGATTTTTTTCTAAGGTGTCCTTTTGGACATAGTCCACATCTATTTTAGATAATTTGCATACAAATTTAAAGATAAGATGCAGTATTCTATTTAATTGTTTATAGTCAATCCCAAGATGCCATTTTGTGATTGCATTTCAAAGTAGAATTAGGTAATTTTCTTTTTGTCTATTATTTTATGTAATTTTATTTTGTTTGGTGTTGCAGAAGAAATACTGCTTACCTTTTCCCCCCTCCCCTCACATTGTTCTTGGAACAAATTATAAGGATATAAAGAAATAAAAGTAGGCTCTAAGATCATGCCTTGTTGATTTAAACATGCTAACAACTTAAATTCCCATGAAATACAAAGGCATCACTTTAGAGAACAAATTATTCCTCAGCAAAATTAAGGTGAAGGTGGGAGCCATTAAATTGTACAAGCTTCTGGAAGAAGCATATTAACATTTTTGTGCAGATAATTTGATTCTTGTTTGTAATATGTGGTCTTTCACATGGTGCTTGTCTTTGGGCAAGTATCTTGGGAAATAACAAACACTAATATAGAAATTAAACATTTAAACTTTATTATACCTCAAGTTGGAATTAGCTATTATGGAAAACCTAACTTTCTTAAGATTGCCTTTAAAATAGCAGCCGTGTATAAGGTATTAAGATTTGTTTCAAGAGAATAGAAGTGTGTCAAAAACAAAACTACTGAAACCCAAGTGTTCAGGTGCCCAAGCTAGACCCCTGGAAATTGCCCCGGAGTCTCCCCCATTTCAGCTAGTCAGCAGCAGTCCTGAGGACCCGCTCTCTAGTGATTTCTTCTGACTTGAGCCTACGGTGTGCTTTGAGAAATCTGCCACCAGATTATCTCGGCTTGGTCTCCAGGAACCACCCAATAGTGACCATCACAAATTGCAGGGCCACGGAGCTGTTGGTGGTAAAATCTGTTGTGATCCTGTGGAAGACTGTGCAATCTGAGGAGCTGCCTGACTGCTTATTTTCTTACATCACAATTAAAAATGCTATCATGAAGATGGCAGCATAGGAGGATGCTGGGCTCACCGCGTCCTGCTGATCGCTTAGATTCCACCCACATCTTCCTAAATTACCCAGAAAACCGCCAGAAGACTAGCAGAATGGACTCTCCGGAGCCAAGCGTAGACAAGAGGCCCATGGAGGAGGGTCTGCCTCCCTCCCGGTGCTACAGGGCCCCTCCCGCAAGGGATCACCGACAGCAAAGCAAGCTAAGCCTGCCCCTCCTGCCCTTGTGCACCTTGCAGATCCACCCCAGCTAATATGCCAGATCCCCAGCACCACAAGCCTGGCAGTGTGCAAGTAGCCCAGACAGGGGCCACACCACTCCACAGTGAGTCCTGCCCCTGGGAGAGGAGAAGGTAAGGTACACACCAGTCTGACGATGGCCCCAGCAGTGGGCTGGGGGCAGACATCAAGTCTGACTGCGGCCCTGCCCACCAACACAAGTTACTTTGGACAGTACAGGGGAAGTGCCCTGCTGTTTGGAGCCACCTCAGAGACTACCCAAAATGACGAAATGAAAGAGCTCTCCTCAAAAGAAACTCCAGAAAGTACGACAACTAACAAATTGATCAAAAACAATTCAAGCAATATAACAGAACCAGAATTTAGACTAATAGTCATAAAATTAATCACTGGGCTTGAAAAAAGTATGGAGGACAGCAGAGAATCTATTGCTACAGAGATCAAGGGACTAAGGAACAGTCAGGAGGAGCTAAAAATGCTATAAATGAGGTGCAAAATAAAATGGAGGCGACCACAGCTCTTATTGAAGAGGCAGAGGAGAGAATAGGTGAATTAGAAGATAAAATTATGGAAAAAGAGGAAGCTGAGAAAAAGAGATAAAAAAAATTCAGGAGTATGAGGAGAGAATTAGAGAACTAAGTGATGCAATCAAATGGAACAACACCCATATAATAGGAATTCCAGAAGAGGAAGAGAGAGAGAAAGGGGCTGAAGGTGTAGTTGAACAAGTCATAGTTGAGAACTTCCCTGATCTGGGGAAGGAAAAAGGCATTGAAATCCAAGAGGCACAGAGAACTCCTTTCAGACGTAACTTGAATCGATCTTCTGCACAATATATCATAGTGAAACTGGCAAAATATAAGGATAAAGAGAAAATTCTGAAAGCAGCTAGGGTTAAACAGACTCTAACCTACAAAGGGAGACCCATAAGACTAGTGGCAGACCTATCTACTGAAACTTGGCAGGCCAGAAAGGAATGGCAGGAATTCTTCAATGTGATGCACAGAAAAAATATGCAGCCAAGAATCCTTTATCCAGCAACTTTGTCACTCAGAATAGAAGGAGAGATAAAGGTCTTCCCAAACAAACAAAAACTGAAGGAATTTATCACCACTAAACCAGCCCTACAAGAGATCCTAAGGGGGATCCTGTGAGACAAAGTACCAGAGACATCACTACAAGCATGAAACCTACAGACATCACAATGACTCTAAACTCATATCTTTCAATAATAACACTGAATGTAAATGTACTAAATGCGCCAACCAAAAGACACAGGGTATCAGAATGGATAAAAACAAGACCCATCTGTTTGCTGTTTACAAGAGACTCATTTTAGACCTGAGGACACCTTCAGATTAAAAGTGAGGGGATGGAGAACTATCTATCATGCTACTGGAAGTCAAAAGAAAGCTGGAGTAGCCATACTTATATCAGACATACTAGACTTTAAATTAAAGGCTGTAACAAGAGATAGAGAAGGGCATTATATAATAATTACAGGGACTACCCATTAGGAAGAGCTAACAATTGTAAATGTCTATGTGCCGAATACGGGAGCCCCCAAATATATAAAACAATCACAAACATAAGCAACCTTATTGATAAGAATGTGGTAATTGCAGGGTACTTTAATACCCCACTTACAACAATGGATAGATCATCTAGACACAGGATCAATAAAAAAACAAGGGCCCTGTTGGGATGAGCACTGGGTGTTGTATGGAAACCAATTTGACAATAAATTTCATATATTGAAGAAAAAAAAAAAACAAAAAAAAAAAAACAAGGGCCCTGAATGATACATTGGATCAGATGGACTTGACAGATCTATTTAGAACTCTGCATCCCAAAGCAACAGAATATACTTTCTTCTCGAGTGCACATGGAACATTCTCAAAGATAGGTCACATACTGGGTCACAAAAGAGCTCTTTATAAGTATAACAGAATTGAGATCATACCATGCACACTTTCAGACCACAATGCCATGAAACTTGAAATCAACCATAGGAAAAAGTCTGGAAAACCTCCAAAAGCATGGAGGTTAAAGAACACCCTACTAAAGAATGAATGGGTCAACCAGGCAATTAGAGAAGAAATTAAAAAATATATGGAAACAAATGAAAATGAAAATACAACAATCCAAATGCTTTGGGATGCAACGAAGGCAGTCCTGAGAGGAAATACACTGCAATCCAGGCCTATCTCAAGAAGCAAGAAAAATCCCAAATACAAAATCTAACAGCACACCTAAAGGAAATAGAAGCAGAGCAGCAAATACACCCTAAACCCAGCAGAAGAAGAGAAATAATAAAGACCAGAGCAGAAATAAACAATATAGAATCTAAAAAAACTGTAGAACAGATCAACGAAACCAAGAGTTGGTTTTTTGAAAAAATAAACAAAATTGATAAACCTCTAGCCAGGCTTCTCAAAAAGAAAAGGGAGATGGCCCAAATAGATAACATCATGAATGAAAATGGAATTATTGCAGCCAATCCCTCAGAAATATAAGCAATTATCAGGGAATACTATGAAAAATTATATGCCAACAAACTGGACAACCTGGAAGAAATGGACAAATTCCTAAACACCCACACCCTTCCAAAACTCAATCAGGAGGAAATAGAAAGCTTGAACAGACCCATAACCAGCGAAGAAATTGAATCAGTCATCAAAAATCTCCCAACAAATAAGAGTCCAGGACCAGATGGCTTCCCAGGGGAGTTCTACCAGACGTTTAAAGCAGAGATAATACCTATCCTTCTCAAGCTGTTCCAAGAAATAGAAAGGGAAGGAAAACTTCCAGACTCATTCTATGAAGCCAGCATTACTTTGATTTCTAAACCAGACAGAGACCCAGCAAAAAAAGAGAACTACAGGCCAATATCCCTGATGAATATGGATGCAAAAATTCTCAATAAGATATTAGCAAATCGCATTCAACAGCATGTAAAAAGAATTATTCACCATGATCAAGTGGGATTCATTCCTGGGCTTCAGGGCTGGTTCAACATTGGCAAATCAATCAATGTGATACATCACATTAATAAAAGAGAAGATAAGAACCATAGGATCCTGTCAATTGATGCAGAAAAAGCTTTTGACAAAATTCAGCATCCTTTCTTAATACAAACCCTCAAGAACGTCGGGATAGAAGGAACCTACTTAAACATCATAAAAGCCATTTATGAAAGGCCCACAGCTAATATCATCCTCAATGGGGAAAAACTGAGAGCTTTCCCCCTGAGATCAGGAACACGACAGGGATGCCCACTCTCACCGCTGTTGTTTAACATAGTGTTGGAAGTGCTAGCATCAGCAATCAGACAACAAAAGGAAATCAAAGGCATCAAAATTGTCAAAGATGAAGTTAAGCTTTCACTTTTTGCAGATGACATGATATTATACGTGGAAAACCTGATAGACTCCACCAAAAGTCTGCTAGAACTGATACATGAATTCAGCAAAGTCGCAGGATACAAAATCAATGTACAGAAATCAGTTGCATTCTTATACACTAATAATGAAGCAACAGAAAGACAAATAAGGAAACTGATCCCATTCACAATTGCACCAAGAAGCATAAAATACCTAGGAATAAATCTAACCAAAGATGTAAAAGATCTGTATGCTGAAAACTATAGAAAGCTTATGAAGGAAATTGAAGAAGATATAAAGAAATGGGAAAACATTCCATGCTCATGGGTTGGAAGAATAAATATTGTTAAAATGTCAATACTATCCAAAGCTATCTACACATTCGATGCAATCCCAATCAAAATTGCACCAGCATTCTTCTTGAAGCTAGAACAAGCAATCCTAAAATTTGTATGGAACCACAAAAGATCCTGAATAGCCAAAGTAATATTGAAGAAGAAGACCAAAGCAGGAGGCATCACAATCCCAGACTTCAGCCTCTACTACAAAGCTGTAATCATCAAGACAGCATGGTATTGGCACAAAAACAGACACATAGACCAGTGGAATAGAATAGAGGCTCCAGAATTGGACCCACAAAAGTATGGCCACCTAATCTTTGACAAAGCAGGAAAGAATATCCAATGGAAAAAAGTCTCTTTAACAAATGGTGCTGTGAGAACTGGACAGCAACATGCAGAAGAATGAAACTAGACCACTTTCTCACACCATTCACAAAAATAAACTCAAAATGGATAAAGGACCTGAATGTGAGACAGGAAACCATCAAAACCCTAGAGGAGAAAGCAGGAAAAAACCTTTCTGACCTCAGCCACAGCAATTTCTTACTTGACACATCCCCAAAGGCAAGGGAATTAAAAGCAAAAATGAACTATTGGGACCTCATAAAGATAGAAGCTTCTGCACTGCAAAGGAAACAATCAACAAAACTAAAAGGCAACCAATGGAATGGGAAAAGATACTTGCAAATGACACATCGGACAAAGGGCTAGTGTCCAAAATCTATGAAGAACTCACCAAACTCCACACCCGAAAAGCAAATAATCCAGTGAAGAAATGGGCAGAAAACATGAATAGACACTTCTCTAACGAAGACATCCAGATGGCCAAGAGGCACATGAAAAGATGCTCAACGTCGTTCCTCATCAGGGAAATAGAAATCAAAACCACACTCAGATACCACCTCATGCCAGTCAGAGTGGCTAAAATGAACAAATCAAGAGATGATAGATCCTGGAGAGGATGTGGAGAAACGGGAACCCTCTTGCACTGTTGGTGGGAATGCAAACTGGTGCAGCCACTCTGGAAAACAGTGTGGAGTTTCCTCAAAAAATAGATCTACCCTATGACCCAGCAATAGCACTGCTAGGAATTTACCCTAGGGATACAGGAGTGCTGAGGCATAGGGGCACTTGTACCCCAATGTTTATAGCAGCACTTTCAACAATGACCAAATTATGGAAAGAGCCTAGATGTCTATCAACTGACGAATGGATAAAGAAATTGTGGTTTATGTACACAATGGAATACTACGTGGCAATGAGAAAGAATGAAATATGGCTCTTGTAGCAACGTGGATGGAACTGGAGAGTGTTATGCTAAGTGAAATAAGTCATACAGAGAAAGACAGAGACCATATGTTTTCACTCCTATGTGGATCCTGAGAAACTTAAGACCATGGGGGAGGGGAAGGAAAAAAAAAAAGGGAGGGAGCCAAACCATAAGAGACTCTTAAAAGCTGAGAATAATCTGAGGGTTGGTGGGAGGTGGGAGGGGGGGGAGGGTGGGTGATGGGCACTGATTGAGGAGGGCACCTGTTGGGATGAGCACTGGGTGTTGTATGGAAACCAATTCGACAATAAATTTCATAGTAAAAAAATAAAAAAATAAAAATATCATGAAAAAAACCTAATCACTCAACAAATTTGAATGCCTACTCATTGTAAGCAATGAGAGATTTAGAGATTTAAACAAAAAATGGAAAAAAAGGTAAATACAATACCTTTCTTCCAGGAACCTACATTATTTTCTGATTTTGACAAATCACTGTGTTGGGGCAAATGGGTGGCTCAGTCAGTTAAGTATCCAACTTCGGCTCAGATCATGGTCCCATGGTTTGCGAGTTCAAGCCCCACATCAGGCTCTCTGCTGTCAGCACAGAGCCTGCTTTGGATCCTCTGTCTCCCTCTCTCTCTGCCCCTCCCCTGCATGCTCTCTCTCTCCCTCAAAAATAAATAAGCATTAAAAAATATATAATAAGAATCACTGTGTTGATTTTAGGAGTTTCAAAATAGTAATGTTAACATTTTAGGATTATCTCATAAATTCATAGGATTGCAGCAGTCTTAAAATGAGACTAAATATCAGTGACCTTCTAAAGTAATTAATCTTTTGTGTGATATTTTCTAAAGTGATGGTTCTTGAAATTCACTTTCTAAACCATTTTTTATTTGGCAGTCCTCAGTAAGTGACTATATATTTGGAGTGAAGTCTCCTTCTTGAGAGGTGGGCCCTGGACCTATGGACCTTGTTTTAAGTCCCAGGACAAGTTTAGGAGCTGGGGGACCTTGAGAAGGTTACTTAACTTACCAAAACCAGTTTTTTCTAATTTGTAAAAGGTAGGGTAGGGGGCAGGGATTGTAATTCCTTCATAGTACTAACCACATAACATTGATACAAAAATTAAATCAGTTGGTGTGTATAAAGCATCTGATAAATTTTAGCTGCTGTTTATACAGTGATTATTATTTGATTATTGTAAATTTTTTAGTATTTTATGGGAAAAATGCTACATCAAAGAGAAATACTCAGAATCCTCTGTTTAAATTTGTTAAAGTAAGAAATAGAAGTTTACATCCTCCACTCTTTCTTCTTATGTCTCCCCTTCCTCCCAACCCCCACTCCAGTGTAATCACTGCTAATAGTCCAGTGTGTTCTTCCCCACGTTTCCCATGCTTATGTAGCAGAGCTGTTTGATCTTGAACTCTAAGAGAAGCAGAATTGGGTCTAGGAGTTTGCCTGAAGGAGGGATTGTGAAGGCTATGTCCTGTCCAGTGACAGTGGTTCAGGAGCACAAGCAAATAACTAGATGCAATAAATTCTACTTGTGTATTCAGGCTGTGGGAGAAGAAGAAGGTCCTTTTACTAGTTTTAATTCTTGATTGGGTAAGGAAATACAGCCTTGTTTTGAGTCTCCCATGATGATAAATCTTCAGAGCTAGTTAAATGTGGCAGTGAGCATTGTCACCAGCTTGCAGTTGGTTTCTCACACTGTTCTCTTGCCCTATGTCTTTGTACTCTGCCTAAGTACCCTGACTGATACACTGTTCCACTGTCTTCACCTCAGTCAGTCTTGATCATCCTATAAGACTCACTTCCTCCAGGACTAAACGCCCCAATGGTTGGCTTCCATAGTAGTAGTAGTAACCTGTACCTACAGACCTCTCTCTTAAGAAAGTACTGTTTGTGTCTCTTTTTCAAATTTCAACCATAACTTCAATAGGGTGGTGAACATATATTAACCATTTGTGTATTCTTAGCACCTAATATGGTAACTGGCATAAATTAACATCAGTATATGTTTATTGATCTGAATGAGCTAGCTGTTGGGCAAATTAGCTATTTTTTTTTTGAAATCCTGGTGTTTACTCCAAATAGGGGACAATGAAGTTAATTCAGTTATGAAATTGGCTTCATTTGAATTTCGTTCCAATGTAGAATAAATAAACTTGTCCTTCATAGGAATCCTACTTTTTATGTTTGAAAGAAAAATAAAATTCTTAACCCTAAGATTCAAGTCTGTCTTCTCTTCCTATCATCACACTTCACAAATTCTTAGCAAATTTTCCTCATAGCTTTCCTCATAGAAAAAGTAGAGGTCATTAAGCATGAATGTATGTATCCCAGATTCCTTTGTGCATCATTCACATTTATACCTACTTTCTTCTGACCTGAGATGAAGAACTAGCTCCTTTTATTATAATAGTAACCCTTCATCTGTGTTCTTTTTTCCTTTTTTTTTCAGTTTTTTAAAATGTTTTATTTATTTTTGAGAGAGAGAGAGAGAGAGAGAGCATGCGTGCATGCAAGCGTGGGAGGGGCAGAGAGAGGGAAACACAGAATTCAAAGAGGGCTCTGGGCTCTTAGCTGTCAGCAGAGTCCAATCTGGGGCTTGAACCCACGGACTATAACCTGACCTGAGCCGAAGTTGTTTGACTGAGCTACCCAGGTGCCCCCTTTCATCTGTGTTCTTAATCCTATTCCTTGTTGTTTGTTTGTTTCTTCCTTCCTACCTTCCTTCCTTCCTTCCTTCCTTTCTTTCTTTCTTTCTTTCTTTCTTTCTTTCTTTCTTTCTTTCTTTCTTTCATTTTTGAGAGAAAAAGCATGCATGCGGGTGCCGTGGGGGGGGGGGGGGGAGAGAATCTTAAGCAGGCTCCAGTGTGGAGCCCAACGGGGCCTTGATCTCACAACCATGAGATCCCGACCTGAGTCAAAATCAAGAGTCAAGCATTTGACTGACTGAGCCACCCAGGCACTTCTGTTTCTTGTTGTTTCTTCAAAACCTCAACCACCTTTCCTACTCTGTGTTCTATCTTCTACCTTGCCTTTTCCATAGACTCCTTCCCAACAGCCCATGTTCATGTCCAATTCTCTCATCCTTTGTCCTTTGACTTACCTTTCATTGCAGTGGCTACTTTTACCCCTTATTCCTTTCAGAGGCTAAACGTGACATGCTCTACTTCTTCAACCTTCAGGCATTCTTAGGTTCATGGAGGTCTTACTTTCTAATTCACACTCCCCAGCAACAATTTTACACCATCAGCCTTTTCCATAGTCAACAGACATCGTAATAAATAAATGCTGTAGGAATGGCCCCTTTGCAGCTTCTTTTACTATGATGACTCCCTTTTTGAACTTTCCTTCTCCCTAGATTTCTGTGATCTCGTTTTCTCTTGGGTCTCCTTCCAATTCTCTATCACCTTGACGTCTCTTTTCCTGAAGAATCTCATGTCCTTACCTGGTGTCTGACATAGGTGTCTCTGTACCTAGGACTTCCAAACTCACATCTGGAAATTCAGATCAGAACCCTCAAATTACTGCACATCTTCAATTTATATCCCATTTCAGATAAAACCTTTCCAGTCTGAGTTTTTATTATCTGCCCTCTCATGTGCCCAGTTGCTTCTAAAATTTGACACATGGCGAAAGGCACCATTCCTCATCCCGTCAGGCAAGTTAGAAACCATAATGTCATCTTCTATAACTTCTTTACATGTAGTAAGTCATGAAATATGGTGTACTAAGTCGTAAAACATGTACTAAGTAGAAAAACCCAAACATGTCTTGATTTAATCTTGTATTTATCTCTGTTGCTATTGCCTTAATTTTGATCATCTTCATTCTTCTCCTGAATTATTTCAATAACTTTACATTGTTGTTTTGTTTTGTTTTGTTTTGTTTTTGGCCATTCCTACTCCAGATTAGCCTGACACCCCAAATCCATCCATTACTCTGTCACAGGAGTTAGCAAGTAGAGATAGTATCAAATCCTTCTTCTGGTGAACCTTGTGACTCCCCATTTTTTATGGAATGAAATCACTACTCTTAGAGTTGTAGGACTGAACCTTTGAAATATGACCCATGCCTGTGTTTTTGATCTTCTCTCTTACTTCCTTCCATGAAGAGTGAACTAGTGTATACAAACAGTAGGAAAAAAGGGTGGTACAAACCATTGATTTGCCTTTCTCCTTACACTAACCAACTCTTTAGGTAATTGAGGATTTTCTTTAGTTGGATTCAACCTGGTGCATTAGGTATTTGGGGGAAAAGCGTCCTGAAAACGTACTTCTTAGGTATCCTTTTAAGCTAAATATTTCTTGAGATAACGGATATAATTCCCTATAGCAGAAAGTGTACAAGCATTGGCCTAAGGTGGCATTTCTATTTGATCTGATGCATAATTTAGAATATAGCTGTCGCTCAGGCTTCTTTGACAATGAATTTGAATATTTAGCTCTATAAATGTAATTGAAGAGAAATCTTTACTTTGGAAATAAGTGTATTTTTGTGACAATTACCAGTTGCATTGGTAGGCAATGGAGGAATGAGACAGACCTTCCTAATATTTGTTGATAGCATTGTGTATGAAATGCTGCTGAACTAGTTGATATGATGTTCTTTGATACAGATTTCCTCATTCTACTCTAAGGAAAATGCTTTGTGAAGCGTCATTCATGCTGGTTAGTATGAAAAGGCATGAGAAAACTTTAACGTAAAGCAGGGTATTTAAGGCAGACAATCTCAAATGATGTCTCTTTCCTTTAAAATGAATATATAAATGGGAAAACTACACTTTTGAAAAGACTTAAAATTTGCCATTCTTCTTTCTAATGATCAGCTACAGCAGACTCATGACTGTTTATCAGTATTTCCATTAAGTGATAGTTAAAGGCGTCAATAGCAGTATAATGATTTTTAAAACGCTGAGTATTTTATTTATTTCATTTTATTTTTTATTTCATTTCCTTGATGTTTTCTTTCATTATTCATCCTATCCAAAGGATGGGAAGCTCCTTGAAAGTAGATGGTATGTCTTGTGCACTTGTGAGTTCTTGATACCTGACCACAGGGCAGCACACAGTAATTGCCTTATGCGTGAATAAACTTATCAAACGTTAGTTTTATTCCAGAATTACTCTCAAGCAGCTTAATAGTTCAAAAATCTCAAGGACTAAAGAGCTGAAAAATGTGTTTTAGTAACTAAATAACTAAATTTTCAGGTGAAGCAAATTCTGGAATTTAGGTTTTCTCTGGCTTCCGTTTTAGCATTTAATGGATTAAAATTCACCCCAAATGCTTAAAACATGCCTCAAATTATACACAAAACCTAAAAAATAAGATTATCTGTGTTTCTGTCTTAATATTCTCTTTAAACTTCCCCTCCTCCCCCAATGTTAGGAAAGAGAAAAAATATGTCGACCAATGCTGGAAAGACGTTGCTGTTGGGGACTTCATTCGCCTTTCCTGTAATGAGGTTATTCCTGCAGACATGGTCTTACTCTTTTCCACCGATCCAGATGGAATCTGTCACATTGAGACTTCGGGTCTCGATGGAGAGAGCAATTTAAAACAGAGGCAGGTGGTTCGGGGATATGCAGAGCAGGTAAATACTGTGTTCTCACTTGGTGACTTATTAACATTTTTCCTTTCAGAAGATGACAGAGCTCATTTTTCACAGAGACAGAAAATGAGATTTTTAAATTTATTTTTACCATTACAAAATAGAAGCCCAGAGGGCTTAATCCATTTACAGATATCCCTGGAAGTGTTTTATAGATAATAGGCTGTAATGACTTTGAAGTTCACACATTTTAGTCTGGCGATCCTATATTTTTTGGAACTGAATTAAGGGAAACTAACAGAATTATTTTGCAATTTGGAAAATTATTTTGCAATGGAAACGATCACCTTCTGTTCCTACAATGTATAATTGCATACATACCCAGACCTTTTGAGACTTGTGTAGTTTCTCATGCCACAGGGCTTCTAGACTCTTCACCACACTGTGGCGAGGGAAACAAGAACTGTGAAGTTCTGTGAACATGAGTTTGAATGAATTCTAGCTCTTCTATTACATTATTGTGTGGCCTTGGGAAAGTCACTTATTTTGTGCCTCAGTTTATCTTAAAATAGAAATGATGATGCCTGTCTCATACCATTGCTGTGAGATGTAAATGAAGTAATGTATGTAAAAATATCATGTACATTGCTTAAATATTAGTTTCCCTTCCCTGTCTCTGGAAGCACTTGAGATGAAGTTTTTAAAAATTTAATAGTCTTTTTAAAACTGAACCATTAAGTCAGGTTACTGACTTAAACTGAACCATTAAGTTCATAAACTAAAAAGTGTTTTAGCCAAATAAATGCCCTGATCTTTAGTAAGTTTCATGATATGGTGTAACATTGGGCCGTCTTTCTATCTATGGATTTAATTTAGATCCTGTGATTGATAAGCCTCTCAGCTTCGCATTGTCACTTTTGTGAACATTTATATTACTAAGACGTTTGTAAAAATCTTGTACAACTTGAGATTCCATTATATACTACTAAGTACCTATTCTGAAGGTAACACCAGTTGATTAATCAGTACACTTTGGGATCAATTAAGGGTGAGTGCTCTGGAATCCCATGACCTAGATTATAATCCTGTTTCTAAACACCTCCTTGTGTGGAGACGTAGAGCAAATTACTGATCTTCTCTCTGTGTCTCTTTCTTTACCTGTTAATTAGACCTAATTATAGCACCTACCTCATATTAAGATATTAATATGTTTAAAGTACATAATAGAGATTCTACTACATCAAAAGAACTAAAAAATTAGTGATTAGCAAATCAAATCATCTAATTATATAACTCATTTTCCATATGTTTTGCTGTGATACGTTAATACTTGATGAGATATATTAATAATAATTTTTTTTACTAGGCAAACATTCATATGAAAACAAGGAAATGAGATAAGGTTTCCCTGGCTTATTCTTAGTGAATCCATGCCTGTGTTCTATAAAAACATTTTGTTTATTTGCTCACAGGTTTCATAAAGTATCCTAAAATTACCATTTAATCCATTAGAGAATTTTGTAAATGCTGACATCCAGCTTATTTTTAAATTTTTAAAGAAAATTTGCTGGGATAAATGCATAATGTACTCAGAGTGTTCGCATACACATTTAATCTCCGAAAATCCCTACATGATAAAAGAATAACAACAAAGTATTTTCAGCTTTTCAGTGATTTCTGCATAAAGGAGTGTCTGCTGTATGAATAGAAGGTCTTCTCTGCAGAGAGTCCTGCATGGATTCTAGTGTATGAATAAGACCTATAGATGTTTGTTAATGCTCCAGGACCATCCCCATCCCACATATTCATTTATGATTATGCCTCTACTGTTCTTCATTTTCTTTATTTGGGCAATTTGTGACCTAAATTTGGTAGCAAGAATGCATTAGTTTTATCTTAAGAGTTGGTGAAAGGATAAACACTTAAATATCAAGGGTTTAACTTTGAATTTTTCTTGTGTCATGATTTTAAAATATGTAGATATATGTGTGTGTGTGTGTGTATATATGTATATATATATTTTTTGTTTGTTTTTAGGACTCTGAAGTTGATCCAGAGAAATTCTCCAGTAAGATAGAATGTGAAAGTCCAAACAATGACCTCAACAGATTCCGAGGCTACCTGTGAGTGATACATGACTTAACCTTCATTGGTATGAGTAGAATTATGTGTTGCAATTATATTTACTGCAGTATTTTTGTGTATGTATATCCAAGTTAAATCACCAAAGGCCATGTGTTTAGCCACCTATTAATTTGTCTTTATTTTAATAATCTGGTAAATATTATTAACTGGGTGTTGTATGAAAGCCAATTTGACAATAAATTATATTTAAAAAATAATAAAAAATAAAAACCACAACAAAAGCTTGTTCTTAAAATAATCACAAAATCTCGGTCAATGGTGTAAGAATGTTTTACATGAGCTCTGTATTAAGCTTAAGACATGTTGTTTGGAAGGAGGGGCCTTCACAGAACTGGCAACCTAGGTGACATGATAGGATAGTGTCCTCCTGCAGAATTAGAGTATCAAGTGGATATTTCTGGTTGGCAAAAGGTAGCCAAGGAATTGAAACGTGTAAGAAAAAGTATGGGAAGTCACAACAGTGTTCATTCTGGAGCCCTCGAGGCATCTATATCCCTTTTGCAAGGGCAGCTAGAATTTGGTGTCTTACCTAATTTCAGCCACTTAAGTGCTTTATGCCTTGAACCAAGTTATTTACTCTTTTTGATCCTCAGTTCCCTGATTTTTAAGAGGAGAGGAGACAATCAGATCTACTTCATAGTAGTGATCTTATGAGAGAATGGTAAAGAAAATTTCCAACTCATTTTGGAGACCAGGATTATCCTGATACCATAAACATACAAAGACACTTATGGAAAGATCAGTGTCCTGCATGAACACAGATGCAAAATTATGGCAAATCAAATCCAATGATATATAAGAAGGATAATATATCATGACCCAGTGGGACCTATCCCAAAAATGCAGGCTGGTTTAATATTAGAAAAGCAGAGTGCTTAAGTGGCTCAGTCGGTTGAGTGTCCAAGTCTTGATTTCAGCTCAGGTCATGATCCCAGGGTTGTGGGATTGAGCCCTGCGTCAGGCTCCACCCTGAGTGTGGAGCCTGCGTAAGATTTTCCCTCTCTTCCCCTCTTCCCCTGTCCCTTATTCGCATGCTCGCTCTCTCTCTCTCTCTCTCTCTCAAAAAAAAAAACAAAAACAAAAAAAACCTTAATATTAGAAAGTCAAATGATGTAATCCACCATATTAACAAGCCCCAATTAACAAATTAAAAAAGAAAAACCCAAGTGATCATCTCATGAATGTAGACAAAGCATTTGACAAAATCTAACTTCTGTTCTTGCAAACTGGAACTAGAAAGGAACTCTCTCAACCCGGTAATGGCATATATGAAGAACCTACAGTTAGAATCATACTTAATGGTGCAAGACTAAATGCTTTTAAATGTTTTTTCCCTAAGATCAGGAACAAGACAAGGATATTTACTCTCACCACTTTTATTCAAGATTTCACTAGAGATTCTAGATTAGTGTAGTCAGGCAAGAAAAGGAAATAAAAGATTTCAACTAAAAAAGAAGTAAAACTGTTTATTATTCATAGATAGCTTGATGCTCTTTGTGGAAAACCTGATAAAATCTATAAGAATTTAACAATTGGACTTAACAATGTTGTAGGAAACAGATCAATATACAGAAATCCATTGTATTTCTATATACTAGCAATGAGCAATCAGATATTGAAATTTTTCAAAATACAACTTATGATAGCATCAGAAAAAATGAAATACCTGAGGCTAATCCTGACAAAAGTTGTGAAACACCTGCACACTCAAAACCATTGAACACTGCGGAAAGAAATGAAAGACCTAAATAAATGCAGCAATGTATGCTGTTCATGGGTTGAAAGACTCAGTATTGTTATGATTCAGTTTTTTTTTCCAAATCGATCTGTAGATTCAATGTAATCCTAATCAAAATCCTAGCATGTGTTTTTTTAAAGAAATTGGCATGTTTATTTTAATTTTTTTTCCAAATCGATCTGTAGATTCAATGTAATCCTAATCAAAATCCCAGCATGGTTTTGTTATTTTTTTTTAAAGAAATTGACAAGTTTATTCTAAAATTTATATGGGGTTGCAAAGAACCTATATTACCTTAAAACAGCACTGAAACAGAACAGAGTGGGAGAGCCAACACCACCTGATTTCAAGACTTTTAGTAAAGTACAGTAATCAAATTAGCATCATTTTGGCATAAAGATAGACCAGCAGATCAGAAAAGATTAAAAGATTATAGAATCCAGAAATTGACCCACACATTTATGGACGATTGGTTTTTGTTGTCCATAAATGTGCCTTTGACAAAGGTACACACAAGCAATTTAGTGAAGAAAGGTTTTTCTTTTCAACAAATGATGCTAAAACGATTGGATATCCATATTGTAAAAAATAAACTTCAAGCCATACCTCTCACTGTTTAAAAAACTGAACTAAAAATGGCTTCTATAGTTTAATGTAAACCTAAGATTTGAAACCCCTTAAACATGGAGGAAACATAACAGAAATCTTTGCTATCTTCAGTTAGGCAAAGACTTCTCAGAACACCCAAAGCACAATAAAAGGACAAAAAAATACATAAAAGAACTTCAGAATCAAAATTAAAACCTTTTTCTCTTCAATGACACTATTAAGTGAATGAAAAGATAAGTAACAGATTGGAAGAAAATGTTCTCAATGCGTGTAACTGATGTGTTCAGATTATACAAAGACATCTTAAAACCTGGTAATAAGGGGCGCCTGGGTGGCTCAGTTGGTTAAGTGTCCACCTTCAGCTCAGGTCATGATCTCATGGTTGCTAAGTTCAAGCCTTACATCCTCTGTCTGCTGTCAGTGCAGAGCCCGCTTTGGATCCTCTATTTCCCTTTCTCTCTGCCCCTACCCTCTCGTGAGCATGTGTGCATGCTCTCTCTCTCCCTCAAAAATAAATAAACATTAAAAAAAAAAAACCCTCAGTAATAAGAAAACAAACAATAAGTTTTAAAATAGTCCAAGAAATTTGAACAGACACTTCACCAAAAAACGTATATAGGTGACAAATAACTGTGTAGAAAGATACAAGTTAAAACCACAGAGCTACAACTACTAACAGTTCAAAAGACCCAACTATACCTAGTGCTGGTGAGTAAGTAGGAGAACTGGAGTGCCCACTTACTGCTTGTGGGAATATAAAGCAATACAGCCACTTTAAAAAACAACTTGGAAGTTTCTTAAAAAGTTAAACATATGCCCACTGTATGATCTGGGTGTTCCACTCCTAGGTAGTTACCCACGAGAAAATAAAACATGTCTCGGTAGAGTAGTCTGTACACAAATATTCATAGCAGCTTTGTTTGTAATAGTCCAAAACTGGAAACAAGCCAAATATCATCAACAAGAGCATGGATGAACAAATTGTATATCCATACAGTGTATGGAATTCATTGCAGGGGGAATTCAGCAAAAGGAATTCACTGGTGCTACATGCTAAAATATGGATGCATCTCTGAATGTCACGTTCAGTGAAACAAGCCAGGCAGGAAAGAATATATACTCTATGGTTTGATTTATATAATTTCTTGAAAATAAACCTAATTTAAAGCAATAGAAAGCAGATAAGTGAGTGCCTTAACTAAATTTCTGGAACTGGACTCCTAGTCTACCTTGTCAGCCTCTCTCTTCATCCCACTTGGACATATTTTTTTTTCTTAATAGACACATTGGAACATCATTTGCTGTTGTGAGTACTCAGTCTTGCCCTAGAACCCTTACCTACTTCTAAGGCCCCACTAGCCTCTTGGCTGTCCTAATTATCACTTGCCTCTGGATTCTCTGATGCCACGTTCACCTGCTCTTTGGTTTTTCCATTCGTGATGGGCTCCTCTGATGTCTGTCTGCTTCAACTGTGCCGCCTTACTTTCTGATTAGTCTGATCTGACCACTGGAATTGCCTTTCTCTTGGAATCCACAACTAAAGCTGCTCTCTGCTTCTTTTCCCTCCCTCAGGTTCTGTCTTCCTCAGTAATTAGATTTTCCTGGGTCTGCTCTGTTGAAGCTTCTATTAAGCTGGCTTCAGCAACTTGCAAGGAAGCATTGAATGATAGAGTCAGCCCAGGTAGATAAAGTGATTTTTCTGTGGAATTATTTTTATCCACTAAGCTAACTCCTTATCCTTTACCTGCTTTGTGGTCTGTTTTCTAAAATCAACAAAAATTGAGATGCTCAGGCTCACTTTCTATATGGTGCCTTCTCTGATCTTACTCTCAGGTAGAGCTTTCTCCCTATTTGTGTCCACAGTGCATGTTGAATATCAAGTTTCTATTATAATATCTATAATTACTACACTTACATATTTCTGTATCAGTCACTTCCCCTTAGACCACAGGAGCCAAGACTATGTGTGTTTTTCTATTCCCAGCATCTGAGTGGGAATGCTGGGCCTGTAATAGATGTTGCCTAGTGATTTCAGGGGATGAGAGCTCTATGTGGACAGTCAGTGCTTCATATAGAGTCCAGAGATCTCACATCATAAGTGCCAAATATCATATACCTGTCAAGGTCAGGACCTGTTTAATGTTTGGGCAGATGCTATTATTATAGAAGTTAGGCTTTGATGTAATGATAGTAACCTAGAGTGATGTAATGGTGAAAAATAAGGATCTGGTGGGGGGGGGTAGGAATTTTAAATCTTACTGAGGAACTTTGGAAATGGTTTCTATGTTGAATCTGTTCCTATAAAGGCTCTAGGGATAATGAATGTTATATTGATGAGGATTGTGTGGGGCTTGCCTGGAAACACTACATAGAAATGTTACTGTTGAACTTAAATTCTTCATCTGCAGGGGTGCTTGGGTGGCTCAGTTGGTTAAGCATCCGACTTCTGTTCAGGTCATGATCTTGCCATTTGTGAGTTTGAGCCCCGCATTGGGCTCTGTGCTAACTGCTCAGAGCCTGGAAACTGCTTTGGATTCTGTGTCTCCTCCTGTCTCTGTCCCTCCCATGCTCATGCTCTGTCTCTCTCTGTCTCTCAATAATAAAATAAACGTTAAAAAAATTTTTTTATATAAAAAATTTTTTATCTGCAAAACCAGGAAGCAGAATTAAATTAAACCCAAGGACACTACACTATAGTTGTCTCTTTGTACCTAAAACCACATATGTGAAAGCATACAAACATAGATCTCCTAGAATAAGGTGTTTGCAAATTATAGGAGTGAAATGACACATCAGTTTCTTCCTCCTTTGTGGTATCCTTCTTTGCAGAGTTTTCCTTAGTAATTGCAGGTAGCAAGGATACCAGATAACAATTATAGTTCTCCTATATTTAAGAAAGAAGAAACAACTTATCAACTGAAGTATATTGCTTAGAAAGCAACCTAATTTTAATGCTGAAGTTAAGAGGGCATTTTCAAAATAGGTGAAATACATTACTTTTGCTTATTTAAAAAAAAAGTCCAATTATTTTGCTCTTTATTTTTGCCACTGTTGTAACTTGATCAAGTAATTGCTTTGATAATCTTTAAACCATTTATTACAGAAACTTTCCAACAGGCAAAAGCAAAAAGAAAAATATAATGAACACTCATGGGCTCTCACCCAGATTTAACTATTTCATAATTTTGCCAGTTTTGTGTCCCCCCCCCGCATCACAGTTTACCACATTTACCAGGCTGCATCCTTGTGGTAGTGAACATTGTTTTCTGGCCATCTGATTTCCTATAAACTGTCCAGGGACACTTTCAAATCTGATGAAGGACATAATTTCTTTTTCTACAAAATGATACACACACACACACACACACACACACACACACACACACACACGTACATGCAGGAAATATTGCATACAATTTCAAAGGCTTCATGGATCTCTTGATCTCCACCCCAGGTGGATTTGCTGTTAGAGATGCTTTATTAGGTACCTGTGGAAATAGGTACTTGCTATTGTGTATCATCTGGAGGCCTGTGATGTCCCCTGTCCCATTGGTGGTTCTATTAAGATTGGTGTTGTCAGCCATACTCTTTCATTATAAAATCCTCAGGCTGTCACCTAGTGGGTTTAGCAGCCACAAATTACCATTCCCTAGAAGAGTCCTTGATTCCATCCAGGTTGAAAATGGAATTTTTCTAATTCTATCAAGAACTTTTCCCTTGTCCGTTACTAAGTTACCTGAAACACAGTTTGTACTAGCAGTAGGTTCCTTATTTGGAATATTTTTTTTTTGAGGTTTTGTAGTATGAGAAGTTGACAAACGGGAATGATAGAAAATGATGGTAGTTGAGACTTGTTGCATCTTTTATCAAGCCAAAGCAAGATAAGAAAATCAAAGGGCCCAGAGATTTGAAACCTTTCTTGTGACCTGCTTGACTTAATACTCCAGTCAAGAAAACTCAGAATGCATGATTTTTATTTTTACATCCCCACTTTTGCTATTTAAAGATGAATCTCTATGCTATCTTTCTTATAGAGAACATTCCAACAGAGAACGCGTGGGTCTCAGTAAAGAAAATTTATTACTTAGAGGATGCACCATTAGGAACACAGAGGCTGTTGTGGGCATCGTGGTTTATGCAGGTTAGTTACACTTCTGATTTTCACTGTTGTCTCCTCTCTGTTTTTCTTCAAGTTAACATTTGTCATTTATTCAAAATGCAGTCTACAAAAGCAGAAAGGAAATTTTGTCTTCGTAAACTTAATCCTCGGTCTCTTTTTTCTAAATGGATCACAAAAGCAAACTAAATTAACAAAATCTATTGTGTGATTACTCTTTATTAAATTATCTGCCACAGAGATTTAAAAATATGCTATTTGCTATCTGGCTTTAATTTGCAAATTTTCTGACATGTTACCTACGTAGGCCATGAAACCAAAGCAATGCTGAACAACAGTGGTCCGAGGTATAAGCGCAGCAAATTAGAAAGAAGAGCAAATACAGATGTCCTCTGGTGTGTCCTACTTTTGCTTGTGATGTGTTTAACTGGTGCATTGGGTAGGTAAATTTGATTTTTTTTGCTGATGTCTTTTCAGCAAGGTATTTATTTAAAAGTATTTTATTTTCAAAATATTGATGCATATTTGACTTCTGTAAAGGAGGTTTCATTCGCCATTCATTTTTTTTCCTCACGTCTTTATCTTTCTCAATCTCTGATCTGAAAAACATTAATGTTGATTATATCCAGTTACATGGGGCCACAGTAGTAAAGGGACCTGGCAAGAGATTTAAAGAGAGACCGAGACAGGAGAATTTGGAGCCTTTTGAATTTTAATTTGTTTTAAAAAATAAACAATGGGTCTTCAACCAAAATAAATACTTTTATTCCTCTTTAGGAATGAAGTTCTATATTTACATAGTGTATATGTAGCATTCTTTTGATGTCTGTGTGTTTTTTGAAAGGTCATGGAATCTGGTTGAGTAGATATGAAAACATAATATTTTTTAATATCCCGGAGCCTGATGGACATGTCATATCACCAGTGTTGGCAGGATTCTATATGTTTTGGACCATGATCATTTTGTTACAGGTAATTTATGTTGAGTTCATCATAGAATTTTGAGGACTTTGTTACTTAATCCAACTACATTTGGTTTCTCACCCGTTATTTTCCCTCTCTAATATTTTTTAAATTGCTTGGTTCCTCTTAGGTCTTGATTCCCATTTCTCTCTATGTTTCCATTGAAATTGTGAAGCTTGGACAGATATATTTTATTCAAAGTGATGTGGATTTCTACAATGAGAAAATGGATTCTACTATTCAGTGCCGGTCGCTGAACATCACCGAGGACCTTGGGCAGATTCAGTACCTCTTTTCTGATAAGACAGGAACTCTCACTGAGAATAAGATGGTTTTTCGAAGATGTAGTGTGGCAGGTTTTGATTATTGCCATGAAGAAAATGGTAAGTGTGGGTTTCTGTGAAAACCAACCTGAAGATTGGGCTTTTCGGCACCCACTTAAAAGTTTGATAATTCTAGGGACACCTGGGTGGCCCAGTCGGTTAAGCATCCAACTTCAGCTCAGGTCGTGATCCCACTGTTCAAGCCCCGTATCGGGCTCTGTGCAGACAGTGTAAGGTCTGCCTGAGATTCCCTCTCTCTGCCCCTCTGCTCTCTGTGTCTCTCAAAATAAATCAACTTAAAAAAATTTTTTTTTAAATACATTGTATTTTCGCTTAGGCACATACATTTTTAAGCCAGGTTTTATTGTTACCTGTGAATGCAAGGGATAAAATGTTGAATGTTTATTACATAATCACTACACAAATGTAAAAAAATAGCTAGTCATACTGGATATGATGATACTCTGCCTTGTTTTATCTTCTTTATTGCATTTTTGTTACAAAAACAGTATTTTAGAAAATCTCAGATAAGGTAAATGAGGAAAAATATAAAAGCCATAAGTAATCCCCACCAGAGTAGACCACTGTTAACATTTTTGTACATTTCTTTTGATTCTTTTTCTTGTACACTTTATGTTTTTTAAACAAAAATGAAATTACAGTGTGCTTTTGCTTTTACAACCATTTTTCTTAAGAGTTCATCGTGACTGCCTTTCTGTTCTCTCCTTACTCTTCTAGAGGCTATGCTATATTGCACTGTAATAATTGCCAAAATTTATGTAAATAATCCACCATTAATTTTGGTTGTCAACATTTACTGTGGTAAGCAATGCTGCAGTGAACCTCACTAGCTAAACTTTCACACCTGTTTGTGAGAGGAGTGTCTTCCAAAATAGTTGACTATGTAGATCCCTATTTTCAAGTAACTTATGTAGTGTTTCACAAAATATGTGATGAGGAGCATCGCATCTTTTTTTTGTATTCGTAGCATTTCAAATTTTGTGTTTGTAGCATTTAAAAGGGCTGATATCAGCCCTTTCCTGCCACAGTTCCTGAGCACACACTTGGGCCCAGTGAGTACTTCTCTTCTATACCCCTTTATGCAGAGAAGGTACCAAGAGACTGAGAATCACATGCTATCATGACTGAACTGTCTGTGGACCATGGAGTGTTGCACTGCTTCTGTAGGTACCAACTTCGCCTGTAAACACTTCCCTACTACACATACATACGGAGATCCTGCTCTCTTTTCTGTAATAGTTTAAAAATAAGGACATGTATACACACTCTGATTGATGAAGGAGGGAGTAGTGGGGGCTACTTCTCTCCAGGATTTAACCCTAAGATATATTATTTTTACTGAAATTAAAGCTAGTTAACCCTTCAGGATTTGGGGGCAAAATCACTGCCTAGGAGATCTGTCCATAAAAAAGATCACTGCTAGGAAATAGCCCCGTGCACATATGCATTTGAACTAAACACATCTGACGACACCATTTTATGTTTTTAAAACCTTGCAACTTAGGAGCACCTGGTTGGCTCAGTTGGAAGAGTTTATGACTCTTGATCTTGAGGTTGTGAGTTCAAGCCCCACATTGAGTGTAGAGGTTACTTAAATAAATAAACTTAAAAAAAATAAAACCCTGCAACTTAGAAATTTGGTTAATGAACTAAGTAGCATCAGCAACACCTCAGTGTGTATTAAAAACACAGAATCTCAGGCTCCTCTTTAAAACTTCAATTAAAATCTTCATTTAACAATATTCCCAGGTGATTTATGTGTATTTTAAAATTTTAAAGCAATCCTTTAAAAAATTACTGAAAGAGAATGTCTTTTTTAATAGTAATCTTTTTAGTTTAGAATAGCATTAGATTTATAGAAAAGTTGCAAAGATGCTTTTGAGGGTTCCGTTATGCACCCCTATCTAGTTTCCTCTGTCATTAACATCTTACATTAGTTGTATAATACATTTATGATAAGTAATGAACTAATATTGATATTATTAACTGAAATCCATACGTTATTCAGATTTCTTTAGTTTATACCTTTTTCTGTCTGAGGATCCCATCCAGAAGACCATGTGACAGTCCTCATTTAGACTGCTCTAGATTTGAAAGCTTCTAAGGCTTTCTGTTTCTCGATGACCCTAGTTCTGAAGGGCACTATTCAGGGATTTTGTAGAATGTTTCTCAATTTGGGTTTGTCTAGAGAGTGCCTTTATGATGCGGTTTGTGAATCTGATCTACATGGTGAGAGCATTTAGTAGTTTCCAAGAACAAAGATTTTGGAATCAGGCCTCCTGAATCTGATTCCCATCTTTACTGCCTATGGGCTGTATGACTCTGGGCCAGTTACATAATTTCTCTGGGCCTCACTAAAAAGGATCCATAATAGTATTCATGAAGATAATCCATGAAAAGCCACTCAAAGCATGGCACAGAATAAATTCTTTGTAAGTATGAGCTGCCATTGTTTTTGTCATTACAGTTGTCAAAGTAAGAAATAGATTTATCTTTTGAGGAGTTCATGGTCCGATATGGAAAACAGGCATGGAAACGTAAAAATATCTTACTTCGTCTCATAGGATGAAAATCTGGTGTTTTGGAGGTGATTTTAGCATTGATCAAGGTTTGGGACCTAGAAGGATATTGGGCAAGAAATTTTTGGAATGCTGGAAATGCGCAAGGAATCAGTTTAGAATAAAAGATTTGTGTGTATCAAGGATACATGGATGATCCAGTTGGCCGAAGCTTAGCTGAGCGTGCTGTTTATGAGCAGGTGAAAGTCGGGATGCTGGAAATGTTTGGGGGATTAGTTCATAGCAAAATGCTTGGAGGATATGGGGATGATACAGTTGGGAGAAATCCATGTGCACGTTGTGCTGTTCACCCTTGTTTAGGGCCCTTTGAGGAGCACATTGAAAAGTATGATCAACTTTTTGTTCCACAGATTTTTGCTCACTTCTTCCAAATATCAAATAAATGTAAGTAATAGGGCCTGAACAGGTTACTAGATATTTGAAGGAGGATTCAAAAGAGAAGATTAGGGATTAAATAAGAAAGAGAATTAAAGTAGTTAACCTAGCATCTAATCAGTACCTACCTTGATAGAAAGACTACATACTTTGCGTTTTCTCCTGTGAATTGGAAAGCAAGAATTCCTGCCCCACTCTGAGGCATTTATGGAACTAATTGAAACCTGTTTTAAGAGACATATGAAAAGTCTGCATGATCAGCTGGATAGATTAAAAAAAATTTTTTTAATGTTTACTTATTTTTGAAAGAGAGATAGAGAGAGAGGGAGCACGCGCGCACCTGAGTGGGGGAGGGGCAGGGAGCGAAGAAGACACAGAATCTGAAACAGTCTCCAGGCTCCAAGCTAGCTGTCAGCACAGAGCCTGACACAGGGCTTGAACTCACCAACTCTGAGATCATGACCTAAGCTGAAGTCAAAGGCTCAACCGACTGAGCCACCCAGGCGCCCCGGATAAATTTTTGTTTATCAGTATGGTAATAAGCTTTTCTTTCTCATACCCAATTTTTGATTTTTTTTAAGTTTATTTATTTATTTCGAGAGAGAGACAGCATGCAAGCAGGGGAGGGCCAGTGAGAGAGAGGGAAAGAGAGAGAATCCCAAGCAGGTTCCATACTGTCAACACAGAGTCCGATACAGGGCTCAAACTTACAAAACTGTGTGGTCATGACCTGAGCCAAAACCAAGAGTTGGACGCTTAACCGACTGAGCCATCTCATACCCAATTTTTGAAAAACCTTCACTGAGTCTACAAGTATTACACCTATAGTTTTGTTTTCTGAATCAAATTATAGCTTTACTGTTCTGTTTCCTTCCCATAGCTTTTTACAAAATGATTAAAGGTTGCTCCATGTGTTCTTGAGTCCACTCTTCCAGCGTTATTTATTGAGCAAGTTTGTCCTGTCCTAAGGGCTGAGCTGTCTGGCATTATAGTAATTACACAGTTGCATGAGGACTGATTTCCCTAATGATGTACAGGAGAAATTCCTGAAGTATAAGCCTTTATGTTTCTATAGGTTTTGTAATATTGTAATTATTTATTTTTAAAATGGTATCACATCACCAATAAGTTTCTTTAGCTACTCAAGGATTTATCAACCTCAGCACTATTGCCATTTGGGGCTGCATTATTCTTTGAGATGGGTGCGGTTCTGTGCATTCCAAGATGTTTAGATGCCTCCATGGGCTCTGACCACTGAATGCCAATTGCACTCCTCCCCCAGTTATAACAACCAGACTGTGTACAGGCATTGCCAAATGTTCGCTGGGGGACAAATTCACCCCTTGTTGAGAATGACTGAACTAACCTATACAGGTAACTGCCAAGGAGATATAACATAGTGGATACATGTACTGGCTTCAGGGTCAGGAAGACCTACATTTAAATCCCAACTCTACCCCCAACTAGCTGTTTAACCATGGTCAAAGTACTTAATCTCTCTGGCTCTTAGCCTCTCTTACCTGCAAAGTGACACAGTGATAGTTCCTAACTGGTAGCATTATTTTTAAGATGAAAAGGGAAGATCTAGATACAGATATTTACATAAAGATCTAAACAGATGATTGATGAACAGGAAGTACTCAATATATTTTTTTTAATGTTTATTTACTTCTGAGACAGAGACAGAGCATGAGTGGGGGAGGGGAAGAGAGAGAGAGAGAGAGAATGAATGAATGAATGAATGAATGAATGAATCAGAAGCAGGCTCCAGGCTCTGAGCTGTCAGCACAGAGCCTGACGCGGGGCTTGAACTCACAAACCATGAGATCATGACCTGAGCCGAAGTTGGTAGCTCAACTGACTGAGCCACCCAGGGGCCCCAGGAAGTACTCAATAAATGTCAAGTCCCTACCCCACAACATTCCCTTGATTCTACGGATATTCCATTTATGTGTCTATTCAAACATGCATTCATTATTCATTTGATAAATGTCTAAACTACAATACATGGACTCATTGAAATCAAGCAGGGAATATTGCTGTAAAATTATAAGGAATATCATGTTAACATACATTCAGAACATAACATTCTGAGCACTGGCTGTGAACTTTATAGAACTGGATGTAAGACCGATGATTATTACTTTTGTGAAATGGGGAAAATTCGTTTGATTTCTTTATTACTAAAATTGAGGTATTAATAGTATCTGCCACAGAGGGTTGTCCTAGTTATTAAATGAGACAGATGCCTGGTGCATAGTAACATTCAGTACATTCAGTAGATAGAAGCTTTAAAGGTCCAGGGAGTGAGGGCCAGTACAGAGGTCACCATTGAGGAACTGGCCTTTGAACTAAGCCTTCAAAGATGTTGAGGATTTATGTAAGCATAGAAAAAGAGAATGGATATTCTGGACAAGGGCACAGGTGAAAATGGAGAACTTCAGTATGTTTGGGATTCAGTAAGTGGATGGGTTTTTGAAGCTGAAAGGCCATACAGGGAAGCATTCTGTATTATTTAGTCAGAGAATATAATGAAACTTGCAGAACTGGAAAGGACCTTAAAGTCATTAAATCCAAATTGTTCATTCGGCCAGTGAGAAAACAGAGGCCTGGGAAGAGTTAAGTGATTTCCTAGAAAACACTGAGTCTTTGGAAGAGTTGGTTCCAATGTTGGATCACAACATTGCCTCTTAGCTTCTCTTTGTCCTTGAAAAATACAGATAAAAACTATTGAACAGAATATGAAAATATTTTTTATTTTGAAATTAACTTGGCAAAAGCCATACTCTAAGTAGCTAGACTTGGCTTGAATGCAGCTAGCAATTCAGCAAGTACACATTGACTGATTGTTTACTCTGTACTCCTGGACATAATGATTAACAAGGCAGACAGGGGCCCTCTCACAGAGCTTCTGTTGAATAGTCACAAATAAATTAATTCTTAAATCAAGAAAAATAAATAATGAAAAGTGCTTTTCAGAGAATTAAAATGAGATGATATCATATAGAATGATTGGAAGGCATTTTGGATTGGGTAGGGGAGCAAGGCCTTTCTAAGGGTTACAGCTTAGATCTGAATAACATAATCTTGAAGTTCAGATGCGAAAACCTACCAGTTACAGGCAGCAGCTAGTATAGAGGCTCTCAGGCTGAAATGAGCTTGGCAATTTTCAAAGTAAGAAAAGAAGGCCAGTGAGGCTGGATTTTAGTGGACATGTGGAAGAGGAAGGGGCAAGAAACTTCAAGAAGATCAGCAAAGGTCGGATCATCTTGAGCTATGTAAGCCAACATAAGGAAAATTTTGTGCAGGAGTAATGTGATCAGCTTTATATTTTAGGAAGATCACTGTAGCTACTGGTTAAGGAATGGAATGCCGAGGGGTAAGGAGACCAGTTATGAGGCTGTTAGCACTGGTCCAGTTGAGAGATGATGGTGGCTTGGGTTAAGGTAATGAAGATGGAGAGAATTCGAGATATTAGAGATATTTTGGATAAATAATGGACAGCTATTGGTGATGCTTTACAGCAAAACAAAACAGACAAACCAAAACAGGCAAAACTCTCTGCATTTTTGGAGTTTATATTCTACTCAATGATTCAAAAAATAAATAAGATCTATAGTGTGTAGATGGTGGTAAGCTCTGAAGTGGTTATATCTGGAAAGTCTGCTGACAAGGGACATGCTAAGAGACTTGAGAAAGGTAAAGGAGTTAGCCATGCAGATAATCTGCTTGAAGAACCGAATAGACATCTAACTAGAAGTATCAAGTGGAGAGTTGGATATATATAGGAGTCTGGATTCCAGTTAGAAGTTGGAGTTGAAGATACAGGTTTAAAAATCATGTGCACAGAGTTGGCATTTCAAATGTGGGACCAGGTGATATCACCAGGGAAGAATGTATAGGTGGAGAAGGGAAGGAGCTCCTGCAGCAACCCAGTATTTGATTGAAGAGAAGATAGCAGGAGAAAATTAGAAGGAATAGCCACTGAAGTAGGAGGAAAAACAGGTACACATGGTGTCAGAGAAACCAAAAGAGCCATTTCAAGCAGAGAACGGTCACCTCTGTTGGATGTTGCTAAGGATGCATAAAAGATATGGACAGATGCAGTAATGGGATTTGATAATGTGGAACTCATGGGCGACCTTGCCAAAAGTACAGGGACAGAAAGCCATGAGATTGGTTGAGGGGAGCTTGGTGTAAGCGAAGGAGGGGAAAGTTGTAAACGTGAAGTCCTTGAGAAGGCCAGAGGAGTGGGAGGCAGATCATGAGTGGAGAGCTTGGCATTTGAAACTTTATCCATAGTAGTAGGAGGGTTTAGATACAGATGTGGATAGGTTGGTAGACTTGACGATAGGATATGAAGGGAGTTGCTGTCTGATTGCTTTTACTTTTCCCAACGAGGTAAGTTCATGAAGGGAATCTGGAGAGGGGAGTTTGGAGGGCAGTTTTTGAAAAGGGAGGAGATGGTGTGGAATAGCTGTTTAAGTAAATGTCTGACATATTCAGTTTGCAAATGGTTCTTCTCAGGTAATGACCCAGTATGATTTTTTATCGCTCAGCCAAGAGGTTAGAGTCCTACCAGGAAGCTGCCTCTGAAGATGAAGATTCCATGGACACTCCCAGCGGCTCCCTCACCAATATGACAAAACCGAGGACCCCCAGCTGCAGGACAGTTCATAATGGGCCCTTGGGAAGTAAATCCTTGAATCATCTTGCTGGGAGCTGTTTAGCTGTGGGAAGTGGAGAAGGAGCCAGTGAAGTGCCTCACTCCAGACAGGCTGCTTTCAGTAGCCCCATTGTAAGTGTGAATATGTGACTTGAATCTTGTATATCTATAATGAATAATGAAAGAACATCCCCCTAATTATGACAGAGCCAACACTGTTGTCTTTTCTACCTGAGAAGAGACTACATAATTGTGGTTCAGTGTAATTGCCCGCACAAAATTAGAAATATAAGCAAACAGTATCATAGCTTCCTAATTTGTGGGATACTTCAGTGTTGAGAGATAGTGTATCATTTCTGAAATAGCATAGTATTTCTGATCAGGGCCAATGGTGTCTAAGCCTAAAGAAGGCTGCCTTGGGCGGCTCAGTTGGCTAAATGTCCAACTCTTGATTTTGGCTCAGGTCATGATCTCAGGGTTGTGAAATCAAGCCCCGCATTGGGCTCTGCACTGAGCCTGGAACCTGGTTACCATTCTCTCCCCCCACCGACTCTCTTCCCCCATGCTCATGCTCTCGTTCTCTCTCTCTCTCTCTCTCTCTCTCTGTCTGTCTCTGTCTCTGTCTCTCTGGAAAAACAAAAACAAAAACAGCTGCCTTGGGTTACAGACCATGACTCACTCTCAGAACCAGCAAAGCTTTCCAGAGTTATCTCATAGACAGCTAAGTATGTCTGAATGACATACGTACTGTCAGTACCCTCCAAGGCCTTTTTTTCTGCATTTTTCCCCCCAGTCCCACCAAACCTGTGTCCTCTTCCCCATTCTGAGTCCTCAGAGTGACATTTTCTGATATTTCTATTTTAGAGCTCATCTGGGTATCACTTGAGTTCCTGAGGGAAGTTTTGGAAGCTGTTTAGTTATACCCTCTGACAAACCCATTTTGCTGAAGAAAAATCTAGAGGGCCATGTGGAAGATGGGAAAGAGGAATGATACTTACATGAAAGAATCAGAGTTCAAAAGTTTTGCTGTACTTAGAATTGTTTCTGTAAACCTTCAGCTGCCCTTCTGCCTTCCACATCTCATTAACTCTTGTGGTTTACCAAGATGAGGATTCCCCAGGCTTGAGACTGGCAACTGGTCTAAAGTAGGTGGCGTAACAAGAACAAATCCACTTTGGGGAAACTTTGTGTGTCTGCATTGAATTTATTGTATGGTTTTCGTAGCAGAGATGTGATCTGAGTAGATGCCAGTGGTCTCTTTTGTTCTGGAAAGGCCTTGAAGGGAATCTCCTGGCTCTTTTCAAAGTTGCCAGTAAAAATTTCAGGAGTGAGGGTAATCACTTCCGTGCAACTCATTTAGTTCATTCCTGTGGCACTGAAGATATAGCACCTGTCATATTGTATCTTGGCCACATGTCAGACTATTCCAAACATCTAGGCTTAATTTTTTTTCTCCAACTTCTGAAAGGAAAATAGGAAAAGAATGCATACAGCCTCTTCTGTGCATTCACTATAAGGCTGTATCAGAAATAGATATATATTTTTTTCTCTTTTTACCTATTCCTGTACTGATCTTTTACATTTTCCACCCACGCAAAGTTAACCACATGTTGACCCATGTTTACTTGGAAATAGGACATTGGTGACCCACTGGGGTTGTGCCCTACCCACCCTCTCAGTTTCCTGATTTAGCCTCATCTCCTTGGAAAAAAAGTGATGTTTCTTAAAGTCTGTTCTTTTATCTGTACCATTTTCTCCATCTAACATTTTTTCTTCCCATTGGCAACCTACCTCTGTCTACCAAATCTGATGAAACACTTATTTCTTATAAGACTACGTTAAATACTCTCTTCTGAAGACTTCCCAGACTCTCTTTTCTCAGCTTCTGAGTTCTGTGTACCCATTCCCTCCCTTCCTTAGTTCTCATTACACAGGCCTTATTTATGCCCCTGAAATATGCCAGTAGCTCCTTAAGAGCAAGGACTTAACATCTTGAATTCTCAAGATCTGTCTCAGGGACTCATGTGTCCATTCTCAATAAAGTAGTTTTGAAGGTTGTTAAGTGAAGCTGCTTAACAGGCTCAGCCTCCCCACTCAGTGCATTTTGTTTTCACTTGCCCTTTATTTCAATGCCATGTGCCATATTGATTGTAAAGATGCACTGGGGGTGTTTTGTGTTTTCAAAACCACACCATTATATATAGGATAAAGAGGTCTTCCTTGAAATATGAGATCATCTCACTCTTGCTCTAGACAAGTTGATTTTATCCTTTTGAGACTAAAGATTATTTTGAGAAAGCTATAGATTCTTTGACCTGAAAAATTAGCATCTGTTAAATTTTTGCATCCAGTTCCAGAAGCCTGTCAGTGGAGCCCAGGTTAAGAGCACCAGCTTGAGAGCACACTGAGAGCTGTGATGTCTAGAAATGGAAAATTGTAAGCTAGCACCTTGCATGGAGATGCAAGTTAAGAGCCAGGGAGTAAGGATCCTAGGCGGGCTGCTGGCAAAAATATTCCAAGCTTTGGGAATTAACATGTCATTGAAGCCCCAGGCTCCTGGGTTCATACTACCTACTTAGAAATAGAAACCTTTTCTTTGTAAGCCAAGGTTGTTTATGCTTCTTTCATCCTCTTTATGTTTTTGTTCAACAGGAGTGCTGTTTGTTCTACCCAGGTGACTATTCTCTTAGATCTCTATGTGGCTTTCCTTTCTGTCACTGAGATCTCAGCTTTAGTGTCACCTCTTCAGTAAACCTTCCCTACCATCTAATCCAGAGTTCTTTCCACCCCTCCTGTCTCTCTGTGTCTCAATCTAGAAGCATCTTATTGTTTATAGGTTAGTTTTTGTATCTGCTATCTCCCCTAACTAGAATGTGAGCTGCACGCAAGCCAGGATCGTATCTGTCCTATGCATCCCTCTGTCCTTGAGGAGTGCCTGATGCCATAGATGCAACAATGAATATTTATGGGATGAATGAATGAATGAATGAATGAATAGATTAATGAAAAACAATGGCAAAATACTAGACACAGGGATGTAAAATGAGTAAGACATGTCCTTATCTTTCAGTTCTGTTTCTAGGCAGAGGAGGCAGACATAAAAATAAATAAAAACAATCCTATATTAAAGATGCAGTAATAGTGGGTGAACCCAAAGTATAGTGAGGGCACAAAGAATGGAGTGTTCAACTCTCAAGGGAGGAGGAGGGATCAAGAAGGGCTGCAGAAAAGAGGTAAAACTTGAGTTAGGATTAAACTAATAAGGAGGGATTTACAGAGCAGAAAAGAAAGCAACCTCAAGCCCAAAAGACCTAGACTTTGCAGCAATAAAAATGAAAATTGGGGTAAGAGAAATGGACCTGAAGAGAGAGGGTCAGTAATTGATAAACATAGGTGGGAAATAAAGCCAGAAAAGGTGGGGGAGGTGGCCAAGAATTACTAAAAAGGAAGCATGATTCGAAGGAAAGCCACTAAGTTTAAATTGATATTTAAACATGTCTTAGAGAGGGGCGCCTGGGTGGCTCAGTTGGTTAAGCGTCTGACTTTGGCTCAGGTCATGATCTCGTGGTTCTTGAGTTCAAGCCCCGCATCAGCGCTGTGCTGACAGCTCAGAGCCTAGAGCCTGCTTCAGATGCTGTGTCTTTCTGTCTGTCTCCCTCCCTCCCTCTCTCTCTCTCTCTCTCTCTCTCTCTCTCTCTCTCTTTCTCAAAAATAAATAAATATTAGAAAAAAAAATTTAAACATTTCTTAAGAGTTCCACTCTGAAATGTTTTTTTGTTTTTTGTTTTGTTTTGTTTTTGTTTTTGACTTAGTGCACATTAGCATTCTGAGATGCCTCTGGAAATATTTTCTAACTCATGGGATCTCACAAGCAATAGATGACAGTATATTTGCCAAATATCATGTGACGAGTTTCCCAAGCATCCCTTGCTGACTAAGCATTGAGTAAGAAAGAAGTCTCTCAAACATTACCACTGTCTTCTATTGACTTTGGCAAGGAGGTCTTGAGGAAAGGATTATTCTCTGAGTAACTGAGGGCCCAGACACTGGCTCAGTGTTACTGTGTACGTGAGATACGTGAGGAAATATGGCTGACTCACTAGTGAACAGCCATCAGGATATTAGTGCCTATGAACTCCACCAAACTATGTCTCATATCACAGGATAGTAGATGTTGATGTATTTAAATAGAAATTTGAGAATGCTTTGTGACGGCATATAGTTTGGACCCATTGTGAGCCTGGTGATCTGCCTGTAGGTTCCTGTTGTACAGGTATCACCTCACTCATTATCTCATTGACTTTATACAGCCACCCTGTGAGGTAGGTGTTATTTTTACCATTACTCAGAAGAAGAAAATTAAGCTCGGGGAGTGAAGCACGCTGCCTGAGGATAGCGGCGATTATGCAGTGAGTCCAGGATCTAAACTCAAACTCATGTGATTTTTCAGCCTGTGCTGTTTTCTTATTAAGCCTACGCTAGTTCTCCCCAAACTAAGCATAAAATACAAGCCATGGTCTTTTGAGCCTAATATCACACGTCTCACATCTCCACCGTTTTCTCCTATCTCTAAATCACCTCTCCTGGCTTCCTGCAGTCAGTATGCCAACCGACTACATGCACGACTTCTCTAGAATACAATGGCATTTTAGTGAAATTTGATTTGTAGTTAATGATCCCTCTTTTGATTCATCTGAAAAATTTCTAAAGCAGTTGTCTACATGTGACTGTTTTATAAACCATTTTCTAGTACAACATTCTTTTGTTAAAACTAGTACTCTTCAGTAAATGTGAGAAGCACTGTGTTAAAATGGACATGGAGTCTTTTCAATAGCAGAACTTCTTAGAGCTAATTTGTACTAAGAATCTTTTTTTTTAATTTTTTAAAAATTTTTAATTTTTTTTTTAACGTTTTTATTTTTGAGACAGAGAGAGACAGAGCATGAATGGGGGAGGGTCAGAAAGAGAGGGAGACACAGCATCTGAAATAGGCTCCAGGCTCTGAGCTGTCAGCACAGAGCCCTATGTGGGGCTCGAACTCACGGACTGTGAGATCATGACCTGAGCCGAAGTTGGACGCTCAACCGACTGAGCCACCCAGGCGCCCCTTTTTTTTACTTTTTTAATATTTATTTTGGGGAGAAAGAGAGCGAGCGAGCACAAGCAGGGGAAGGGCAGAGAGAGGGGGACAGAGGATCTGAAGCAGGCTCCATGCTGTCAGCAGAGGGCCAGATGTGGAGCTCAGACTCAAGAACCATGAGATCACAACCTGAGCTGAAGTCAAGAATTGGATGCTTAACCGACTGAACCACCCTATGCTAAGAATCTTTAAGAGGAGGGCACAGGGCATATATTGCCAATATATTTGATGATCAGAAATCTCTTGGAGGGGCGCCTGGGTGGCTCAGTCAGTTGAGCATCCAACTTTGGCTCAGGTCACAATCTCACATTCGTGGGTTCAAGCCCCTGCATCGGGCTCTGTGCTAACAGCTCAGAACCTGGTGCCTGCTTTGGGATTCTGTGTCTTCCTCTCTCTCTGCCCCTCCCGTGCTCATGCTCTCTTTCTTTCTCAAAAAATAAAATGAAAATGTTAAAAAAAAGAGAAAAATCTCTTGGAGGAACCCTCATTAATGTCATGTATATTACTAGGTAATATTCTTTATATATGTTTGTCTGCTCATACTAATGTTTATTTTGGAGAGGTTCTTTTGTTTGTTTCTGTTTTTCTTTTTATTATGGTAATGATTTGAACTATAAAATTTTTTGTATTAACCATAAAATAACATGGTATGAATAATGTCCTCACTTTTAAAAGAGGTGGTACTCATCAGTTGTTAGATGAATCATCAGTTGCTGTTGGATGCTCTGGAAACTGTATTTTTTTTTTCTTTTCAAATTTTTATTTAAATTCTAATTAGTTGATATACAATGCAATATTGGTTTCAGGAGTAGAATTCAGTGATTCATTACTTACATACAACATCCAGTGTTCATCATAACTAAGTGCCCTTCTTAATGCCCACCACCCATCTAGCTCACCCCCCACCAACCCCCCTCCATCAACCCTCAGTTTGTTCTCTATCAACAAAAATCTCTTATGGTTTATTTCCTTCTCTTCCTTTCCCCCTTCCCATATGTTTATCTGTTTTGTTTCTTAAATTCCACATATGACTGAAGTCATACAGTATTTGTCTTTTCCTGACTGACTTATTTTGCTTAGCATTATATACTCCAGCTTCATCCATGCTGTTGCAAATGGCAAGATTTCATTCTTTTTGATGGCTGAATAATATCCCATTGTTTATATATACCACCTCTTCTTTATCCATTCATCAGTCAGTGGACATTTGGGCTCTCTCCATAGTTTGGCTATTGTTGATAGTACTGCTGTAAGTATTGGGGTGCATATACTCCTCCAAATCTGTATTTTTGTATCCTTTGGATAAATACCTGGTAGTGCAATTGCTATGTCATAGGGTAGTTCTGTTTTTAACTTTTTGAGGAACCTCAATACTGTTTTGCAGAGCGGCTGCACCAGTTTGCATTCCCACCAACGGTGCAATAGAATTCCCCTTTCTCCACATCCTTACCAACACCTGTTGTTTCTTGTGTTAATTTTAGTCATTCTGACAGGCGTGAGGGGGTGTCTCATTGTAGTTTTGATTTGTATTTCCTTGATGATGAGTGATGTTGAGCGTCTTTTCATGTGTCTGTTAGCCATCTGGATGTCTTCTTTGGAAAAGTGTCTATTCATGTCTTTTGCTCCTTTCTTCACTGGATTATTTTTTTTTTTTTTGGATGTTGAGTTTGATAAGTTCTTTATAGATTGTGGATACTAATCCTTTATCTGATATGTCGTTTGCAAATATCTTCTCCCATTCCGTCGGTTGTCTTTTAGTTTTGTTGATTTTTTTTTTCCTTCTCTGTGCAGAAGCTTTTTATCTTGATGAACTCCCAATAGTTCACTTTTGTCAACTATGTATTTCAAAATAGAAAAACAGTCAACTAGATTTTGGTGGAAGGCATTGTTCCTATCTCCTTTTGAATTTAAGTTAATAGTCAAGGTGTTCTCCATCAGTATTGTGCATTCTGGATTTTCCTTTTTTTTTTTTTTTTTGGTCTGTTATTTTCCTATTCTCACTTCCCATGATGCCATGTTAAGTGTTTTTTAGAAGAGTAAAGTTTACTATCTCATTGTGCATAGAGTGTGGTTATAAAAGCTACTTCTCATGTTAATTTAAAGCTCTCATTTTTAGATACTTAACATAACAACACTTTTTCTAATTGGGTTTTCAGGAAACAGATGTGGTACCAGACACCAGGCTTTTGGACAAATTTAATCAGATTACACCTCAACTTTTTACACCACTAGATGAGACTGCCCCAAATCCACCACTGGAGACTTTGTATATCATTGACTTCTTTATTGCATTGGCAATTTGCAACACTGTAGTGGTTTCTGCTCCTAACCAACCACGACAAAAGGTAAAGTCTCTAATGCAAACAAGGATCACCTTCTAGAAGAGAACTTTGGGTTTAAATGTACTTGTACTGGCCTTGTTATGTAGATAATAATTAACACTATTACTAATGATAATAATAATAGCAGTTAACACACACCACTTAATCTGTGTTCCGGACATATGTTCTAAGTGATTTACTGGTATTAACATGTGCAATCCTCCGAACAACTTCCTAAATTGGGTAATATTACTCCACTATTCCATTTTGCCATTGAGGTTAAGTAACTATCCTGGGGTCACAGAGCCAGTATGTGGGGGAAGCAGGATTTGAACCCATGAAATAGGACTCAGTGCTGCTCTACTATTTTGCCTCTAGAAGGATAGCTGATGAGAACAGTTCTTGTGGAATGTGGCTGTGCTCATTTTGCAGTTTCCTTACCCAATCAAAGCTTCTTTGAGGCTTCTGAGACCTCCAACGTCATATGCACTACATCAGGCAAAATTTAAAGTATTAGATTAATTATCATGTTTCACGATAGGGTACCTTTTTCATGTACCAGTTGGGTTAGTTCTAACTCAAATTAAAATCCAGCACATTTATAGTGTACCAAGATTCTGCAGTTCCCACAAAAGCTAGTTAAAAGGCCTATTTGTAGCTTAGAATTTATGGAAAAATTCACTTTCAATTATAAAGAAAAACTTGTTTTAAAGACTGGTGATTCACCACATGCTGTGCTGTGTTCCTCGTGCGAAGAACTCTCTTCCCTTTTGCACACACCCACTTAAATTCAGTTTGCAGCACAACCCAGTTACATTTTAATTTCCCATCAGATCATCTTTTTTTGGCAAATTCAGAGGTGGTCAACTTTACCATAAAAATAACTTATTTCCAATTAAGCTTTTATCAGAAAACTGTTTTTATAACGTTTTCAATTAGAGAGTTGCTCTTTGGAAAGTGATTATGTACTTAGAGAATAAATTACTGGATATTTTTTCCTCTTCGTGTAACAGTTTTTCTCGTGCATCTGTATCCAAAGTAGGCATCTTCTGGTGTTTTTTTGTTTGAAAATTTTGTTGCCTTATCCCCAAAGAATAGGATATGCTGTTGTCTGAAAGAAAATCTCTAGAGCTATAAAAGCCTAAGCTTTATGATATTTTGAGGTAATGATAGATCATGACTAATAAGTTAATCAGAATCTGTCAGGAATATGAAAACCTCATCTGTGGTTGTTTCTCTTCATTTCTGAGTTGCTGATAAGTCTGAAAATTGACCAGCATAGGTGTCTCCAACTATCCAAAGATTAATAATGTTTAGGAAAACACTTCCATATTTTGGGCTTTTCAGAATGAGAAAATTTACTTGCCTCTCCATGTTCCTAATACCATTCTGGACTAGTGAGAGGAATCCATGCACCAGAATCTTGAGTGCTTTTCAGCCATTTCTAAAGATAGTAAACTGCCAATAAAGCTGACAAGGCTAAAATGAGAGACTCTTTTGTAGGACAAAAAACAAAACAAAACAAAAAAAACACAAAAAACAAAAAAACAAGAAAAGCATCAACAACAACAACAACAACAGCAACAACAAGAAACAAAACTCACACACACAATTGAGACAAGTGTAGAACCCTGGATTGCTTATGTTCTCTGGAGGTCTATTGCTGTAGAAGGAAAAGAAAACCATCTACATTAACAAATGCCAGGTTGGGTTTAATTGTAATGTGTTTATAAATTTAAAATGGCCACAATTAAAAAATAAAATGACAATGTGTCTATTACCAAGAATCATAAATATGGATAGAGTGGATAGATAAATGATGTGCAGGTATATGAGGAGGGTGGTGTTATATTGCAATTAAATAATCTGATATCTAAATTCATCAGTGCTTCAAAATTATAAACTTTATTTTGTAAGGACTGTATAACATTTCAGGAAGATTTTTCTGCTTTGCTATTTTTGAATACTTAATTCGCTTATAATTTTTAAATTGCTTTTACTAGGATGTACATAATAAAGATTATGGATCACCTATATTTTAAGTTATTCGTTAGGAAAAATTGCTTTAATATGCCCACTGCTGGCAATATTGGCATTTTATATCTTTTGCTATTATTTGCCAAATTTCTTTCTAAATGGTTGTAGAAATTTATAGTGCCATCAACGTTAGCACATCTTTTTCATTATGGCCATTTTAATTTTTGTTAATGTTTTCTGGGACAGTTTTTTTTTTAATGTTTATTTATTTTGAGAGAGAGAGAGAGAGAGAGAGAGAGAGAGAGAACATGAGGAGAGAAGGGGCAGACAAAGGGAGAGAGAGAATCCCAAGCAGGCTCTGTGCTGCCAGCACGAAGCCTGATGCGGGGCTCAACCTCACAAACCTTGAGATCATGACCTGGGCTGAAATCAAGAGTCGGACACTTAACCAACTGCGCCACCCAGGCACCCCTTTTCTTTTTTTTTTTTAATGTTTATTTATTTTTGAGACAGAGAGAGACACAGCATGAATGGGGGAGGGGCAGAGAGAGAGGGAGACACAGAATCGGAAGCAGGCTCCAGGCTCCGAGCCATCAGCCCAGAGCCCGACGTGGGGCTCGAACTCGCGGACCACAAGATCGTGACCTGAGCTGAAGTCGGATGCTCAACCGACTGAGCCACCCAGGTGCCCCAGGCACCCCTTTTCTGGGGCAGTTTTAAGTATGAAGAAGCAGGCTGCTAGTTATTTAAGGAGGGGTAATTCTTACCTACTTTTTTCCTGGTTTGACTTCAACATTGTTATGAACTGCTTTTGACTATATGATGGAGACCCTCCCAAATTGTCTTCCCTAGATTGGACTCTCATCACTGAGTGGAATGCCTATCAAGTCCTTGGAAGAGATTAAAAACCTCTTCCAGAGATTGTCTGTGCGAAGATCAAGTTTGCCGTCACTTGCCAGTGGGAAAGAGCCATCTTCTGGGATCCCAAGTGCCTTTGTGAGCAGACTCTCTCTCTTTAGTCGAATGAAACTGGCTTCACCTGTGGAGGAAGAGGTCTCCCAAACTAGCGAGAGCCCTCGGGACTCTAGTAATTCTGCTCGCCCGACGGAGACTGAGAAACAGAACTGTGATGCAGGCCTCACCGATGGCAAGGTGGAATGCTCCCCTGGACAGCCGTTGGCCTCCAGCCTGTGTTATGAGGCTGAGAGCCCAGACGAAGCGGCCTTGGTGTATGCCGCCCGGGCTTACCAATGCACTTTACGGTCCCGGACACCAGAGCAGGTCATGGTGGACTTCGCTGCTTTGGGGCCATTAACGTTTCAACTCCTGCACATCCTGCCCTTCGACTCAGTAAGAAAAAGAATGTCTGTTGTTGTTCGACACCCCCTTTCCAACCAAGTCGTGGTATACACAAAGGGTGCGGATTCTGTAATCATGGAGTTGCTCTCTGTGGCTTCCCTGGGTGAGTTCATACAGAACTGAAAGCGGGGATATGAAGGGCTCAGAAATTCAAAGGCCACTCCAGATGGTTTTATAAAGACAAGCAAGTGGATATTTGGGGGATCAGCTGCACTTGGCAAAGTAGGGGAAGCTGCCTAGGATTTGGTGAGAAAGCATGTAAGTCTGGGGGCTATACAGACCTGGGTGCAGATCTGACCTATGTCTTGGTAAAGTTACCTACTACTCTGTGCCTAAGTGTTCAATAAATGGGGATTGTAGTACCTTTTTTGTAGGTTCCTCAGAGATTTAATGACACGCCATATCCAGTATATGGAGAGCCTTTGTCCAGTGCCTACCAAATGGCAGGTGTTCAGTGAATGACAGATAGCATTATTATAGTTACTGTTACTATTGTTATTGATGGTGTGGGGATGGTGTTTGTATTAAGTTCATGGTACTTTTCCCCAAGGAGGAAGGAACAAGGGAAAGCTTTATTCTGAGGGTCCCTTTAATAAATGCACAGTGGGGACTCAAAACTACAAGGTCTTTTGTTTGTTGTGGGGTAAGCCACCATTGTTTGTAAAACTTTGTCTTTAATTGGGCAGCCTGGAGGGAATACTTGTGTTTTGTTAATTATTTCAGATGGAGCAAGTCTGGAAAAACAACAGATGATAATAAGAGAGAAAACCCAGAAACACTTGGACGACTATGCCAAACGAGGCCTACGCACGTTATGTATAGCGAAGAAGGTGAGGCTCTCAGGCGCATCTTCTTTATTCTTCCACCGTGTAGCCATCGTTTAATGACGAGCATGTGTCAAACCCTGGTCCGGATAATTGGCAAAGCCCCTGGATCATGGGCTTTCTGTTCACAGCTTCTCCCTTCCATATGTATTGGCTGCTTGCAGTTTGTTCTCCAAAGCAGTGTTTTGCTTGGAGAACAAGCCACAAGGGTACCTAGAAGTTCTGTTCTCTGAGTTCTCATGTGCTGTGTTAGAAACCAGAGTATCAATTTCCGCGTGTCATTCTGGGCTCTAGCGAGTATGAAAGACAGGGATGTACAGGTAGATCAAAGTATCAGTGCATTAATTGCCATCCATTATAATTTTTAAATACGAGGCTCTCCAGGAAGCCTGAATTGGAGACTGTAGCGAGCACCTAAGACAAACGTAGGGATCGCTCATTTCTCACCCAAATTCTAGTTCTGACGAGCTGCGTTAGGGAAGCTGGGATCCATTGCAGACTCTTAGTCAATATTTAGTCACCCAGCTGCATATAGAATCAAAAGCCTGCCCCACACAAAGTTGTAAGAAAAATGGAGAGTTTCAAGATGAAAGCCAAAGGAGAGAATGCTGCCTTTTCAAGTGGAATGATCCTGTCCCTGATAAAAATGCAGCCCAATAGATGTCAGATTTTTCCTAAGTCAGATTACCTTGTGAGTGAGAATAAGTAGATACAGAAGTTGCCTCACCCCCTCCACCTCACGTTGCTTTTTGAGAACCGAAATGTGGATTTCTCCCTCTATGGCAACCTGAAGAAAGAGGAAAATGTATCACTGGTTCCTTCTCCAGGAATTTCATTTAATATTTTTGGAAGAGTACTTCCTTGCTCCGCTCATACAGCTCCCTCTCTCTTTTCACCTTTACAAATAACTACACAAACTAACCGTCAAAAGATATTAGCGGTGCTGTTCGCTATGTAATACCTCAAACTGAGCAGTCCTGACACCACTTTCTCAACTGCACCATTAGAATCTTTCTAGATTTAACTACCACATGGAGACCTCTTCCAATTGCATACCCCCTGGGTTAATTAAATAAATTAACCCACTCTCATCATGTATGATGCCTAGAATTTCCAAGAACTACTGATCTATCGTGTCCATCCATTATCAGTGTTAAAGAAGTCTGACCATAGAGCTTGGGAAGGTTGTGACCAGGTGGTGTGAGAACCTGGCATAAGTATGTCTAGAGAGAGGAATACCGAAAACAGGTTGATGGCTTGGTATTCAGCTAGTGGTCAGTCCTGGTGGGATCCCACAAGATGATCTGGCCTGTCTCATAGCTCTTTTTACCCCCCTAGGTCATGAGTGACACTGAATACGCAGAGTGGCTGAGGAACCACTTTTTAGCAGAAACCAGCATTGACCACAGGGAAGAGTTACTCCTTGAATCTGCCATGAGGTTGGAGAACAAGCTAACTTTACTTGGTAGGTAGACTCTGTTGTGTTGTCTGAATGGACAATTTTGAAAAACACTGGCTCTCTCTAAGTAAGTTATTCACCAGTGGTTTTTTTCCCCCCTACTTGATCTAATAGAGTACATAGTTCTGTCTACCGTGTCCAGCCTGATCTCTACCCAGTTTCCAATTCTTTTCATTCTGTTTTCCGCTGCAGTGAACTAGACTCCATTTATGGTGGGATCAGGGTGGTCGTCCTTAAGAAGATCATTTAAAACCTTATCACTTTAACTTAGAATACCAAGTCAAATAAATATCCTGGTTCCCCCTGGTTCAAGAGGACTTCCAGCTTAAGTTTCTTGCCAGGCCTTGGATAAGGTACTTAATATGTGTTGTCTCTTTGAACCTTCATAACAAATCTCTAAATTATTTGGAGGAAATTTGGGGCACAGAGCAGCTCATTGACTTGTTCAAAGTCACACTAGCAGCTGATACAGCTGCAGAGAAACTCGGGTCTACCTAGCAACAGGGCCTGTGTGCTTTGTATGTACCTGCAACTGGACCAATGAAATTTTTTCTCTTCTCTTACTTCCTGATTGCTGGTAAAAGTTGCACAAACGACACCTCTTGTCTCAGACTGAGCTGTGCCTTGAAATCATCTGGGGAACTTTAAGATACTAGTGCAGGGCACCTGGGTGGTGCAATCGGTTAACCATCCCACCTTGGCTCAGGTCATGATCTCAGTTTGTGAGTATGAGCCCCGTGTCAGGCTCTCTGCTGACAGCACAGTACCTGCTTCAGAGCCTCCCTCTCCTCTCTCTCTGCCCCTCACCCGCACTCATGCATTCTCTCTCTCTCTATCAAAAATAAATAAACATTAAAAAAAAGTTAAAAAAGGGCACCTGGGTGGCTCAGTCGGTTAAGTGTCCGACTTTGGCTCAGGTCATGATCTCACGGTTCATAGGTATGAGCCCCGCATTGGGCTCTATGCTGACAGCTCAGAACCTGGAACCTGCCTCAGATTCTGTGTCTCCCTCTCTCTGCCCCTCCCCACTAGCACTCTGTCTCTCTCTCTCTCTCAAAAATATATAAACATTAAGAAAAAAATTTTAATAAAAAAACTTGCATCCTATTCTCAGGGATTCTGATTTAGTTGGTCTGATGTGTGACTGGGACATTGGAATTTTCAAAAGATCCCCAAGGAATGCTGAGCCAGCCAAGGTTGAGAACCACTGTCTCCGAGTCTGGACATCTAGATTCTAATCTGAGTGCTAACATAGCAAGAGACCAGTATCGGAGCTCCATTCCTCTGGTTCAGAGAAAAACAATGATCCCACTTTGTGTCGAGTCACTAGAGTAATAGTGCTGTCCTACGTCATTTCTTTGTGACAGCATCAGTTGTATGGGTCTACCTCTCCTTGTCTGAAATTCCAAACTCAAAAACGCTCTGTGGGTTTAGTGCCAGAACTCATTTGGCTATAAAAATCAGGCCTGGTCTGATAAACTTTTGTAAGTCTTTATTTTCCTAACTAGTGTGAACATTTGAAAGTTTTCCACAGAAATATTAATATGTTTGGTTATCAGATACTTCAAAATATGATAGATGCACTATATTACCTTCATAAATATGAAAAAATTTGAATTCCAAAACTTACCTGGCCCCGGTTGTTTTAGCAAAAGGAATTATGGACTTCTAATATCTATTTTTAATGCTGTTTCATAATATAAGCCACTTATTGGCAAGAACATTCTTTGAAAGCCTGTCCTTACCCTTGGGAGCGTCACAGAATTACAAAATCATAGAGAAAGGTTGCATAAGTAACTGAAACGAGTCCCCCTCAATTTACGGAGAGGAAAGCTAGCCACAAGGAAAACAAGTAAGTTTAATAAGCTCATTGATTCCTAAGGCTTCCCTCCCAGAATATTACTTTGTATATGATTTTGGTCTGGGTCCACACTTCTTTGAATCTCTGGAAGCTGCTGGCACAGTTCGGGTAGTTCAGGATTGGGTTGACAAACAGATACGGTTCAATTATAGCCTAGGTGAGCTCCTACTGGCTTCAGTTTCTCACAGGCTCTGTTGCACTTTGGCTATCTTTTAGGTGCTACTGGCATTGAAGACCGTCTGCAGGAGGGAGTCCCCGAGTCTATAGAAGCCCTTCAAAAAGCCGGCATCAAGATCTGGATGCTGACAGGGGACAAGCAGGAGACAGCTGTCAACATAGCTTATGCATGCAAACTACTGGAGCCAGATGACAAGCTCTTTATCCTCAATACCCAGAGTAAAGTATGTGTAATGAGATTGAGTCTTTTTTTTTTTTTTCATAGCCAAGGGAGCATTTGTGATTTGATGAATGGAAGGAGGAAAAAAAAACAATAACCATTAGCTCCTTGATAATTACTTCTTCTATCCAGCAACCTAGCTTGTGCTTGGGAAGGTACCATAGTTCTTCTAAAGACTTCATGGTTTAACATGATTCAAAGAAATTGTTGCTATAGAAAGTTGCCTTTTTATTTTCTATCTGCTTTCCCTTACCCCCATTGGATTTCCAGGGATCTGATAAGATTTAGCCCATAATGAAAAACTATGTCAGATTCTTGGACAGGAATATACCTCTGTTTCAAGTTGAGGGGAAGTGATGATTTCTATCAGAATTAGGTGAGTAAATTGGTATTTTTATGGTTAATTCCAAAAATAGACTCTCAGGATAATTATGCCCTCTAGTGGTAATTCTTAGATAGTACAGTTGAGAATGTCAAGTTTGTAGAACTGTTTTAAGGGAAGGGAAAATTTTTTTTTCCTTAAGGAGTTTAAGAGGTTTGGATACAGCTTTTTTTTTTTTTTTTTATAATTGTTCCTGCTCCACCTCCCATTAAATTCTAACACAAATTTCTAATGAGTTGAATAGGTTTTTTTGTTTTTTTTTTTAAATTTTCCAGTATAGTAATAACCTCTGAGATTAGTGCATGCCGCTTAATTAGCTTGGAAAACCTTTCTCCCTCCTTCCTCAAAGTCAGACTTCATCAGTGGCATCCATACTCTGCCAGCAACCCACCTCTCAGAAATCCTCTGGAGCTTCTCATCTGGATCACATCTTGGGGCTGTCACAGGCTGCCATGTTTGGTTAGCCATGTTATTATGGTCGGGCCTCAATCAATACCTAACCAGATCATATATTTTAAGGAAAGAGAACTTTCCTTTTCAACACAGGGTGGGTTCTCCTTGGCAGTTGGCTGTGATCCAGAGACCTATAACCACAACCTCCAGCCAGCTCCTAGTACCAGCCAGGTCTGAGCACAAGAAAATTGTCATTAGTCATTTTGGTCACTAAAATGGATGTGCCCTAAGGCTGGTAAGACCCTGGTTCATTTACTTGGTCTGCCAGTGATCAGGTATGTGACCTTGGAGAGTTTTCTTCTGGACCTTTTCCCTAACCTGTGATGTGAGAGTAACATCTATTTCATAGGGTCATTGTAGGCATTAAATGAGAAAATATAAACTATAAATTAAACATGTAGTACCTGTCAGAAAGGGTTCAATTACCATTGAAAAGGAAGTCAGTTCTTTTTATTTGATTTCAACTTTGACATTTTTATGAGCAGTAAAATCCATAGGATCATAGAGCTTATTTGTAAATACACAATTATAGTTGAAGATATTTAAAGTTACCAATTCAAGAAGTCTTTATAGAGTATCCACTGTGGACTGTTCTAAATGCAAAAAATACATTTTTTTTTAATTATCAAAAGCTGTTCCACCTATGTGAATTTTCCAGGTAACTAACAGAGCACAGTGAACACAATTTAGTTTTATGGTGACTCAAGTCCATCCATATAAAATGCCAGGTACATAGTAGGGGCTAAGTCACTATATTATTTTCATTTTTTTCCCCCATTCTCCTCCATCCATCAGGAGATGCTAAGAATTAAAAAAGAAAGATCATGGAACCTGGTTGGCCAGTTAGTGAAGAAATTGCTTCTGTGACATTCTAAGTGAGCCACCTGGAAACCAGTAGAATATCTGGTCATTTCTGTAGTGTAGTACTTCAGCTTTACAAATTTCTATCAACTCTTGTTCCTAAATCTGCAAGTTAGATTACAGTAAATGTCGCCACTTATAAACTTTACGTAGTTTCCATTCTCATAAAAGTCCTGGGTCTGTTTTTTTGGGGGGGGGAAAGGTTAATATAATTATATATTGGATTCTTTATTGCCTTTTGATATATAAAGGCCTTTCAGGATTCATCATTTAATTTTTAAGTTTTGTTTTTATTATTTCACTTATAATTTTTTCCTGAGATAGTAACTTTATTTTCATGTTGGTTAGAATCCATAGAAGGCTTTCTTATTCGTGATCTTACTTGACAGTTACAACAAGGCCACAGATCAGGTAAAATTATCCTCATTTTTATAGCCTGAAACTCCAAAAGGTTGTGGTTTGTCTACTCACAGCTGATTACTTGTCAAGCATACATTTTGTATTGAATTACATATTATATAATCTATACCCATCTGTAGTTATTCTCATTATTCGTGGAGTTAAGTTCTATTCAGTTGCTGCAAATGCTGTATTAGTGAATACTGAACCAAACGTAGTATTAGGTTGCCATAAGCCTCTGGTCACAACATTGTGTCAACCAATCAATATAGAGCCTTGTTCCGTGCGTGTTTCTGTTTAAAAACAATTTATTATATGTATTATAACATTGAATTTTTGGCCAATCACAACCTTCTAGTACATAGGACCCCTAGACAGCACTGTGCACTTCAGCAGCGCTATGCTTGGAGGCCATTTTAAACAGTGAAATTAACAAGAAGCACAAACATACAGAAAATGTGTCACCAGACAGTGAAAAGGACACTTATTTACAGTACAGGAGCTGACATAAGATAGAGCATCACCTTGTTCAGTTTCGGCTGGAGTCATATCACGTGACTCAAAAAATTTCTCTCTGTGCATGTTTACCAATGATCATGAAGGCACTACAAGTATTGATTGTGGGATTACAGATAAATTTTAGCAAGTAGGTGAATTCACAGATATGGAATCTGCAAATAATGAAAATTGAGTATATATATATATTTCTATAACGAAAACGTAATTTATAGAACTAAATGCATGCTCAAATAAGAGGATAAAAATGTCTATAATCATTCTATAAACATAAAACTACAGATAATTTATGTTCATATTTTAGAGGGCTTCTACTCAAGCCTGTATTCTGTGCACCCTGAGCATACAAAGGCTGTCATTATGTATTGTATAGTATTGTAATTGTGTTTTTTCACTTGACAAATGCCTTAAGTATCATCTCATGTTAATAGACACGTTGATTTTCAATGACTCAAGGGTATGTTACCTTCTGAATATATCATTTTAATATAACCAAACTCTAGAAGGTTTTTTAAAATAACTTTTTACTATTATATGTTGAGCCTATAAAGGGCATATTTGATTCACCTTTGTATACTTTTCCTCAGAAGTTTTTGACATGTATGGGATCAGAGTGACATGTATGGGACCTGTGAGTGAGGGGATCTCTTACGAATGAACTCTTTCAGTCTTTTTTTTTCTTTTTCTTTCAGTCTTAATGTCTAAACTTAAATGCAGTGCTCGTGGATTTTGTTAGGCTCTGTCCTTAGTGGTCACTTGACACAATAATTTCTGGGTAATTTTATTGTCAGTCTTCTTGAGTAGAATCCATCCAATGAGTATTTATTGAGTGTCTGATGTGACCCTCTCTCAGGCATTGTGAAGGCTTCAAAAGTAAATTAAAAATGATATCTGTCTTCATGGTACTTCTTAACTATGTGGGGTGAAGAGAGTGGAGGGATGTACACAGACCAAACGTGACAAGCACCACTGAAAACATCCCAACCAGAACATAAGCTCGATGAGGGCAGGGGTCTTCTTGTGCTCGTTGGCCAATCCCCAGTGCCTAGGATGTTTTCTAGTATAAAGTGGTTTCTCAGTAAACCACTGTGAATGAATGAATGTTGAGTCCAAAAGAAGATAAAAATAGTAACTATTATTTTTTAAATTCTGTGTCATGCTTTACACTAGGAACTTTGCACACATTATTTCACTTCTTCTTGACAATAATGTTATAATGTGTAGACATTTGCATTTTCTGATGAGAAAGCTGAGGTTCAGAGAGGTTACATAATTTTCCTAATGTCAAACAGATAGTAAATGGTAGAAAAAGACCAAAGAACTCTCAGGAGTCACTGTTTGAGAAGGTAAATTGTACAAATAAATGAATTCTCAGCTATTTTTAGTTGCAGAATTGGGGATGAGAGGTCTCTTCCATCCTATTAACTGATCTCCTCCCTCCTCCCCCCCTCCCCCCGATCTCTTTGAAAAAGCTGGGAGGTCTTCAAAAGTAACGGGTTGAGGAAGTACCTGGGGTTGCCTTTATACACAGTTGCTAAAGAATGACAATGATAAATTTAGCTGGGTATGGCCACCAAGGGAGCCCTAAGGCCAAGTGTCTTTGCCTCTTGTTTCAAGGATGCCTGTGAGATGCTGATGAGCACAATTTTGAAGGAACTTCAGAAGAAGAATCCAGCCTGTCCAGAGCAAGCATTGTTAAGTGAGGGCTTACACCAGTCCCCAGCCACACAGGACTCAGGGCTGCGGGCTGGACTCATCATCAATGGGAAGACCCTGGAGTTCGCCCTGCAGGAGAGTCTGCAGAAGCAGTTCCTGGAGCTGACTGCCTGCTGTCAAGCTGTGGTCTGCTGCCGAGCCACCCCCCTGCAGAAAAGCGAGGTAGTGAAGTTGGTGCGCAACCATCTCCAGGTGATGACGCTGGCCATCGGTGAGTGGGGATGGTACCGGCCGCGTGCTCCTCACTTTCATGCCACGCTAGGGGCTGATCCTTCTGTTCCGTCCTTCCTTCTGTACTTCTGTCTACCCTTCTGTCTGTCTGTCCTTTCCCTCCCCCACTTTCCTTCTCCCTTTCCTCTCTGCTTCCTCCCTATCCTCCACTCCTTCCCTTCTTGCCTTCATCACCTTTTTGACCACTTGCTTCAAACCACATGGTAGGGATGTGATGCGGAAAACAACATAGTAGGACTTTGGGTTACATGTGAGATCCCCAAATCAACTAAGTTAAGGAGGGTAAATGTACTGAATTATAAAACTGGAAAATCTAGGGGTTCTACCTTCAGAAAAGTTAAATTTAGGGACATGAACGAATCATTTATTTATTCATTCAACAAATATTTATCGAGTGCCTTCTGTGTACCAGACATTTTTCTAGGCACTGGAGATAAAGGAGTATATAAATTGACAAAGTACTTTTTCCTAAGGAGCTTATATCCACTAGAAGGCATATAGTAAAAAATGAAACAAAACAAAAAAGCCATACATATATATCAGATAGTGACAAACTATTAAAAAAAATAAAGCAGAGCCGGGAGACGTAGAGCACTAGGGGAGGGAGGGGGGCTGCTAGCTTAAATGTTTTTCAGAGACAATCTCTGAAGTTTGCAGGTGGGCAGAGACTTGAAGAGAATGATCAGGGAGCCACGGAGATCTGAGGGGAGAATATTCCTGGTGAGGGCAGTGAAAGTGAAGACTGTGGGCTACATTTGGGGTGCCTCAAGACCCAAGCAGGTTGAGCAAAGGGAAGAGTTTTCTAGGTGAGTGATGGGCAGAGAGGTGGCAGGTGGCCAAATCACGTAGGGTCCTGGAGGCCATTATACGTTTTTGGCTTTTATCTGAGGAGGTAGGGAGTCTTGGGAGAACTTTGAACAGAGAAGGAAAATGATCTGCTTTAAATTTAAGAGGATCACATGGCTACTGTGTTGAGAGTAACTGTTGGATGCAAGGACATAGGTAAAGAGGCTACTGGAATGGGGAGTTCGGAGGCTACTGGAATAATTCAGGCAAAAGGTGGTGGTGGCTTGAGCCCAGATGAGACATGAAACACGGTCAGCTAATAGACATGGTTTGGAAAAAGAGCTGGTGACACATGCTGATGAATTTCATGTGTTGTATGATAGAAGGCATTAAAGGAAACAAGAAGATTTTTGTCTCTGAGAGCAGAGGGGATGGAACCAGGAGGGCAGGGGAATCAGGAACTGGGACACATGCATCTGAAATTTGAACAGGTCCATACAGATCTGAGCAGGGATGTGTCAGGTGGGCAGCTCGATAGGAAGTCTGGAATTTAGCAGTGAGGGATTGGCTGGAGATACAAATTGGGGAATTATAAGTCTAGACGATACTTAAGGTCTGGCTAGTAGATGCGACCACCAAAATATGAGTATAAATGGAAGAGAGAAGCTGTGTGAGATTAAGCTCTGAGATACCGCAGTGTTCAGAAATGGCAAGATGAGGACTCAGCCATCTCTTGTAGCCTCTGTTTTTACCTGGATTGCTTTCAGTCTCAGGTAGCTTCTCCCCTCAGCGTGCTTGCTGATACAGCTGCCAAAAATTCCTAGGTTTACATCCTATCCTGTTAGCAACCTGAGTGAAAAGATAGCAACTCTTTTCAAGTTGCTGGAGTAAAGAATCAGGATGAGAGTGGAATTTTGTTCAGCTGTCTTATTGAATGAACATATAAATGAATGAATTGTTCAAGTCCCTGGATCCAGATGTTCCTGAGGCTAGAACTTCTGGATATGTCAATTACATCATTGGAGTCAGGTGCCCATCTCTGAGCCAATCACCAAGGCCAGGAAACAGATGATGCTAATTGTCTAGATCTGGGTGAGTTGCCGTCCTACATCTGGGGTTTTCGGTTCATCCCTAATAAACCACATGGACTCAGAGTTCCCAAGCAAAATCAGGATACTGTTACCAGAAAACAGTGAATGATCAGTGGGCATTTGGGGACAACAAATGGTCATTACCAACAGGAATGTAATACTTCCCCTAAGAAGCTGCCAGTGTGTGGGGCGCCTGGGTGGCTCAGTCTGTTGAGCGTCCGACTTCGGCTCAGGTCATGATCTCGCGGTCCGTGAGTTCGAGCCCCACGTCAGGCTCTGTGCTGACAGCTCAGAGCCTGGAGCCTGTTTCAGATTCTGTGTCTCCCTCTCTCTCTGACCCTCCCCCCGTTCATGCTGTCTCTCCCTGTCTCAAAAATAAATAAACGTTAAAAAAATTAAAAAAAAAAAGCTGCCAGTGTGTTGGGGAGACGAAGAAATATGTAGCAGTCGTAATATCATATGATAGAGAAACGCAGGGTGGTGCCAGAGTCTAAGGAAGAGGCATCTGACCTAAAGGGAGGATGAGAAGGATTTCCCAGAGGAACTGACCTCTAAGCTGAGGGCAAGAGCAATTGAAATGCAGCCACGTGAGGTGGGGGTGGTGAGGGCAGTGTTACAGGATACGGAAACTGCATGAGCGGTGGCTGGAAGGAGCAGGGATATCTGGAAAATTGAAAGTAAAGTGAGTGGCATGGAAAGAGGAGCGATAAGTCCAGAAAGGTTGCCTTAGCGTGAAGGATTTTTAAGGATTTTAAGTGTCGAATTTGGAATCCTTCCTCATGGCAGTGGGATGCCGCGCTTCATTTCTCTTTAACTGGCTTCCAGGTCATTTGCAGACCTAGGATCAACGTTGAAGGATTTGTTTGCTTGGGTGGTCGCTGTTGCTTTGCAAAAAGTCTGTATCTTTTCTTTACCCTTCATACGTTTCTCAGCTTTTCTTCTGTCTCCTGAAGGTGATGGTGCCAATGATGTCAGCATGATACAGGTGGCAGACATTGGGATGGGGATCTCCGGTCAAGAAGGCATGCAGGTGAGTGGACGCCGTCCACCCATGTGCCACAGACTTCACCTGCCCACTCCAGGGCAACGTCTTTTCACACTAAAATCTCTGTGGTACAGTGAGGCTGGCTGTGGCTAGATCAGGAGTGGGAGGCAGGAAGACAGGGAGTTGGTCTCTGCATTCATTCATTACCTACTGTGTGGGTGTTAGGGTATTTTCCTGGGTAATTTTAAGGGAACCATGTGGTTCCCTTGTTCAGTTTAAAACATATAGCTCATCAGGGCGCCTGGGTGGCTCAGTGGGTTAAACATCCGACTTTGGCTCAGGTCATGATCTCGTCGTCTGTGAGTTTGAGCCCGTCGTCGGGCTCTGTGCTGACATCTTGGAGCCTGGAGCCTGCTTCGGATTCTGTGTCTCCCCCTCTCTCTGCCCCTCCCATGCTCATGCTCTGTCTTTCAATAATAAATGTTAAAAAAAATTTTTTTAAATATCATTCATCTAGAACATAAAAATATATGTATTTAGTCCTGCAATAGCTGTGTGACTTTTTTTTTTAATTTTAAAGATATTTTCTTATGGTTTTATTTTATTTTTTTAATTTAAATTCAAGTTAATCAGCATGCACTGTAGTCTTGGCCTCAAGAGTAGAACCCAGTGATTCGTCTCTTATATATGACACCCAGTGTGTATCCCCAAAATTGCCCTCCTTAATGCCCATCACCCCGTTAGCTTATCCCCCCACTCACCTCCCCTCCAGCAGCCCTTAGTTTATTCTAGCTGTGTGACTTTTGACACTGGTGAGAGCTACTAAGGATTTGAATAAAAGACCTACAGACCTAAAGAGGAAGGGAGGGAGATAATATTTGAGAGGGAGGGGGGTGCTCTTTGTGTGTGTGTGTGTGTGTGTGTGTGTGTGTGTGTGTGTGTATGTGTGTGTGTACACGTGTGACTATTAGATAGTGTTTTAGGCACAAAATTCAGATAAAATCTTGTCCAAAGACTGCTTTTCATGTATGGAGCAAATGCTGTTAGAGAAAGATAGGATAGAGGCTTAGGGTTTCCAGAGAATTGTAAATTATGACATTCTCTCCAACAGTTGAGAAATTCAGTGATCTCTTTGCCCGGCACATTATACATTGTTACATAGTGTCAAGACTACAATACTTTTAATATTCTTCCCAGTGAGGGAGAAGCAGATGCATATTGTGATGCATGGCATTCTTGCTACGGGAGCTGCTTTCCCGAAAAGTACATTTGCTGAAATTGGGTCGAGTGGTAACCAAAGAGAAGTCTTGTTTCATGTGACCAGACTGGAAAGCTGAATAGTAACTCCAGGCAGACCATCAAGTCTCTGTGTTCATGAGTTTTGTTTGTTTCGGTTTGGTTTGGCTTCGTCTGGTCTGCGTGTAACGTTTAAACAACAGATCGGACCAGTTGGAGCCTGATGATGGTCAGGCTGTCATGCTGTGTCTGTTTTAACACATTTGATTGCTCAGGGTGGCATTCTCTCCCCCTTGTCTCTGCAGGCTGTGATGGCCAGTGATTTTGCCATTTCTCAGTTCAAGCATCTCAGCAAGCTCCTCCTTGTCCACGGGCACTGGTGCTATACACGGCTTTCCAACATGATTCTGTATTTTTTCTACAAGAACGTGGTACGTAGCTCCAGACAATCTGTTCCTTCCCCCTTTACACTTTCTTATTCTGCTAGCATAAGGGATGAGGAGGAAATGCCCCCACGTTAAGCGGCTCTGCTTGCTGATGTTTGGGGAGCAGCCAGGAGCACTCCTGCTGCCTTACCAGAAATAATCTGCGAATGTGCTCCGTTTCAGCTGCTGACAGCAAATTGCTAGCCTTGTCCGTCTGCTGGCGTTTTCTATTCCCTATGCTTCTAAATTCAATTAAGTCCTGTCTGGTTCATTTAAGACCTAATTTTTGACCTTCCATGAAAAGGTAGTGACAAGCAGAATTATGAAATGTTTAATGCCGTCTGTCAGTAGACAATGAAAATGTTTGCTTCCATTTTACAGAAGATACCAAAAAATACCTGGGGTCCTCAAACCGATGTCCCATGTTGTATGTGGAAGACACAGATGCCAGGGACAACCCAGTTATCATGACTTAGCCTGTAGCTGGCTAACACTCAGAAATGAAGAATTCTCTGGCAAACCTGTAAAATGTATTTGTGGTTGAGAGTTATTTGATGGCCAAGGAACTTAATTTTGATTATACAGTTCCTAAAGGGGCAGAATTTGATGAGAATCCGAGCTTCTGATCTTTGACATACCATTTAAATTTCAGTCTCCTCCTTTATAAGATCATGGTGACCTCAGATTGCTTCGCTTCACTTAAGTTCCTTCCAGGCAGAGTGATTATGTAAATATGTCATGATTTTTAGACTAAATTTATTCCTAGCCTTCAAAAAGTCCATAGGCAGTGCATTAATAGTAAACATAAATTTACATCACTCTATTGAAATACCACCTTTAGGAAAAAAATAACTTCAGTAGGTCATTTTTCAGATACTCCAGATGTGTAATTTAGATCCATGTATCTGTGTGTGTGGGTCTGTCTGTCTGTTGGTCAGCAGAACATTTTTTTTTCTTTTGTCCTGTAGCACAATTAGCTTTTTTAAAATTCTGGTGCTTAATGCTCACTGACTTCTAGGGAGGAACTGCCTTCCCAAGTTTTTTTTAAAATACTTTTGCATTTTTTTTGCTCGGAGCTTGGAGCCTGCTTCGGGTTCTGTGTCTCCTTGGCTCTCTGCCCCTCCCCTGCTTGTGCTCTCACTCTGTGTCTCAAAAATAAATAAATGTAAAAAAAAAAAAAATTGTAAATACTTTTGCATTTTCCTACCTTCTCCTCTTGTGGTGCAGCTCCTCTTTCCCCATAAAGCCCAGATTAAACCCAAGGGTTAAGAAACACTACTGTCAGAAAGAGAGGTGACGTATATTTTCAGAGAGTGGGGCAGTGTTTATTAGTAGAGACTGTCACCAGGGAACAAAGATGGAACAGAGACAACAGAGACGGAAAGGTGGCTTTCTGCTGTGGAACCCTTGATGGCCACTCCCACTGATAACCTCACAATTTATCTCTACCTCTTTTGTGCCTAGTAAAACAGTGAATGCTTTGTAAACTACGGAGAAAAAGGCCCAGTACCAGAAGCCATTCAAGTAACGTATGTTTCTGAGACTGTGGTTCTTGGATCTGAGGAAACTTTTGAGATACTGATGAAGACTATGAATTCACTCCCCAAAACACATGCACCAAATTAATACATTTTCAGGAGCAGGGTGTGGTGTATGTCCATAGACCCTAGACTTAAGGATTATTCTAAGGATTGTGGTCCCTACCCTAAAGTATTCTAGTGTGTCTAGAATGCCAACAATAACATCTCAATATGTTTAAGGCACTCTACAGGTCATGGGCACTTTCTGAGTTGATCTTGATATCAAGCTCTGAGGTGGTATAATTCTCATTTTTCAGATGAGGAAACCAAAAATTCAGAGGGGTTGGGACAATGGCTTAAAGTGAAAAGAGCAATATGAAGTGTCCTCAGACCTTGAAGAGGACCCCTAAATCTCAGTCCAGTGCCCTTTCCTGTGGCCTGCCTTGCTTGAGGGCACGGAACTTTTGCCATAGTGGACTTAGTTCGTCTGAGAAAAATATTGGAGGAAACACCGTAGGATGTATGTGTCTCGCCTCTAGGGTGACGACCTGTCCTGATTTGCCGGGGGCTATCTCAGTTTTAGCAGTGAGAGTCCCTGTCCTGGGAAACTCCTCAGTCCAAAACTAAGTGGGATGGTTGGCTACCCTGCTGGCACCACTAAACACATAATTTTAAACCATGAAAGCAAGAGAATGAATATTTGTTGTGTGCATGCTTCATACCAGGCACTGGGCTAGGGTCTCTTCATGTAGAAGAGATTCCTCAGTTTGAAAACTGGCTCTGCTGCTTACCAGCCAGGTAACTCTGTGCAGATTCCTCAGCCTCTCTCTGCCTCAGTTTCCTCGTCTGTAAAATAGGATACCAATAATTCCCAAGTTGTTAGGAAGCTTGAGCAAATCATTTGTAAAGCTCTTAGAACAGTGCTAGGACCACACAGTAAGTGGCATGTGTGTGTTCATGTGTGTATGTAAGTACGTGTGTGTGTGTATGTGTTTCACTTAAATAAAACATTTACCTAAAAGGGACGCCAAGGTAAGTTGTGGTCTTCCATTCTGTAAGTGAGGGAACTACACCGAGGGAGAGGCAGAGATTACACAGCTGAAAATGGCAGCATGTGGCTGGTGCGGTGACGGCACACGTTGCTGTTTCTAAGATGCAAATGTCGCTCTTTGTGTCCGTAGGCCTATGTGAACCTCCTTTTCTGGTACCAGTTCTTTTGTGGATTTTCAGGAACATCCATGACTGACTACTGGGTTTTGATCTTGTTCAACCTCCTTTTCACTTCCGCTCCTCCTGTCATTTATGGTGTTTTGGAGAAAGATGTGTCTGCAGAGACCCTCATGCAACTGCCCGAACTTTACAAGAGTGGTCAGAAATCAGAGGTAGGTGCTAAAGCAAAAATGCTTGGACCAGTGCACATCCATTGTCAAAGCCAGGGCATTTTCCAGTCAGCGCAGCTCAAATATTGTGGTACATTCAGGACTACTTAAAACAATTTGAATTAGGGGGCTCCTGGGTGGCTCAGCCGGTTGGGCATCCAACTCTTGATTTTGGCTCATATCATGATCTCACAGTTTGTGGGATCCAGGCCCACATAAGGTTCTGTGCTGACAGCATGGAGCCTGCTTAGGATTCTCTCTCCCTCTCTCTCTGCCCCTCCCCCGATTGTGCACATGCTCGTGTGTGCTCGCTCTCTCTCTCTCTCTTAAACGTTATTTAATGTTGAAATAAACATTAAAAAAAACCCTATTTGGATTATATGGTTGTTTCAGAAGATCTCTGCTAACAGAGAGATAACAGGAAGATATTAAGTTACTTGCTTCTGAGATGAACAGAGGTAAAACTATGAAAAGCCTTAGGTACTTATATGAAGAAATCTGGTGTTTAGACCTCACAGCTAATAATGTCTAGTATTTGTGGGGCGACTGGGTGGTTCGGTTGGTTGAGTGGCTGACGTCAGCTCAGGTCATGATCTTGTGGTCCGTGAGTTCGAGCCCCACGTCGGGCTCTGTGCTGCCAGCCTGCAGCCTGCTTTGGATTCTGTGTCTCCCTCTCTCTCTGCTCCTCCCCTGCTTATGCTCTATCTCTCTCTGTCTCTCAAAAATAAATAGATGTTAAAAAAAAATTTTTTTTAAATAATGTCTAGTATTTGCTAAACCTCACTGTGCTGTCTCTTGTGCAAACTACTGAACATTCCATCTCATGTATCTCCACAAAACATGTTGAGGGAGAACCTCAAAAATCTTGCAGCTGAACAAATGGCAGAGCCAGGATGTGACTCCTTCTTAGTCTGGTTCCAAAGCCAAAATCAAATTCTTCATGTTCTACTGTCATGCAAAATAGTGGCTTGTTCTGAATGGCCCCCTCTACTTAAAACCATGCCCCCGCCTCTGCTTAATTGATCTTCGTGCTGTCAGTCTACCGACGGATCATTTATGTATGTCCCCACTTTCCAGTCTTCTCTCACTGCCCTCATTGCCTCCCACCCAGAGTATTGTGGTTGCTGATTAACTTGGCTAGCTGTCTCAGAACTCTTTTCTTTCTTTTTTCTTTTTTATTTTAGAGAGAGAGAGTACATGAGCAGGGAAGAGGGGCAGAGGGAGAGAGAGAATCTTTTTTTTTTTTTTAAAGTGTATTTATTTATTTTGAGAGAGCACAAACTGGGGAGGGGCAGAGAGAGAGGGAGAGAGAGAATCCCAAGCAGGCTCCACACTCTCAGCATGGAGCTCAGTGGCGGGGCTCGATCCCACTACCCTGGGATCATGACCTGAGCTTAGATCAAGAGTCGGGTGCTCAACCGACCAAGCCCCCCAGGCCCCCCAAAACTCTTTTCTTTCTAATTTCTCTTCTACAAAATTAATAGTAATTAATGTAGCACTTATGAACATTTTTGTGATGCCTCCTATATGCCAGGCACTAAGTCCTTAATATATATAAATCTAACCTCAAAATGATCCTATAAGTAAGTGCTGTCTTTATCCACACTGTAGGTGAGGAAGGTCAGGCACAAGAAGGTCCCTTCAGTAATCTGCCATGTCACAGTGTTCATGGGTGGTACAGGTGAACTCTGGATCTCTAGCCCGTCCTGTCCACCATTATGCTATGTGGCAGAAAGAACACTGATGCTGTCTTCAGTCCTTGGGTCACCCCCTGCCTCCACATGCTATTTAATGCCAAGAATCCAAAGTGCTTTCACAGGTGCATTGTCAGGATCACAGGGACTGGAGGCGGGCCAGGAGCCTGTAGACACCTGTAAGTGGGCAAAGCTGAGGGGTCCATGTAGTCAGATAGTCTGTCTTGAAAGAAGACTCTGTTACTCAAGACTCTTTCAGTTGCAAGTGACGACAGAAACCAACTCGAACTGGCTTAATAAAAAAGGGAAGTTTATTGGCTTAATAAACTTTTGCATAGCTGCAAAATCCACAGGTAATGATGACAGAACACTGTTACTCTTAAAGCAACTCTAAATGTCCAGGTTAGGACTCACTGGCCTAGCTTGAGTCTCATGCCTTTTTGTTTTCTCCTTGACCAGGGTTGGGACAGTTATCATTTGTGAGGACAGAGCTGAATCACATGGACAGGATTGGAAAGAAGGGTGTCCTATAGAAGTACTGGACAGACAAAAATCAGACCCACCTTAAGAAATCTCTGTGTTGTGCTTCACCCACTGTTCTAAAGACACTGACCCAGATCAGTTAGAAATAATGCTGAGTTTATGTTTAAATTCTGAGTGCTTAAATTCTGGTTCTGTGCTGTGTGACCGTGGTAAATTATTTAACTTGCTTGCATTTCTGTTTCCTTATAGAGATGGTATGAGGATTGAGGAAGATAAAAAGTTCCATCCACATGAAGCTCTCAGTATTGTTATTTTTACTCTCCAGAATTAACCAGAAATTTGAGGAAATCTCAAATGTAAAATATGTTTATTTTCCTCAGTCTAACTTTATCCTGACTTGAACTTCCTTTCTAGGCCGGGGAGTAAGTTAATGTCCACAGGCTACCTGCAGTAGGCAACACAGAGAAGTCACACGTTCATCTTTCAGGGGAGAAGAAATCCTCATAATCCTTTAATACCATCCAATCCATTTGGATCAAGGAGCTAAATAGGGTTTTCCTAAAGGAATCCAGTCTGACTTAAAGTTGAAGGCCAGGATGCAGGAATGTATGGTTGATATTAATGAAGCTTGTCCTGTACCCCTTACCTAAATTAAATTCCAAGTCCATTGGGGAAAGAAAGGTGAGGGGGGAACGTTCAAAATTTTTGTAGCTGGCATTTTAAAAGCCCATTTGTACAGACTTTGGTTGTTTCTTACCCTTGGAAGAGTTGAGGTCATTGTTTCCTATTGTTGAACCCTGTTATCAATCCTTTGCACACATTGTTCTATTGAGTTGGCCAGTTTTATAATACATGGTAATAGCAAGAGGATTCCCAGCATGTGGCTATTGATAGAAGGTCATTGATTTCATTGAGTTTACCTTCCAGAGGAGTTGTCCTTTCTTTGAACTTGGTCTTCAAATGAATTCTGTTTTATGCTTGAGCCAGTTCCTGCCTTCAGCATCATGAAATATACTCTCCGAGGTTTCAGAATCTTCCCCTGAAGGAGATGATGTGGAGGGCTGTAGCAGAGGCTTCCCTTCCAAGAAACAATCACTGTTAACCATCTGTCATCACCCACACAGTCATCTTTTCTGGCTTGGACTTCATGTCCACATTTTCCCTTTCGGTTTCCAAGATATCCGATGAGTTCATCTCTTTAGCCTCTCATTCATCTTTTACCCTTCTCTACTTCCCAAGTCCCCTTACTCACGTAACTGATGTGGAGTAATTGTGCTTTTACCTTATTTGAGCTAGGATTTTTGAGCAACTTCCATTCATCCAGAAGCATGAAGTTACATTTTAGCTTATCCCCAAATTGTTCTCTCTTGTCTAGTGGCATTTTGGTTGCCCCTTTGGTTCTGCTGCATTCTCTTCTATCATTTGATTGTGCTTCTGCTTAGATTTTATGGATATTTGGATGATGAAAGGCTGGTAAAAAATCCTATCATTTTTAAGGAGGAAATAGTAAAAGACACACAAGGAAAAGGAACAGGACAGTGTAATAAAAGGAACAATAATAGTAATAAGATCAGAAACAATAAATCCTCATTGTTTTGATTTTCTGGAGGACAAAGAGATCCTTTTAAAAAAGGATAGATTTTAAAACTCTAAGTGTAGTCTATTGAAGAATAAAAGAGTGTATATGGAGAATTTGTGTATTTCTAAAACTTTGTTATTTAGAAGACATTGGTTATTTTCAAGGAAATTTCAGCCTTTTCGTATTTGGAAGGAAATGAGAATGAGAACATGTTAAGAAAAGAGAAGACTAGGGCAGGGATATAATACATGTGTTGCCATTTTTGTCCATGGCAGACATCACTGATAGACCATAGCACTCTATTTCTCCTCCTGGGTCTGAATGCAGCCTCAGAATCGTTCTGCACACACATCAACATTCAATCAGAGATGGCTCTTGTTTGAAAATGTGTTTTCAAGTAGAGATTAGTGTCTCTGCTTGAATTGTTTTGTTATAAGCTTTTGGTAAGAAGCAGTTTAACACATGCAAAACTATATAGGAATAGTTTATTAATCCAGCAAATATTTACTGAGTACTTGATAGGTACCAGGTACTGTTTTAATCACTTGAATAAAAAAAAAATCAAAGCCCCACTGCATGTAATTTGCATTTTGTTGAGAGACCCATTAGGTACACAAATACAGTTATTTCCAGTAGTGAGGAGAGATGTTTCTTGTTGGAGAAAAAGAGTGCGTGCACACACCCAAGCGGGAGAGGGAGAGAGAGAATCTTAAGCAGACTCCATGCTAAGCACGGAGCCCAGTGTGGGGCTTGCCCAAGGTTGATCAAAAGATATAAGTGACATGAGCGGAACAGAGTTCCTTTATGGATTTTTTCCATCTAGGAATTTATTCAACTGTCACACCTTATTTGTTCACCACTGTTTACAAATGCCACCACTGTTTACAAATTCCCATGAAGGAATATAGTCTTCTTAGAGAAGCAAAAGTAAGTATTGGCTTGTGTTGTTCCTTGACTTTGCTTTGACCCATTTTAATCTTGATCCCTCCGCAATATCTGTTTCCTTTTCAGGCATACTTACCCCTTACCTTCTGGATCACCTTGTTGGATGCCTTTTATCAAAGCCTGGTCTGCTTCTTTGTGCCTTATTATGTGAGTCCCCGTTCACTCAAAGAATATGCTATTAATGAATCAACGAGGCTTCTTTGTTGCCAGTATAAACACACAGGATGGATATATTAGGGTAGATTGCTCATATAATCAAGTTGATTATTAGCTGACTAAATTATAATGTCCCCCCGAAAATGTTAGATAATGGATTAAGTTTGGAGATAAGTACCTAGTTGACTCCTCTTGTGTCTCCTTTTTAGCCCTGTACTGCTTGATCAGTTTTGCAAATGACCTGAATAAAATTGAGAGTCCAGGCATATAATGAGATGAGTCAAAATCAGAAAGGCAAAGTCAGAATATGAGATTTATTATTAGTGCTGGGCTGATTCTACCAGGATGATATTCATAGTATTAAATTTAAGTTCTTATTCATAGTCTCTTCAAAACTAAAAAACCTGTTTCACAGGTGAGGAATAGAAGAAATGTGACTAAGGAAAGAATGTGTAAAAATGAACTTTAAAATTTTGCCAGCACCAAGCACAAAACATGATGTAACTGCCTACCCATACACAGCCCTACCCAGAAGAAAACACTAGTTTGATCATAGATTGGTGTTAACAAAAAACACAGTGTTAAGAATGAGAAAGGTTATAGTCTCTAAGTTAACAACTTCTATTCTTTAGTTATTTATTTAAATAAAATGACTTGAATTTTCCCAGCTAGAATATTCCAGGTTTACGGCATTTCAAGGGAATACAGATAAGGCAATCTGAAGTGTAAAGCAGAGGAGAACAATTATGAAATGCCAGAAATTGTGAAATGTCAGAAAATAGTGTCATTCAAAGAATACTTTAAGGACTTGAGGACATATACGTAGGAGAGGAGGGGATATTTACTTAGCAGAGATATATACTCAAGATAGCCTTAATAGCTGCCTCAGAGGCTTGCAGCTCTGTTCAATGGGACATATTTCCTATATTTCTATACTTCAAACAGCTGGGAGAGTAAGTACAAGGTTCTGGGAGGATGAATTATGACTCAGGATAAAGAGGCATTCCAACTGAAAAGTTCAGAGATTAGACGGCCTAGCTAAGAGTCAGTCTCTCTCTTCTGGAAATGTTCGAGTTTATCCTAAATGACCCATTGTTGAAGAAGGGACCCATCCACAGTTGAGCTGTACAATAAAGGAATGGTATTCACACCACTGAATGTGGCAACTCTCCTGCATCACCGCCTGTTGTCCTTTTTGTAGACCTACCAGGGCTCAGACATTGACATCTTTGCATTTGGAAACCCCCTGAACACAGCTGCTCTGTTCATCATTATCCTCCACCTGGTGATTGAAAGCAACAGTTTGGTGAGTGGTTTTCCTGCCTCTGAATTGGGCTGAAACTGTGCTTGGGGAAGTGTTTTCTATTAGCAGTGACCCTACTTAAACCCTTCATGCCTAGAAGACACATGTTAACAAGAGTAATGATTCCCAATAAGAGGGGTGATTCATGGCTACTCTTGTTGACTGTTGAGTGCCATTATGTTGAGCTCGATGTATAGCCAGGGAAAGTGGACGATACCTACCTGGTCCCCTTGGTGGTAGCCATGATGGATGGTTCATGGAGGCGTGAATCCAGCTGGAGAAATAATCGATGGCCAATACTCTTCAAGATGGCCAACATTATTAGATATTGCTGATGTCTTGCAACTCAACTAAAAAGAGGGGTTGTGCCATAATCCTGGTATACTGACTTTAGTAAGTGATGATTTTATCATAACAAAATTTCTCATGATACAGGAACATATTATCTTTCCTCCAGAATTTTTACTGTTCCTTTAAATCTAGGTCTTTTTTATCTTATTTGCTGACTTAATGATAAAGTTAGGTCTCTTCATCAAAATGATTGCACTGTAGCTCTCTGCAGCAAAGCTAATGTGTAGGATTCAGATCATGAGAGCTTGGTTATACACCTTCCTTTGCAGGTGAACATTCTACCCAACTCTGAAGAATAAACTGCCTCTGTGATTATTGATGCCAGTTCCTCATTTCCGTTGGCATCATCTTTGCTATAGTCTAAGCCACTATCATCTCTTCCTGGACTATTGTACAGCCTCCTTAGTCTTCCCACCAACCTCTACTCTTGACTCCTCTAGCCGTCCTCTGCAAAACAACCAGAATCATCCTTTTGAAACACAAACCATGTCTTGTTGCTGTCCTTTGGGTAAAACCCTTCAGTGATTTCCTACTGTACTTGGAATAAAATTGAAAAGCCCTAAGATGGCCTACAAGACTTCATGCAGTGATACCTCTCCTTTTCTCTCCAGTCACATTTCCACTGGAAACACACTGTCCTTTTCAGTGGCTCCGATACAGTGAGCTCCTTACCTTAGCGGGTCCTTAGCATTCACCATACCTCCTGAGGGGAGTATTCTTATTCCCTTGGTTCCCTACACTTTTCCCAGCTCAAATACTATTTTGGGTCTCAGCAAAAATGCTGCTTTCCCCAGGGGCCCTTCCCTAACCATCCATTGTCTCATGCCATCCGTTTGCTTTTATCCATCACCCTAATAATAATTTCTTATTATTCAGCAGTTACGTGATTGTTTGATTCATGTTTACCTTCGGCCTTAAACTATAATCTCTGTGAGGACAGAGTTCATATTTATTTTGTTGACCACTGTATACCAGAATCTAGGACAAGACTGGCACATCGTAGGTGCTTAAAAATATTTGAATGGATAAACAAATAATTAAATGACTAACCAGTATTTAGAGTGTTTTTACCACCCTGGTAGTGAATGCATTTCACACAGGAATAGCTGAATGAGGTTATAGTTGAAATGTTATGTGCAGTTATATTGTAAAATTATTTATAATAAATTCTAAAGTAGAGCTGAATATTTCTGGCATCACTTCCTTTGCTTGCAACCTTCTATAATCAAACTGCACAAGCCCAAAGTGTAGTAAAAGGTTAATATCTGAAAATACCAGGTAGGGAGACTAAAGGGAATTCTAGAAGTAAAATATTTGGCATTGTTTTAGTATCTATTTGATTTCATTTTTAAACAATTTTGTAGGCACTCTTAGTTACTACCCAAGGAATTGTCATAGGTTCTAGCATTTATTAGCGTTTCAAAGGATCTAATGGATCAAGTGTGTCCGTTTGGGTTCACTGGTTATGAACAGCAACCTGAGCAAATAGAAAAGTTATTAAAAATATACTGAAGAACGATGATAAAATCAAACCAAACCATCCTGAGAAACGAGAGTGGCTCCAGATATCCAGGAAACAAACTAACGGACAAGATTGCTCTGCTCTGAATTGGCTATAGTCATTTTCTTTCTGCTCTTGCCTCACTGTGCTCCAAGTTTAGTCCCTGGTGACAGAATTCTGTTTCCTTAGCTTCAGTCCTAGACTTTGGCTAGAGGAGGGATATCGTGCCAAGACTGTGCACAGTGTCGGGCTGAGAAGGAAGAAAGTGAAAGCCAGGCGCCAAGAAAAACAGTGTTTGCTATTTATGTAGCAAATAGTGTCCTTTATAGGATGCATCATTAAACTTTTTTCTCATGCCAGGGGACGCTAGAGCTCACAGCCTCGGAGAGTCCCTTGTCAGTAAGAGTCAGCCATTGGGAGGGTGTGAAGCACCCTCATCTCATTGTCACCCCCCACCTCCCTGTTTTCACCCAGTGTCTCTTGACTCTAACTGTATCAACTTCTGTAAATGTGCCAACCATCAAGTTGCTGTCTCACTTGCCAAACGCACATCCTTAGGGGAAAAAATTCAGGCAGTAGCGTTCAGTGGGAAGGAAAGACATCTGAGAAAGAAAGACAAAAGATAACAAATCATTGCCTTAGAGGCATGATGACCATCAGGATGTAGCCAACACTTTCTGAGCAGTTTGTACAAAATGAGCAGTCTTTGTGATGCGTGTGAAGATGTCTACCTTGGGGAAATACTTTGCAGAATTAAGAGAGAAAAGGAGAAAATTATAGCTTTAGAAAATATTACTGAAGGCAGTGCTTCCCCGCAAAAGCATAACCTTTTCCACCATGGTATACACTATGATCTTAGGTGGTAGTATCCACTGCACTAAATAACACTGAATACCCCACTGTGGCAATTTCCCTTTGTAACAAAGGTCAGACTGTAGACTCGGCAGTTACGATAATACGTAATGGCGACATTGCATTTAAGGAAGTCATCTACTTGTTTTTCGAAATGAAGTTACTTAAACAGTAAGCCAGTTTAAGGGAAATACTAAGAGGGGCACCTGGATGGTTCAGTGGGTTAAGCCTCCGACCTCGGCTCAGTTCATGAGTTTGAGCCCTGCGTTGGCTCTGTGCTGATGAGGCGGAGCCTGCTTGGGATTCTCTGTCTCCCTCTGTCTCTGCCTCTACCCCACTCTCACTCTCTCTCTCAAAATAAATAAATAAACTTAAAAATATATATATTAAGAAAAATTCCAAGCTATCCACAGATACAAAGGTGGCTAGGTTACAGTGTGAAGAAAAAGATTTGTTTCTTGTTCATATAAAGTCAGCTGAGGTTCCAGATAGCTCTAGAGTACTTTTTCTCTGAGTGGGGGGCTGAGTGCCCTGGCTATGTCTTGTAGCTTTACCATCTGGAATTGTCCCCAAGAGGGGGATCTTCTTGATCAACATGGAAGGAAAGGAGACCGCATGGGAAATTGCACACCAGCTCTTCCATGCCTCTAACCTGGACATTTTGCATCTCTCTTCCATTCACATTTCATTGGTCAAAGCAGGATATATGGCCATACTTAATTTCAAGGGGATGAGGAAATACAATCCTTCCACGTGCTTATGATGGGAAGAAATTCGAATATTGGTGAGGAACAGTAATGTCTGCCAGCCCTGTGAATGGGTAAAGTTTGAGGACTGAAGTATAACTTAATGAAGAAACAGACCAATTAGTGACTGTATTAAAAAGAGAGAGAGAGAAAGCGAGAATGCGACACCTTATGGTGCGTGGACAATATAAAATAGTCATCAGAATCAACCTGTTGGCATTTGACTTAGCTTTACAGAATTTCAACAGTGATATGAACTGTTCACGAAAGATGCTCTCCTCTCTTTGGTATTTTGTGTTTTGTTCTCTAAGGTTTGTGACGTTTATTCATTGCTCAGACATGTTGTCTCTTCAACAGAAAAGAGTGCATCGGGGTGCAAAACCCTGTCAGTGAGAGAGTGTTCATTTCCCCCGCTTTTCATGTCTTGCAGACCTGGATCCACATGCTGGTCATCGTTGGTAGTGTCTTGTCTTATTTTCTCTTTGCCTTGGCATTTGGAGCCATGTGTGTGACTTGCAACCCGCCATCCAACCCCCACTGGATCATGCAGGAGCACATGCTGGATCCAGTGTTCTACTTGGTTTGTGTCCTCGCAGCCTGCGTCGCCCTTCTGCCCAGGTATGGTGTCTTATCATCAAGAGAGTAAGTGAGATCACAGGCTGAGAATTCTTCAGGCAACTGCTGAGAATGGATGGCAGACCGTCCTGTTTACTAGTGGAGAGGTCAGCCTATGTACTAGTTAAAACATTGGTGTGTTAGCTCCTTTACCAGAGAACAAATATGGTTTAAGCGAACTGGAAGGGATAGGTCTCTCTCGTGGAAAATTCTGACTGGTTGGCAGTCCCCAAAGATGGGGCAGCTTCACCCACAAGGTTATATGAGGATCCTTTCCTCTGTCCTTTTGTTCTGCCAACCCCCATGGGTGTTGCCCTTATCTCCATGATTGAAGGTGACTCACCCTCAGCCCATCCACCTCCCTGCCTGCAGGAGGGAGAAAGAGAGAAAATGGAGTGCCAGCAGCTTTCTTCTTCTTCCTCTTTTTTTTTTTTTTTTTTTTTTTGATGCAGAAGTGACCCAGAAGTTGCTCATATCCCCTTAACTAGAACTTAAGTATCTGGACTCTGAGTGGCTAAAATCTGAGTGTTTCTAAAAGGAAAAAGGGGAGAATGCATACTGAGGGACAGCATTGGTCTTTCTACAGCCTATAACTGCTGAAAACTTAATCTGAGTTCAGTTACCTTTCCCATTTTAGTTTAAATGGAATTTCTAATATTGTACGTGATGGTACTGGCTAAGAAGTATACGTGGGTTTTTAATCTATAGCTCTTTCTCTTTATATTTTTATAAAATTTATCTGTTTAGCTGGAAACACTTTGCCAAATAGTTGTTCTACCTTTGTAAACATGGTGTGAGAGTCAAATGGTGATTTCAGATGATTCTTTAAGAGAGCTGACAAACTGACTCCCAGGCCAAATCTGACCCGCTGCCCGTTTTTAAAAGTAAATAAAGTTTCGTTGGAACATAGACATACTTATTTATGAGTTATCTATGGCTGATTTCGCACTACAGTAGCAGAGTCCAGTAGTTCCAACAGAGACCGTCTGGCTTGCAAAGCCTGAAATATTACTATCTGGCCCGGCGGAAGAAAGTTGGCCACCCCAAGTTTGTAACACCAATGTAAGACGGCATGAGCACAAACTCTGTTACTGATGGGCATTCCTTCTAGAAATGTGTAAGAAAAGCCCTCTTGAGTCCTTCTATGGTGTTTACGATTGTGTACTTGACAGTATTACTGCTCAACTGAGATGCTTCCATGCTACTCACTGTGATTACCAGCTTTCAGATCAAAAACTAACAAGGTGATTCCCACCAACAGTGCAAGAGGGTTCCCATTTCTTCACATCCTCGCCAGCATCTATAATCTCCTGATCTGTTCATTTTAGCCACTCTGACTGGCGCCAGGTGCGCTGTTGGTGGGAACGCAAACTGGTACAGCCACTCTGGAAAACAGTGTGGTGGTTCCTCAAAAAATTATAAATAGATCTACCCTATAACCCAGCAATAGCACTGCTAGGAATTTACCCAAGGGATACAGGAGTGCTGATGCAGAGGGGCGCTTGTACCCCAATGTTTATAGCAGCACTTTCAACAATAGCCAAATTATGGAAAGAGCCTAAATGTCCATCAACTGTCCATAAAGAAGATGTGGTTTATATATACAGTGGAATACTCTTTGGCAATGAGAAAGAATGAGAGAGAGAAAGAATGGCCATTTGTAGCAACATGGATGGAACTGGAGAGTGTTGTGCTAAGTGAAATAAGTCAGGCAGAGAAAGATACCGTATGTTTTCACTTATATGTGGATCCTGAGAAACTTAAGAGAGAACTATGGGGGAGGGGAAGGGGGGGAAAGTTACAAAGAGGGAAGGAGGCAAACCATAAGAGACTCTTAAATGCTGAGAATAAACTGAGGGTCGATGGGGGGTGTGGGGGAGGGGAAAGTGGGTGATGGCCATTGAGGAAGGCACCTGTTGGGATGAGCACTGGGTGTTGTATGGAAACCAATCTGACAATAAATTTCATATAAAAAAATAAATAAAAGAAGAAACAAAACTAAAATGAAAAAATAAATAAATAGAATAAAAACTAACAAGATGAGCTTGTAGAATTTATGAGGACACAATTCCTAAAAAGTTATAGCCCGAAAAGAAAAATCCTCCCAATTGTACCACTAAGAGTACAATTCTATCTGACATTGTCGTGGTAGGCTGAAAAAAGTGACCCCTAAAATATACCCATGCCCTAATCCCTGGAACCTGTGAATGTTGAGTTTTTTGCTTATGCAGATGTGATTAAGGATACTGAGATGGGGAGATTATCCCGTATTATCTGGGTGGGCCCTAAATGCAATCGTAAGTATCCTTATGAGAGAGAGGCAGAGGACAATTTGACACAAGCAGTTATGAGCAAGCACTCCAGCCAGAGTGGCAGAGATTCCTTGGCTACAGGCTAAGGAATGCCAGCACTTATCAGAAGCTGGAAGAGACAAGGACTGGATTCCCCTCTAGAACCTTTATAAGTTGCATGGCCTTTCCTCCACCTAGATTTTGGTTCAGTGAACTAATGCCAGAATTTTTGGCCTCCAGCGGGTACATGGGTGTGGCTCAGTAGGTTAAGCATCCAACTTTTGATTTTGGCTCAGGTCAGGATCTCATGGTTCATGAGTTTGAGCCCTGAGTCAGGCTCAGTGCTGACAGCACGAAGCCTACTTGGGATTCTCTCTCCCTCTGTCTCTGCCCTCCCCAGTTGTGCTCTCTCTTTCAAAATAAATAAACTTAAAAAAAACAAAAACAAAAACTCTTGGTCTTCAGAACTGTGGGAATAAAGTTTGGTCGTTCTAAGCCATCAAGTTGATGGTAATTTGTTACAACGGCCCTAGGAAACTAACAGACTTTGATATGGGGAAGATGGGTGTTGCTATCACAAATACCTAAACATGTGAAGGTGGCTTGGAAACTGGAGAATGGGCAGAGACTGGAAGAATTTAGAGGTACCTGATAGAAAAATGCTAGACTTCTTTAAACAGACTGTAGATGATCAGGGACATTAAAGTTCCTGCTGGTGGGGATTCAGAAGCAAGTGAGAAGCACGGGTTGAAAAAACCATATCATCTTAGAAAATACATAGACGGTCTTAAACAGAATGTTCCTAGAAATGTGGGTGTTAAGGGCACTGGTGAGGAGTTAGAAAGAAATGAGGAACATGGTATTGGAAGTTTGAGGGAAGGGGATCTTTGCAATGTAGTGGCAGAAAACGTACCCAAAGTGTGTTCTGTTATGTGGAAAACAGAATTGATGAACTATGAACTTGGATATTTAGTGTTGAAGATTTGGCCTGGTTTCTGCATGCTGCTTTGAGTAAAATGTGAGAGAAAATAGACTGAGGGAAGGCCTGTTAAACCCAGAGAAGCTAGATTTAGAAAATTCTCAGCCTATCCAGATTTTAAAAGTTGTTACAATTAAGAGATTGGCTTTGGGGAATATGCTCTAGAGAAAAGGGGAACAGTGCGGCCGGACAACCTTTTGCTGGTGCTGAAGAGATCAGGTCTGTGACTTCTGGATCCCTTCAGCCATCTTGACAGCCACCAGGAAAGGAGATGGGGTTATGTGGGAAAGATCTGTGGAGGACCCTCAATTAATGGCGTAACTCTGCATGACATATATATTGGAGACCCACAAGGTTTATGAGAATCCTGTACCAGCATAAACACTGCCAGCTTGGACTGAAAGGGACAAGTTTGTAGCAATGTGTCATAGTACTCACGGGAAACTAAGAGCTAGCATTTTTTGAATGCTTACTATGTGTCAACACTCTGTCTGCTTTCCATGTATTAACTTATCTAACAGCCTATGATCTAGCAGTGTCGGCACCTCTCCTGCTAAGATTTTATTTTTTTATTGATTTGACAAGCACTTTTAGGGCACTCACTGTTTTCCAAGCGCTTTTACAAATATCAACTTATTTAATATTGTTACTGCCTCCATTTTATAGTTTGCTTATCTTTTCCTTTTACCTCAGGAAGACAAATGGCCACCAGACCCTTTTACTTTTTCTAATTGGTGAGTATTTTTTGTGTCCCTGTGCTACATTTGAGGTGAGTGTAACTCTGTGGTGCTTTTTGTAACCTAGGTTTGTATACCGAGTTCTTCAGGGATCCCTATTTCCATCTCCAGTTCTAAGGGCGAAGCACTTTGACAGACTGACTCCAGAGGAGAGGACTAAAGCTCTCAAGAAGTGGGCAGAGGCTGGAAAGATGGGCCAAGTGACACCCAAGAATGCTGACCACTCAGACTCCAAGTCAGAGAAAAGAGCTAAGTCTGGCCCTGCTGACAGCTTTGCAATGATGTCAGCACCTTCTCATCCTGTTGACCAGGGAGACTTCTCTGTCCATGAAACTGCTTTGGACTCAGACTACTGTGAAACCAAGGCCTCAGGGATGGCTGGGCCCCCAATGGGTTAAAAAAAAAAAAAAGCATTGTAGCCTCCTTGGAGTTGCAAGTATTCCCTCAGATTTGGAAGAGGGACCTTGAAGAGGCACCTCTATCAAGAATGAAATGGATTTTTCCCTAAGGGACATGAACATTCATTCTACTGTGCTTGGAAAAGCCAATGTGATGACCTTTATCGTATGTTTGTAGATACATTTGTAAAAGGACTTGGAGTGTGACCTGAACAGAGTTTAGGGAAGTGAAATACTTAATTCAGAATCAAATGCTTTTATGAAACTTTTTGGACTTTGTAAAAGCTCTTTTATTGTCTTACAAGTGCAGACATTCTTAAGGGATTCCTTTGAGATGTATTTATTTAATTGGGAGATCTCCGATTCCAGGGAAGTGTTTTCAATGAGCAGACTCCAATCTGAATTGTTTTAAATGAAGAAAAAGTAGTTTTCAGATCAGTTAGAACTCCCAAAGAGAAAAAAATGTTACATATAAATGGTTCACTTCCAGAAAAATTCAAAGAACCTTCTAATGACAGTGTACCTAAAATAAGGTAATAGCTATACTATTTGAAATGAGTTAGTGATTATTAGTAGCTTATTTCATGCAGGAAGATGCCTTTGGTCGCCTGCAGATGTTAGGCATATCTTTCTGCTCATGTCAGTGTTCTCTTGAGGGGGAGTCTTCATTGGGAAAGGGCAGAGGGATGCCAGGGTTCCGTAGGAATGTGTTTCTCTCTCAGCTTTCAGTCAAAAGACAACCTTTTATGAGGTCTGCCTCTATGCAGCTGTTGTCAGTTGGGACACAGACCATAGGTAGGGGCAGACAGAATCAGCTGAGTCTCTAGCCTATTTGGCAATTTCTTGTATTCTAAAACTTACAATCAAAAGCCTGATCAAAATGAGACAGTCAATTTCAAAACAGTCTTTCAGAGACCATTTGAGGGTTCATGGTCCTTACAGAATCCTACAAATTCTCTGGTGTTACAACTTTTAAAAGTGATTTACTGTGAATTGGGACTGATACAGGTGGTTCTCAGAAGGATTTCATGAGGTTCTTAGAAAACTTCATTTTTTAAATATATTTTAGGACAGGAATGTCCATAGCAAGTTACTTGCTGTTGCAAATCATGTATGCTGGCTTTAGTTGGAACAAAGTCTAGTTTACCAAGTAATCCAGGTATTATAAGATCATCTATTCTTGTTGAGTTCTTTTTAAAATTCAGTATCTATTCATCTGAACATTGTCAGCCACTAGTCACCCAGAATCTCCTTCCTGAAATCTCCATGCTAATGTTCTCTGTCTGTATCAAGGTCTTATGACTATTAATCTGTTATTCTCAGGGCTTGATATTTTCCTGATACCTACTTTCCTGGTCTGACATTTTTTTTTTTTTATAACTGTCTGATGCTACTACAAATAGTCTTTTATACAGACTGATTTCTAGAACTTTCAAAATCCCACATGGATATTAGAGGTTGCTTTCTGCTTTCTTAATGATTTTTTTTAAATTGTTTAATAAATAATTTGTACAAAAAACTGTCATCATTCCCGTAGATACCACTGAACCTAATAGTAATTGTTACCTGAGCTTAGAAGGAAGCTCTTAAAGCACACCTTTTACCAGAATATTGTAATGACCTTTTCTTATATGGAAAAATCAGTAATGTCATAGCAGCTGGCATTCATTCTCTGAATATAAATAAAGGGTTAGAATGTAAAGAGAAAAAGAATAAGCCAAGAAGACTAAGAAAAAAAGTTAAGTTTCCAGATGTCAAGTATCCGTACATAAGAGTAGAAGAAACTCGAGTGTTCATGTTATGTGTCCGCAATGTCTTATCCACAATTCTAAAATCCCAAGAGGTCTGGAACTTGAGGGTTTTTTCATAAGTTAGGCACAAATTAAATGTACCAGACATATGTAAAACTATGTAATATAATTATTCAGATGTTTTACTATAAAAGTGTATTACTGGGTGCTAAACTGTGTTGTATCTTTTAGTTTCTGAAAAATTCAGGATTCTGTCACACAGCTAGCCCTCAGGCAGAAAAAGATTTGGGATCCATATCAAGCCCTTAACAGGCCTCATTTACAAGTGAGTAACCTTTACACAAAGTTATTGCATTTTGGTGTTCAATATATTTTCCCAAATTTGAGGGATCATTGTTCTTTATAGCCAGAAAAAAAAAATGGTTAATAATGTATATTTTGAGGTATAATTTTATCCCAAAAGATTTATAAAAGAATTATTCCAGGCTCCCAAAATGTACTCTGTAGACATGAAAGATCCTTGCACTCTTCCAGGATTAAAGTTTTCTTTGGACACTTAAGTAACCTGAGACTATTAGCAACCTTTCACTTCAAAAAGCCATCCGTTACCTAAAATAAAAGAGCACGTTCCTGTGAGAGGGAGTCCAAGACAGGTAAATTCGGGTTGGTAGGCGGCTGGGGCCAACAATTATGGTGGGAGACACAGTTTCCTGGGACTTTCCATCCATGTTCCATGTCCATTAAAAAAAAAAAAAAAAAAAGGATTGTACCACTTTATTTGTATTGCAGGTTATTTAAAATAAGTACAACAGGTACACTTGACTGAACAGAAGTTGAGCAAGGCTAAAAGTTATTACATTAAGTATGTACCTACAACTATAACAAAACTGACATAATGTTCTTAAACTTTCGTACAATTGTGACTGCAATTCCGTTGCTGGATTTCACATTCTGAGTAGGTTCACACAAACTAGAGAATAGGAGAGGAATAACATGGAACGTGTCAAGACAACTTTTTGAAACTGAAATATGTGGGCACATAGAAAAGAGTAGAAAAATACATGTATAAAATAGCAGGTAGTGTCTGCTGAGGCAGTCCGGGTTGCTTGCTGGTGAAGGTTAGTAGGGAACCCTACTTGCTCAAAAGGCATTTGGATGTTGCAAAATGAACGCCTAACTAAATTACTTCCGTGTGAAAATCTATATTTTGGAGCTTTTTAGTGGGGAGAGATTGATGTGCATAAAGTGGCCTAGTGCTTAAAAGCAGTAAAAAAAATTTTGTTTTAATCATCAACAGGAGGAAATGGCAACAACACCAGATAGGAAACATGTTTCAAGGACAAAATGTGGTACCCCAGGCAAACTTTCACCGTGCTTTGAGATGCGGTTCTGCGACTCTATTGTTATGGGTGAACACAGGACAAATTGGAAAATATGGAATTGGAGGTCGGGTGCAATTTAATTTTCCTCTTCCAAAATTGAATCTCTCCAGTCTAAAGCGAGTTCTCCTTTGGCAAGCTTTAATCTCCATTCATTGTCACACAGGCACAACAAAATGTTTTCCACGAATATGCTTCTAGTTGTTAAAATCTCAGTCAGCCGATACACAATGAACAAACCCCAGCTCTGGAGAAGCTTTTGTGGAGACTTTTCTATAAAGCAACATCCTTGATTTGAGTTCAGAGCGTGCAGTCCTCTATGGGAGTGCTAATGTTGATGTCTGAAGAACTTTGCAAAATGTCCTTCCATTTCAGCTACCGCAGTGGATGCTACTTGTCTTTTATATCTGTCCGTCATAGGTTCTCAGAATTATGCAAACTTGAGAAGAGTAACAGTAAATCATTTAAGCTTGTAAATTATCCTGGCTTTTTAATAAATCAAAAGCAAGTCTCCAGCATTAATATTGCAATTTGCCACTGTGCTCAAGAAACAAAAACCGGCAAAGATTAGTCATCCTGGATCTCAAGGTCCTCTTTGTGACTGAAAGAGAATTTTCCATAACCTGCTCCCCCAGCACCTGTCATATTCCAGGGCTGATAAATTTTGCGCTAAGGTCAAGGTTAGGCCTGGCAAGAGAACAAAATCTGCTTTTCTTTGTTTTTGGGTTTTTTTTTTTTTAAAGACTTCATTAAACTTGAAACAAGAGAAAACTAAAGTTGAAAAAAAACTGAATAAAATTAGACCAAAACAAACATGAAAATTTGCAGTGCACTGCCGAGCATCCCGGTCCACGGAAAGTGCTTCTGTTCAGCTCTCTGCGGGAAGCACTCCACAGTCAAAAAGGCCATTTTCTTTGAATGTAGCTGGCAAAAGTCTCTGATAATCTTTGGGATTAGTTTAGGAGGAAGGTATGGATGTATATTTGTCTTTCAATCCACTCGACGAAGTAGGACACGTTGCTATAAACCCCAGGCCCCAGGACTTTGGAAAAGCACACGGAGCCCCATGAGGTTAAACCAAATAATGTCCACTGTCCTCCAGGCCGCTCACAAACAAGTGGCCCGCCGCTGTCACCCTGTAATGAATAGCAGTGCACATTAGTCACTGGTATTTTGGAACCCTCATGGCGTCTGTGTTATCCTGAGGGTGCAATAAAGCCAAACCCAGCTTAACCAACTTCTTGGAAAGTTCTAACAAAGCTTTCATTGCCAACTGGTGGAGGGAGCGTGCTTTCGACATACGCAAGTGGAACTTGCACTTACACTCTGATCTTGAAAAAAATGGAGGTGCCTTGGGAAAGGACTACATTCTTTTTTTTCCCCAAGAAATCAGAAGATTTCTCAGTCATTTCCTGTGCTGAATTCAAATAGGTCATAATTTCTTTTTAAATGGGTGTATCAGAACTAGTACTCTGCTAGTTTGATCTCGTTCTTTAACTTTGAGTCATTTTATAAATGTGGAAAGTACCCAAATGGGACATTCAGAGATTTGATTTTCTCCACAAAGCATTACTAGAAAAATACTCCAGAATAACCCTATTTTCAAGATTCATGCTCCATTAATGTGCAGTCAGTAAAAGACACTGACAACTTGCTTGAGTTCTTAATAGTTTTTAGGACCGTTCCAATTAGTAGGCTTGAATGGAAAACACCACATAAGAATTATTTCCGGCAAGGTATTTTGTGGATAGCTTGTATCCTCTTTCACATGCTGGGGATTTTCGTTCTTGACATCTAACTTCAGGTGTTGCAGTTCTTCTGCCCACATGTAATTAAGACACTATGACTTTATAAATGTTACTATTTGTTACATCTGAAAAGATCAGAGATTAAGTGCATTCCACACTGCCTCAAAAGAGAGGGATGGATACCTTGTAAAATAAGGAAGTAAGTGTGGAAATTCATAGTGGGAGTTTACCAATAATCCTTGCCCTGTAAGAATTTCAGACTTAGAATTAGCTAGATGGTCTTCCCGCTCGGGTCATGTTGGAGAAAAACAGTAATTATGTTTATTGATGCCTCCTCTAAACCCTTGCCCTCGGATTAGCTCATTTAATCCTCACGAAACCCCTATGAGTTGACAATAATTATAATATGCGTGTTGGAGGCAATGAGCCTGAAGCACAGGTGTGTAATGTGTTTGTTGGCAGAGTTAGCGTTAGACGCAGGCATCCTGACTCCATGACTCCAGCTCCATAACTACTTCTCAGAAGTGTCAGCAACTACTACTGCTATTAGAAATAGAGTTTTGACTGTGCTGTGGGCTTTTGTGACAATGGCGATCCTTACGTTCCTAACTTAGCAATGCCGTAAGCCTGAATAGTAAGGATAGACCTTGCAAGAGGCTAAATAAACCGTTCTGCCTGGAAGCCTCATGGAGTTTTTTAAAGCAAAATTTACTAGAAAAATTTTATCAAATTCCACAATTGTTTTATCTCCCCTTAGGTAAAGGCAAGAGTAAAATGCTGACTTATTTAGGATAAGCTGTTTATTATGCCAGAGTGTTATTAAAGTTGGACGTGCCTACGTTGCCTCTAAAAAAGAAGCCTCTGCAGAGAAGAGAATGGAAAGGGGTACACGGTAACTTGGGAATTCAGTATACTGAAAGATGCTGCCAATAAAATCAAATGTAACTAGCATTTCTAAAAAAAATGAGACGTGTACAGATCAGCATCTCTGTACTTTCAGATCAGGAATTTAGCCAAACAACTATTCAACATCTACTCTGCAAGATTCTGTGCTAGGGTATATGCAGACGAAGAAGGCATGATTTTTTTTGTCCCAGAGAGGTCACAAGTCTGCTTGGGTACCAAGCATAACTCTGCTTGAAAGCCAGGACTAAGGACCATGACGAAGGAGTCTTCAAAGGAGTGAGCGATTACTGCCAGCTGGAGAAGAACAAAAGAGCCTTCCCAAGATGTGGATTTTGAGTTAAGCGTCGTGAGGCAAATAAACAAGTGTCAGGGAGAAAGCAAGAGAGGAGAAAGAAGCAATTCAAATACCAGGGATTATACAGCAAAAAGGCATAATTTGCTCTTTTTTGGTCCTCTTCCTTTTCATAATATTGGGCATTAGGCCAAAGTTTGGCTTCAGTATTGATCCCCATGATTTATTTCCAGACCTCAACAGAAGGGTCTAACAGCTTCCAATGTATGCTATGGATGTAATTGAGGAAGATAACGACAGGTTCTGGTAAATAATCTTGCTCCAGACCTGGGGGGAAAGTAGCTTTTGATTATTTGTTTTGTTCTGTATGCTCCCTGGGGATGTATTATAGAGTATCTGGTATGCATTTAAGACACCCACAGTGTTGAACTCCTAGGACTTAGTTCCTACCAGGTGACATGATATGAACATGCCTGTGCCTGTGCTTGGGCTTCAATTCTCTTTCAAAGAACACCTCCCTTCTTCTCCTTTAGCAATTACCAAGGGATGAAGAGGCACTATTTTGGGGTGGGTCTCCGAATGGTGTTGGGAACAGGGAGAAATGTATACACACTCATCACTGTTACCAGGAGAGTGTAGCGGCTGAGCACTTGGACCCTGAAGCTGGACTTCCTGAGTTCATATCCTCACTCTGCCACCTTCATGCTGGGTGATACGGGGTTAATTACTTAACCTCTCTGCTCCCTTGTCTTGATTTGTAAAATAGCAAAAACAATGATACTGCCACAAACGTTGATTGTGAGGATTAAATGAGTTATTAAAAAGCACTTGGAAGAGATACTGGAACACAACAAGCACCAACCAATAGATACTGATGCTAAAGGTACAATTCATTGAGTGAGTCGGACATCACACACAGGTGAAAGGGCTTTCACATACATGGACGTGGGTAATCATCAAACACCCTGAATATTAGAATCAGCCCCATCTTATGAGAAAACTTTCTAGAGAAACTTCTCCAGGTCACTTTGTTCTTACAGGCAGAGATAGGACCCAACACAAAACTTTCAGGTCGCACATTCTGTGTCCCAAGACCCACACCAAGCTGCCTTCCCAAACACTTTTTTTTTTGGCTTGGGAAATCAAACCTGGGCTTCTCATATGAAGGTAGGAATTCTTCCACTGCTGCCCACCTCATTTGGACAATTCGTGGTCAGGAAGCAGAAGAGACTGTGGCCTTGGTGAAACTCCAGAGGAGGTGCCTGCCTCCCCCTTTCCCATGACAACTAAAGAATCACCACTGGGCCATTTCCAGTCCCCTGATTTGCCCATTTTGAAATAGGCCACTGAGAATGTCCTTTTGTTATGTCGTGTGAGTGGTAATGACATTGTTGATCTCTTGTCAATTCTAAAATGTGAGGGGCAATCTGATTTACTGAACAGCAGTGAAATAACAAAGGTCTTCCATAGCAGTTGCACTCTGTTGGAAACTTCTTTGAAGCAGAAAGAGAAATTCACAATCCAATTTACAACTGCACCGAAAATTGTAAGATACCAGGAATAAACTTAACCAGAGAGGTGAAAGACCTATACTCTGAAAACTATAAAACATTGATGAAAGAAATTGAAGATGACACAAAGAAATGGAAAGATGTTCCACGATCTTGGATTGAAAGAACAAATATTATTAAAATGTCCATACCACCTACAGCAGTCTACAGATTTAATGCAATCTCTATCAAAATACCAACAGCATTTTTCACAAAACCAGAACAAACAATCCTAAAATTTATATGGAACCACAAAAGACCTTGAATAACCAATGCAATTTTGAAAAAGAAAAACAAACCTGAAAGTTTCACAATTTCAGACTTCAAGTTATATTTCAAAGCTGTAGTGATCAAAACAGTATGGTCCTGGCACAAAAACAGACACATTTATCAACAGAACAGAATAGAAAACCCAGAAATAAACCCACAATTATATGGTCAATAAATCTTCAACAAAACAGGAAAGAATATCCAATGGGAAAAAGTCTCTTCAACAAATGGTGCTGGGAAAACTAGTCAGCATGTACATGCCCAGGCAGTAATGTTTCTGACATTGGCCACAGCAACATTTTTCTAGATATGTCTCTTGAGGGAAAGGAAATAAAAGCAAAAATAAAAATGAACTATTAGAGCCACATCAAAATAAAAAGCTTCTGCACAGCGAAGGAAACAACAAAACTAAAAAACCGCCTATGGAATGGGAGAAGATATTTGCAAATGACAAATCCAATAAAGGGTTAGTATCCAAAATATAAAAAGAACTGATACAACTCAACACCCACAACACAAATAACCCAATTAAAAAATAGGCAGAAGACATGAACAGACATTTTTCCAAAGAACACATCCAGATGGCCAACAGACACATGAAAAGATGTTCAACATCCCTCATCATCAGGAAAACACAAATCAAAACTACAGTGAGGATATTGAACCAGCCCTGCATCCCAGGTATAAATCCCACTTGGTTGTGGTGAATAATTCTTTTAATGTATTGTTGGATCTGGTTGGCTAGTATCTTGTTGAGGATTTTTGCATCCATGTTCACCAGGGAAATTGGTCTGTAGTTTTCCTTTTTAGTGGAGTTTTTGTCTGGTTTTGGAATCAAGGTAATGCTCGCTTCACAGAATAGTTTGGAAGTTTTCCTTCCATTTCTATTTTTTTGGAATAGCCTCAAAATAATAGGTGTTAACTTTTCTTATGTCAATAAAAGAAAGGACAAGAAACACATGATCCTCTCAATAGATGCAGAGAAAGAATTTGACAAAATACAGCATCCTTTCTTGATAAAAACCCTCAAGAAAGTAGAGATGGTAGGATCAAACTTCAAGATCATAAAAGCCACATATGAAAGACCCACTGCTAATATCATCATCAGTGGGGAAACACTGAGAGCTTTCCCCTTATGGTCAGGAATACGACAAGAATGTCCACTATCACCACTGTTATTCAACATAGTATTGGAGTCTTAGCCTCAGCAATAAGACAACACAAAGGAATAAAAGGCATCCAAGTCAGCCAGGAGGAAGTCAAACTTTCACTCTTCACAGATGACATGATACTCTATATAGAAAACCCAAAAGATTCCACCAAAAAACTGCTAGAACTGATCCATGAGTTCAGCAAAGTCACAGGATATGAAATCAGTGCACAGAAATCAGTACCATTCCTATACACCAATAATGAAGCAACAGAAAGAGAAATCAATGAATCGATTCCATTTACAATTGCACCAAAAACCATAAAATACCCAGGAATAAACATAAGCAAAGAGGCGAAAAACCTGTACACTGAAAATTATAGAAAGCTTATGAAAGAAGTTGAAGAAGACACAAAAAAATGGAAAAAGATTCCATGCTTCTGATTGGAAGAACAAATATTGTTAAAATGTCGATACTACCCAAAGCAATCTACATATTCAACGCAATCCCTATCAAAATGACACCAGCATTCTGCACAGAGCTAGAACAAACAATCCTAAAATCTGTATGGACTCAGAAAAGATCCTGAATAGCCAAAGCAATCTTGAAAAAGAAAACCAAAGCAGGAGGCATCATAATCCCAGACTTTAAGCTATACTAGAAAGCTGTAATCATCAAGACAGTATGGTACTGGCACAAGAACAGACGCTCAGATCAATGGAACAGAATAGAGAACCCAGAAATGGACCCAAAAACCTATGGCCAACTAATCTTTGACAAAGCAGAAAAGAATATCCAATGGAATAAAGACAGTCTCTTCAGCAAGTGGTGCTGGGAAAACTGGACAGCGACATGCAGAAAAATTAACCTGAACCACTTTCTTACACCATACACAAAAATAAACTCAAAATGGATAAAAGACCTAAACATAAGACAGGAAGCCATCAAAATCCTAGAGAAGAAAGCAGGCAAAAACTTCTTTGACTTGCCCACAGCAACTTCTTACTCAATACGTCTCCAGAGGCAAGGGAAACAAAAGCAAAAATGAATTATTGGGACCTCATCAAAATAAAAAGCTTCTGCACAGCAAAGGAAACAATCAGCAAAACTAAAAGGCAACTGACGGAATGGGAGATGACATATCAGATAAAGGCTTAGTATCCAAAATCTATAAAGAACTTATTAAACTCAACCCCCAAAAAACAAATAATCCAGTGAAGAAATGGGTAAAAGACATGAATAGACACTTCTCCAAAGACATCCCGATGGCCAACCAACACATAAAAAAATGCTCAACATCACTCATCATCAGGGGAATACAAATCAAAACCACAAAGTGGTACCACCTCACACCAGTCAGAATGGAAAACATTAACAACTCAGGCAACAACAGGTGTTGGCGAGGATGTGGAGAAAGAGGATCTCTTTTGCATTGTTGGTGGGAATGCAAGCTGGTGCAGCCACTCTGGAAAACAGTATGGTGGTTCCTCAAAAACTTAAAACAGAACTGCCCTACAACCCAGCAATTGCATTACTAGATACATATCCAACGGATACAGGTGTGTTGTTTTGAAGAGGCACATGCACCCCCATGTTTATAGCAGCACTATCGACCATAGCCAAAGTATGGAAAGAGCCCAAATATCCATTGATAGATGAATGGATAAAGAAGATGTAGTACACACACCACACACACACACACACACACAATGGAGTATTACTCGGCAATAAAAAAGAATGAAATCTTGCCATTTGCAACTACGTGGATGGAACTAGAGGGTTTCAATGTGAGCGAAATTAGTCAGAGAAAGACAAATATCATATGACTTCAATCATATGAGGAATTTAAGATACAGAACAGATGAACATAAGGGAAGGGAAGCAAAAATAATATAAAAATAGGGAGAGGGACAAAACATAAGACAAAACATTAAATATGGAGAACAAATAGAGGGTGGCTGGAGGGGTTGTGGGGGGGGATGGGCTAAATGCGTAAGAAGCATTAAGGAATCTACTCTTGAAATCACTGTTGCACTATATGCTAACTAACTTGGATGTAAATTTAAAAATTAATTAATTAATTTTTTAAAAACTACAGGGGCGCCAGTGTGGCTCAGTCGGTTAAACGTCTGACTTTGGCTCAGGTCATGATCTCACAGTTTGTGAGTTTGAGCCCCGCGTTGGGCTCTGTGCTGTCAGTTCGGAGCCTGGAGCCTGCTTTGGATTCTGTGTCTCCCTCTCTCTCTCTGGCCCTCCCCCACCCCCACTCTGCCTCTCAAAAAATGAATAAACATTAAAAAATTTTTTTAAAAACTACAATGAGGTATCACCTTACACCTGTCAGAATGGCTAAAATCAAAAACACAAGAAACAAGAGTTAGTGAAGATATGGAGAAAAAGGGACATTCTTGCACTGTTGGTGGGAATGCAAACTGATGCAACCATTGTGGAAAGCAATATGGGGGTTCCTCAAAATGGTAAAAATAGAACTATCCTAAGTTCCAGTATAGCACTACTGAGTATTTATCCAAAGAATACAAAAACACTAATTCAAAGGGATGCATTCACCCTGATGTTTATAACAGCATTATTTGCAATAGCCAAGTTGTGGAAGCAGTCCAAGTGTTCACTGATTGATGAATGGATAAAGAAGATATGGTATTTATCTTGGAATATGGATATCTTGGAATATGGAATATTATTCAGCCATAAAAAGCATGAAATCTTGCCATTTGCAATGACCCGGATGGAGCAAGAGAGTATAACGCTAAGCAAGGTAACTCAGTCAGAGAAAGACAGATACCATGAGTTCACTCATATGTGAAATATAAGAAACAACACAAAGGGGAAAAAAAGACAAGTCAAGAAAGAGACTCTTAATTATAAAGAATAAACTGATGAGGGGAGGTGGGGAGGGGGATGGGTGAAATCAGTGATGGAGATTAAGGAGTGCACATGTGATGAGCCCCGGGTGATGAATGGAATTGTTGAATCACTTGTACACTTGAAACCAGTATAACATTGTATGTTAACTATGCTGGAATTAAAATTTTAAAATGGAAAGAAAAAAATAACTCTTTTGTCCTTCCCTGGTTTCTAGTTCAACATAATATTCAATGAACGTTTATTATATAGAAATAAAAACGCCTCCCTGTATTGCTAAGTTAGCATGCTCAGGAAACTACTGCGACCAGGAATCTTGGGTGTCGAAAGCAATCAACTCAGGAGCAATCAACTCTTGAGACAAAGGTAGTTCTCTCACACAGCCTGGAAAGTGGCATGTGGTGTGTGCTTTAATGCCGTCACCCTGATGGCTGAAAACATTCCTTTGGTGCTCCTCTGCTGTGGGCAGGGAGGGGAGGTGGGGAGGGGCAGCCTGGTTGGAGCCATGATTACCACTAGCTCCTCACAGAATCTTGTTTGTGCTAGCTGCTAAGATGGGCCAGACAACTGCTTTTCTTTGTTTTGCCGACCCAGGGTGCTGTTCCTCATGCAGTAGATGAGAAAGCTGAGGGCAACCTGAGTGAAGGGCATGGAGGTAGTTAGGGGGATCATTTGGGTACTGGATAAAGTACATACTGTGAAGAATTAAACATTTGGTAATAAGCAATCTTCAAAAAGCATTCCCAAAGGGCCACAAATGAATCATAACAAGTTTATATGGACCCATCGACGTTACTGCTGAACTGAATCTCCTCGGTAACCAGAAAGCAATTTACCATGCACGAGTCGACTGTGCCGGACTCATAGCCGGCACATATCATCCGGGTGGTGATGGTCTTCATGTCAAAGTAGGACTGGCATTGCTCCAGAGAGATGATGCGGACTTCTCCCTCTTGCAGCTTAAAAGGCACTAGATTTTTTTAAAAAGAAGAAATACAATATATAAGAGGGTAAAATGACTCAAAGATGAGGCTAGCTATATATGAAATGATTACATCTGTATACCAAGAGAACCATAATCTTTATTTAAAGTGTCATCTCAAAGACAAGTCTTGTTTGGTGTCAGAATCTTCCAATTAGAAGTGTTGACAGCAATCATCTCATCAAACCCCTTTATTTTACCAATGGGAAAACTGAGGTACAGACTGGTCAAGTAACTTGCTCAGGTAACTTGGCTCGTGCTTCCCACCCCCCCTTAATATATCCTGCAACAAGAACAACAACTACTAAAATGAAAAGGGAAATAATCAAACCAAAGCACTGCCCCCAGATGCAAGGCTGCTGGATCAGTGTCAGCGGAGCATGCCAGCCCCCTTCTGCTAAGGTACAGAACACCATCTGGTCTAACAGGGGAATGATTGCTCTATCTTAGGTTTACAGAATGCGTCTCATCATATACTGCCATAGCCATTACTGGAGGTAAGAACCTTTAATCCCTAGAGGAGATGACAGGGAGATGTCGAAAGGGACAAAGCCATCCCTACTGTCAGCAGAGGGAACATGTGAATTCCATCTTGTTTCTACATTGTCACAGAATAACAACGGATTTCTTGGAGCATAATCTTTTGTTGTTTAGACCTTCTACCAAATTATTCACATTGTTCTCCTTTTAGATAGTGATGGTAAAGCAGTGCCTATGTACAGGACAGCTTATAGGAAGAAAGAGTCATGTATGGGAAAATCAGTGTGACGGGAACAGTTTCAATGAATTGTGCAAAGAATAGTGATAAGAACAATCACCAACATTTACTGGGTACAGGCCAGGACCTGATCTCGGCATTTTCTGGGCCTCTTGTCTTTAATCTTTGCAATAATCCTGTGAAATAGACAGTTGCTATTATTTTTTTCCACTTTAGAATAAGCTAGAAAGTCAGGGTCAATCAAACCTTTCTAACTGAATTTGGACCCCTGGTCTTCATGCCATGCCATATATGTGGTCTGTGTGATGCTACATGATTGCTGTGAGTTTGATGTGGATATTGTGGAAACAAAAGTAGACACAATATAAAGCATATTCTGCTGCTATATCACATCACGGTACTAATTATAGCTTTGAAAAACCAAGAGCCACAGGGATCGTGACATCATATGTCCGACACCGCCTTCAACGGTCTTCCATGGGAGCTCTTCAGATGGCATTGACTCATTTCTATCGTTTGACTTTTTCTTTCTGTCCCAAGTGATCACATAGAAAAGAAACTCAACTTAGCCCATAACTTTTCTGACTAAATTTTGAGAAGAAGAAAAAAACTGTCATTCAAATCGGCAGTTGCTAACATAGATAACACGATATCAATATGCATCGGCATTCCCGAGAGCCGTGCTGCTGTTCTTGATACAGTTGGGGTGGCCAGCACTTACTGTAAAGCAAATGCCTCACTGATTACATTCTTACTCTAAACTTTTAACAGGTCCAACAAAATGAGAGAATCCGTTATGGGGGCTGGGAGTAGGCAGTACCAATTGCTTAATTTTTGTGTTTTGTAGGTTTCAAGCATCTAGAGAGCCCAACTATTTTGATCAATTTAAACAGGCAAATGGCAAATCAGGTTTCCTTCTGGAAGGACTTACAGCTTGTTATGGATGTTGACAAGACCATATCATAACAGAGAATTGGAAACGTGACCATGCAGCCTGACCGCAGGACTGAAACTGCCTGATCTCCAGAGAGGGGGCTCCCAGTGAGAGTGACTTGGCCTGCAGAGTGCAAATCACCGGTAGAGACAGTCTGAAGCCAGGAAGATAAGCCTTATCTCACAGGGCAGCCCCAGGGCATCAGCAGCGGCTCCCTGGAGAAAGAATCTGGGGTGCAGAGAAGGATTTTTGAGGCTGCATGTGAGTCTGGCAGGTTCAAGTACCATGAGGTGCTGACACCCCCATGTGCGTGGCAGGTGGGTGTGACACGTGCACCTCGTCTTTGCTATTTGTGGCTACACTTTTAGAAGTGAAAATGGGAAACTGGCGCCAACGGCTGGGCGGTAACACAGTGTTTTCCAGGGACAAACTGAAAGGCAAGTGCTCCTGAGGACGGTGGCTTACTTTTGTTGCCCATATGCCCCCAGCCTGTGATGTAGCAGTACGTATCCGGTTCCAAGAACTGCTCTGTGCTGGGTAAGCAGACCGGCCGCACGTAGATGGTTTCATTGATGTCTTCGCTTAGCTCCACTATGCTGATGTCGTAGTCGACCACAGCTCGACTGTAGCGAGGGTGGAGGATGATGGTCCTCACCAGGCGCGTCTGCATAAACGTCGACGGGTGGTCTAGGTTGTTGATGCCAAAGACCACTTTCCAGACGGCAGCACTCTCTCTCCTAAAATGATGAATTCAAGAGCTATTGGCTTAAACTCAAATTTACATTTTAAAATGTACATGCAAATTTTTTTTAAAAAATTATTTATTTATTTTGAGAGAGAAAGAGAGAGAGAGAGAGTGAGGAGGGGCAGGGAGAGAAGGAGAAAGATAGAATCCCAAGCAGGCTCCGTGCTGTCAGCACAGAGCCCGACATGGGGCTCGAACTCATGAACCTTGAGATCATGACCTGAGCCGAAACCAAGAGCCGGACACTTAACGGACTGAGCCACCCAGATACCCCTAAAATGTACATGTGATTTTTCAAAATATTTTGTTTATGTAAATAATGGCTCTTTCCCTGCACCTCTATAATGGCCTGAGTTAATTTGTAAATAGGTATTCTTGTAGAAAGAAAGGCTCGTGTTTCTAGAATGGGGCTATTTTGGAAAGCAAAATTTGTTCGGTTTGGAAGGCAGCCAGGGTGGTTTCTTGCTTCAATGAGTGGGAGAAATAATAAAAAGACATGAAGAAGAAAGAGGAAATTCTGGGGCATGGAGAGTCCTGAAAGGTAAGTGAGTAAAGTGTTTTAAGGTGGGAGTTGACTAGAATAATCCCAGCAAATGCTCAAAAACAATGCAGTCTTGTGAGCCTGACCACCAGAAGTTATGGTAACCTTTTTAAGCCTTTGGCTTGAAATTTTCAAAAGGTTCTTCCAAAAACTTGCCATTTCTTGGAGGCACTTGCTGCTTCTTGGAGGAATTTCTTAGTCTTGGCTTTTTATTCTCCTCCCTTTTCATCTTTCCTCTTGTCTCCTCTTCTTCTCTGCTCTCACTCAAGTCTATGTCAAAGTGCCCCAGGGCTCTACTGTCAGTCTTCTTATTCCATACTCATCCCCTTGAAGATTTCATCTAGTCCAATGGTTTTAAATGCCACCAAATCCTGGTAACTCCCAAACATGTATCTCTAGTTCTCCCCTCCCCCATGAGCTACAAATTTGAATAGAGAATCATCTACTCAACACATTTGCTTGTATATTCAACAATAGCTAAGATTTTTTAGTGCTTACCACATTTTTGACAGTGTTCTAAGCATTCAGAATGCATTTTACAGGTATTTAGTACTTATAACCATGTGACACAGTTGAAACGTCTTTCTCTTATCTCAACATCCTCTGCATCAGCAAATCTTCACCATTTCACTTTCAAATATACCCTGAATCTTGATGTTTCTCCCTCTTCCACAATCTATCTTAATGTAACCACTGCCAAGTGCTTGGACCACTGCAATGGCCTCCCAAAAGAAGGCCCTTCTACCCTTGGCCCCCTGAGCTCATTCTCCTCATGGCAGCAGAGTGATCTTTTTAAAAACAACATTAGAGGGGCACCTGGGTGGCTTACTCGGTTAAGTGTCTCACTCTTGATTTGGGTTCTGGTCATGATCTCACAGTTCATGAGTTCAAGCCAGTGCAGGAATCACTTGGGGTTCTCTTTCTCTGCTCCTCCCCTGCTCTCTCTCACTCTCTCTCTCTAAAAATAAATAAATAAATATTTTAAAAAATTATATTGAGTCCATCTCATGCTCATAATTCTCCAGGGAAATTGAATCACACTGGAGACATTGCAGACTTCTCCCCATGGCCCCTGAGCTGACTTGCTCCATTCCAACCCCAAGAACTTTCTAGTTTCAGACATGCTGAGGATATCCTCAACTCAGAGGCTCTTCCCTTTCTGTTCTCTCAGCTCCCATATGGTTCCCACCTTAACTCCTCTTCTTTGAGGTCTCAGCTCAAACACCACCTTCTCATAGCTGTCCTCCTTGGCCACCCAGTCTAAGCTCTATTCTGTCTCCATCACTCTCTACTCTTGACCCTGCTTTAATTTTTATCTCATTGGTATCAATGACATCAACACAGCTGTTTGTCTATCCTCTGCCTTGCACCCAGCATAGAAGTTCCATGAGGCCAGGTTGGTCTTATTCAGTGCTGTATTCACAGGCCCCATGAACTAGTATGTAGCAGGTTCTCAACAAGTATTTGCTTAATGGTGGCTCAATGCACATAAACACTAGTAAAAACATTTACTAATGGCCACCTAGGCAGTCTATTCTTCGTCAACCCTTCCCCACCCTCTCTACCTTTCCCAGTCCCTCCTCCTCCAGAATAGGCCAGGAGCAGAGGAGTGGAGAGGACCACAGTGCTAGCAGAGCTTTCCTAGTGGACACCCCCTTACATGGTGTTAGCATAAGTGAGCCATGTCAACTGTCCCCACTTGGGAGCTTGCTCAACTAAAGCAGGTTGATTTGACCCACTAGACAGTTGTTTTTCAATCCAGGCTGAACGCTGAATCATGTGGGGAACTCTTAAATATTGATTTTCTGGGCATCACCCCACATCAGTTGAAAGCTTTAGGCTAGGTGGGGCATGGGAATCAATATTTTTAAGAGCTCTCAATGGACTCTCTGACAAAAACTCACCCACATTCCTTCTTTCCTTTGCATGCTTTTCTTTACTGTGTTTTCACGCATGGCAAAGATTCAAAGAGTTGGTATTTCAGGAGGGTTAGGAAAGAAGTGGCCAAGGTCAGCATTCTATTTACAGCTTTGCTGGATTCTTGGAGTACACTCTACTAAATGACTCTTCTAAAAAACGTAGTCCATGAGTTCTATCCTTTTACCATTGTAAAGAAAAATAATTTTAGGCTATATGAACAGGAATTGATGTCATTCTTCAAATGCAGATATAGATATAGATATTAGCTATCAACATGTAGATAGGTATAGATATATAGATAGTTATAGACATATAGCATTCCTCCATGCCAAACATGGTGCTAGGGATTACAATAAGCAAGATATGATTCCTCAACAAACTTCAGAATTGAGTGAAGATGAACAATTAAAGAAACAATCATAGTAAAATGTAGGAAGTGATACCTCATGAGCATTTCAAGATGATATTATAGAAGAATTATTTTTCATTAAAGAAGGCTATCACTCAAAGAATATGTCTTTCTTTCTCTTCCTCCCTCCCTCCCTTCCTTCCTCCTCTCCACCCTCCCTTCTTTCCTCCCTTCCCTCTCCCTCCCTCCTTACCTTCTTTTCTTCTTTCTTTCCTCCCTCCTTTTCTTCTTCCCTCTCTCCTTTCCTTTCCCCCTCTCCCTCCCTTCTTTCCTTCCTTCCTCCCTCCCTTCCTTCCTTCCTTCCTTCCTTCCTTCCTTCCTTCCTTCCCTCTCCCCACTTTTCTCTCTCCCTCCTTTCCTTCTTTCTCTTTCTCTCTCCTCCTTCCCCCTCCCCTTCCTTTCCTCCCTTCTGTCCCTCTTTCACTTCCTCCCTTCCTTCCCTCCTTCCCTTGTGCCTTCCATTTTTCCATCCTACAGAAGTAAGTGCATAACCATTTGAGAAATTCAATATTCCTTTGAGATTCTATCATTTAAGGCATCTGAAATCAAGCAACAATTTATTTCAAATTTATGCTTATTTAATAGCTCCTTGCCCTTGATTCAGAGCTACTAAATTTTGTTTATAACAAATACCCATCCATTTGCTTAAATCATAAGCAGTATTTCAAATAATTGAACACTGCAAATTATTTGTAACAAGATGAAGTAGCATCAATTTCAGACTTAATTACTGTATTGTGCTTAATATAATTCTAACAGTGAAAAGTAAAACTGCTAAATTTTATTAACCCGTATCTAGTAGTTTCTTGCTACATAAGTTACGGTCTTTTTGGCATTAACATCCACCAAAAAAAAACAGAGTAACACAGGAAATTCACATAATTTTTGTAATCTGTGAGATATTGTTCTTTTTACTTTTTGTTATGAGTGTGATGGAAAAAAATAAAGTCTCTTTTAATGTTTTTTTTTCCCAAGGCTGGCAAAAACCAGGAAAACCACAAGCTGTTGTTTGAAATGGACATGTGAAGTGAGGGAATTGTGTATAAATGGTAAATGGGCATATTAAACACATGCTGGAAAGAATGAGTCAGGAATAATAGCAGAGACAACCCCGTGTTGGTGGAAGCAAAAAGAGGAAAGAAAATTTAGAGTTTCATGAATGCCACGGGAGTCTAGTTTCAGTTCAAAATTACCCTGTGGAGAAACACATAAGAACAAGGAGGTTCACCTGGGCGGTTTAGTGAAGCGTTTGAATGACAAAAGAAAAAAAGCCAATTATAGAAGCTGAAAATCTTCAGCAAAAGGAGGATTTTTTTCAAACTGAGCTGTCAGACATCAAAGCATCAGTACAGAGAGCTGGTGCATCCTTAAAGAAGTTTCTGCAGAGACCCGTCATGTTCTGGGAGGGATGAAGCAGGCAGAGAGGAAGCCCAGTGAAAATCCACCAAATGAAAATGGCAGATGGGGCACCTGGGTGGCTCAGTTGGTTAAGCTCCAACTCTTGATTTAGGCTCAGGTCAGGATCTCAGGGTCTTGAGACCTAGCCCCATGATGAGCCCCACACTGGGCTCTGTGCTGGGCATGGAGCCTGCTTAAGACTCTCTCTCTCTCTCTCTCTCTCTCTCTGTCTCTCTCTCTCTCTCTCCCCTCTCATTGCCCCTCGCCCAACCCATGCATGTGTGCACTCTCACTTTCTCTTAAAAAAATGGCTGAGGAAGACATTAAGAGACCCCTTTTCTCCTTTCATTCTTGCCCCAGATGTTATTTCCTTGTCTGAAATTCATATTTAAGGTCTAATTTGCTTCACGCCTATATGACTGCTTTAATAATGGATACACTCTACAGAGAACATTGAGATGATATGATTTTCACCTAGAATTCTTCAAACATCAGCTCTAGAGAGAAAGCCCAGTTTCATACACATCTCAGATGACATTCAGGAAAATTTACACAAAATTGCAGGCACAATGTCTCTGGTCGTCAGAACTGGTCACTTTGGTTTATAATTTGCCACCCTGAATTCTAGTTTAGACACAAAAATGCCACATTTTTACTTAATTCAGCTAGCCAGCTTTAGAGATTTTCTAACTTCTTCTCTTAAGAGCACAAAATTTCCCTTTCTTTCACCCTTTCTGATTTTGCTTTAATATCTTATATTTATCATTTTAAGAAAAGAAAACTAATATTTAAAATTAACACCTGTGATAGAAGTCACCCTAGTTTTACAAGTCTTACTACAGAAATAGCACAGCTAAGTGGTGATTTTGGAGGTAGTTTGAAGGGGACCAAATTTGCACTAAGTAAAGAAATATCACACGATGGCATCATTGTTGTTCTACGTATCTTACAAACCTCTTTTAATATTGTACTCTGTCCTTGGTATTTCTAAAGAATTCTCTGCAACACTCCTGGTAAACAGACTTTAGATTAGGGTGATGGCAGAGTGAATGTGTGAAGGGACTGGATACAGGTCATAAGTACAGTGTGTCAATCATAGGCTCTGTCTACCGTCCACATCTCAGCTCCTGCTTATTGCTGTCATGTTGGAATGCTTGGTGTAACCTGACCTTTTATTTTTTTGAATGTCCAAGGGAAGCCAGAGTGCTGGATTCCTTTTATGGAATCCACAGTTTTAAATGCTGGCCAAACAACAGCAATACAATAGGCAAAAAAAAAAAAAAAAAAACCCAACAACCTGGATTTTATTAGTGTAAGAGTTCTACTTTATAGCTTTCCAAGTATTTCTATACACAATGTTTCAAGCTATCTTCTTACCAACTGCGAGATGTAAATAGGAATTCGAATTCCATTTTAGAGAAGAGAAAGCAGTGACTCACAGCAGATGAGTGACTCATCTAAAGTCACAGAGATAGTAAATGATGGTGATAGACCAGGATGCTGGTCCTTTAAACCCCTAGAGCACACCCTTTCTACCAAACTTCTCTGAAACAAAGAGAAAGATCTACAGGCATCTACATAGGAATCAGGTACCAGCCACAGGAAAGCATGTAACATGGTGGAGACTCACTGGTGAGAAAGCAGGAAGATACCTTCTTTTTCCTGAACATATCATCCCGCCATGATGGGGAGCTAGCCACCAGCGGTAAAATTACAGAAGGTGAAAAATCCTGTTATCCCAGGGTCCGAAAAAGCAAGAGAAGGGGGCAGTCAGATACATATCATAGACATTCAAGAATCAGATTTCAGAATGTTTTGGGAAAAAAAGGCAGACATGATAGTGTGCCCTGGGACTCTTAAAGCAAGTATAACTCAGGAGACATGAGAGAATTAAAGCGCCAAATTCTGATGCTACTGTCACAAGTGACTGCAGTAAGAAAATGAAGAGTCATCTAAAAAGCAAATGTGACTGCACACGGATCCCAGAGCTTTGCAACTGGAAACTATCACAAAAGACTGGCATGAAAGCATAGTAACTATTGGAAAGTCTTTGTCATAGGCTGAGCAGTGGTTTGTTTAAGTAGGAAAAAAGTAGGAAAAATAAAAATGGCTTCTCTGCAAAATAATGTGCAAGAACAAGGAAAGGGGAAAATTTCTGTCTGTGGCAAATAATATTACTAAAGAACTAAGACAAAACAAAACTATTGGAAGTTTCCTTTGCTTCCAGTTTCTCCATTCAAAGAGAATGTTCTTCAGACAATATGCAGAAGATTCATCTTTCCATTTGATAAAACATACAGGGGCTTAATACATTACAATGTTGAACAGATGTGTGGTCTAAGATTTGGGAGGACTCAGTGAGACGTCATTGACCTTCTGTGAGATATATTAACATTTCTAGTTCCACACAAGTTAGAGTCCTAACTACTCAAACAATTGCATCTTTGAAACATCTAGAAGATGAGTGGCTGAAAGAAATGAAAACACAAGGATGAGGAAGACAGTTCATGCCCTCATGGAGCTTTTATTCTACTTAAAGAATATATAAAGAAGTAAGATTATCTCAGGCACTTAAAAGTGACAAAATAGGAGAACTTGATAGATGACTGAAGGGGGTGGGGGTTCACTGTATCCAAGATGGTTAGGGAAGGCCTTTGACAAAGCCATACTTAGAGACTTTAATAACCAGAAGGAGGTAGCTTTGTGGCTCTAACTGTGAAAACAGCAAGTTCAAGTGTCCTAAGGTGGATATGAGCTTGGAGGATTTCAGGGACACGAAGAAGGCTAGATGTCTGCAGCCCAGTGAACCATGGGAGTATAGGGGAAGATGTAGTCCAAGAAGTAGGACTAGATCTTGAAAGGCTATGATGAGAAGATTTTATTCTTGCTACAATGGGAAGCCATTGTGAAATTTTAAGTAGGGGGAGCGACATGGTCTGATTCACATTTTAGAAAGATCACTAATTCACCGTGTGGATAATAGACAATAAGGGAACAAGAGAGCAGTCCAAAAGACCAGACAGGAAACTGTTTTAATTGTTGTTATGGATTGATTGTGTTTCTCTCTCAAATCCATATGTTGAAGTCCTAACCATGGGTACATCAGAATATGACCTTTTTGGAGATAAGGTCTTTACAGAGATAATCAAGTTAAAATGAGGTCATTAGGATGGGCCCTAATCCAATGACTGCTGCCCTTATAGAAAGGGGAAACTGTAGATAGGGATGCACACCAAGGGAACACTATGTGAAGACAAAGGCAGAGATTTGTGTGATGCTTCCACAAACCAAGGGATACCAGAGATTGACAGCAACCACCAGAATCTAGGTGAGAGGCATTCTCTCCCAGCCTTCAGAAAGGACCAACCCTTCTCATATCTTGATCTTGGACTTCTAGCCTTCAGCACTGTAAGACAATAAACATCTGTTGCTCAAGCCACCCAGTTTATAGTATTTGGTTATGGCAGCCCTAGAGAACTAATACAATAGTGAAGACCTGCTATGATAATGACTTGGACTAGGAATATAGGGTGAAGATGGTGAGAAATGGTTGGGTTAGAGATATTTTGGAAGAAGATCCTACAGAAATTATTATTAGAGTAAATGTGAGAGGAATTAAGGATAATTCCTAGGTTTGGTGAACCAATGGATCATGATGATTTTTACTGAGATGGGGAAAGTTTGTGAAGCACACAATTATTTGATCAGTGGGAGAGGCACGAAATCAAGTTTTGTTTTGGCCTCGTAAAGCAGGATGTTTATTACATATTCAAATGGACATCTCATCTAAGCAGTTAGTTATACATGTTTAAAGTCAATGGGTAGTAGTGAGGGGTGGGAAGAATCTGGGCTGGGATGGAGATATATGTTTGGAAGTCATGACCAAATATGTGATATTCATATTTTATATTAAAATGTGATATTCAAAATGATATTCATGCCAATACTTGATCTTCATATTTGCTCACATATGAACACATATTTAAACCATATTATTAGATGAGCGTAGATGGATAAGAAAGCCAAAAACTGGGCCCTTGTCTTAGCTTGGGATGGTATAATAAATTACCGTAGACTGACTGACTTAAATAATACACATTTACTTCTCATAATTCTAAAGGCCAGAAGTCTGAGATCAAGGGGATAGCATGGTTAGCTCCTGGTGAAGACCCTCTTCCTACTTTATAGACAGCAGTCTTCTTGTTGTAACCTCATATGGCAGAAAAAGGTGGCAAGCTCACTTTCTTTTCCTGTAAGGACATTATTCCCATTATGGGGCTTCTACTTTCATGATTTAATTATCTCCCAACAGCCCCACCTCCTAACTTCATCTAATTAGTTTCAACATATGAATTTGGAGGGGAAACAAAGCCTGAGGTCCATAATAGCTCAGGAGCACTAAAGCACTCAGTGGCCTAAAAAAGGAAGAGATGGAAAAAGAGAAATAGGTAGGTCAGTGAAATAAGAGGAAAACAAGAACATTTTTGTTATTCTAAAATAAAAGTGAAGAAAGTATTTCAAGAAAGATGTAGTGATGAAATACTAGGGAGGGTTCCAATAAGTTGGAAACTGAAAAGTCACCATTGAATATGGCAAGATGGAAGTCATCAAAGACTTTGATAAGTGCCATTTTTGTGGTGACCCTGATGAGAGCTCGACCAATGTGGGTTGAGGAGAAAATGAAAAGTGGAAAAGGGGAGACAGTGACTGTGCCGAAGTCTTTTAGGAGTTTTACTGTGAATAGTAGCCAAAATGGTCAGTAGTTGAAGAGAGATGGAAAGTCAAGAGAAGGGGGCTCAAGTTAGTGATATCAAGGCATGTTTGTCGAAGAGAATGACCCAGCAAAAAAGGGAGAAACTGATGATACAAAACAGAAATGGTGATTTTAAAAATAAAGTCTTGAAAAAGATGAAGGAGGACATGATTGTCTTAAACAGAAATAGACACATCTTCCACCATAACTCAGGGGAGAGTAGGGGATATGGCCATATTTACAGGCAATTTGTTGGGATTAAGGATGAGGGAAGGTGGAATATATGGCAGTGTCTGTTCTCTCCATGAAGCATGAGGTGAGACCAATGGAGGGTGAAGAGGATTTGGAGAGAGAGGAGAACATGTCAGATAGTTGTCTCTGAGGGTAGAAAAGTGATCTTACTATGGAAGTAGATTAGAAGTGTCCCACATTGTTAGATGCTCATTTGAGACTCATGATCACACATTTTATGTGAACTCAGCAGTTGGGCGTGTGATATTCTTCAGCAATGTGGTTAGCTGTTCAGGTGCAGATGCAGAGTACATAGTAGGTGGCACGACTAGAAAAAACAAGTAAGTAACTACAAAGCTTAAGAGAGGAGGAGCTCCCATTTTCAGTAAGCCCCAGAAACTATGAGGTTTGGCCCATATTTTAAGCCCACTTCTGACTACATCCTAGACCCAGATATTTTCCACTGGAGAGAGGAGGGGAGAGAATATCTCCATAGGAGGCAGCACAGTGGCAAGAATGGAGTCAGGTCCTTGTCACCAAGGACTTTTCAAAACTACACTTGCTTATTCTTCAGTGACGCTGGAAAACAGCACCCCAGGGGACATATAGATCCAAAATGGAGAATTTCTGCTTTACTGGGCACTATTACTGATGGGAGTGGATAAAATTCCTCAAGGGAATAGAACAGAAAAACAAATTGTGAATTACTGGTACAGTTCATAGGCACCTAGAGATAAAGAGGGAATCATGAGGACACAACATGATTTAACTTTTAATAAAAAGTCAGACCAAACCTCTCACTTCCTTTTCTGAGTGCAGTAACAGACTGTTAGATTAGGAGAGCTGGGTGAGCACAGTGACTTTGTTCTATGGAGAATGAGAGAGGGAGCTCTCCAGAAGGATGTAGAAAGATGACAGAGTAATACTAAAAGTCTAGCTGACGTTGAATGTCAGGGATGGTGCTGATCTCCACTCTTGGGTAATGTCCTCCCTCAATTCCGAAAAGCAAGAATATTAGGATCAGAAGATGAGGTATTTGCATTGACTCAGTTTTGGACATCTGCCTGGTCTGAATGGCAGGCAAATCCAGGGACAAAGACATTGAAAGCTGGGTGAGAGGACTGAAGTGATTAGCCTGACACACAAGGTTAACTGTGAAGAGGAGGGCATGAGAAGACTAGGGGACTGAAATCACTGGGGGACACGTGCAGACTAGCAGCCACAGTCCTGTTGGACAGAAGAGTTGGCTGGGTGAAATCACAGCATGGGTAACGTGGTGGGGTTAAGGGTTGTGGTCATCTAGTGAGGTGATCATTTTTTTATGCGCATTTCCTGGTGAGGAATTAGATGCTTCTGACAATTGCCACTTGTGTGCCAGCCTAGGAAGTCCAGCCTTAAGTCTTTCAGAGGCAAGAGAAGGCAAGAACGATGCATGTGAAATTACTCCTGAAAGTCAAAGTCTTTCTTGTTCAGAACTGTTGACGTTGAGTTGTTATTAGGGCATACGGGCCTTGGTCTGATCAGCTTAGTAACTCATGTTGTTAATTTTCATTTGGGATTTTTAAATACTTTTTCATAAAAGAGAAAAACAAACCTGTCTCTCTGTTTTTTTTTTTTCTACCAATATAATTTAAAAAGACAGGCTTGATAAGACCTGCAGATGGGTCATGCTGGGCCTTGCCAAAGTATGGGATCACAGTGTGAAGTAAAGCCCATTAATTGCAGCAGTTGATGACTCCAGCAGGGAATGGGGCTTACAATGAGACGTTCTCAAAGCTTGCCGGCCACTGGAGAGATTGTAAAATTGAATCAGTTATTAGCACATATTCAGGAGAAGGCTTATTTGAAGTTGGGCGATTTCTAGCTTTTTATGGACAGACCAGATCCCTCTTGACAGTTCTGTTAAGTCTAGTGTTCCATGAAATTTCACCAAGACCTTTGATATTATATCCATTTCCTTAATTGTAAACACATATTTCTTTTCTAATGCAAGTTTTCTTCTTAACTTTACAGAGCTGTCAATGACAGAGGAAGCTTGGATACCACATATGGAAATGACAAAAGTGGTTTATGAACCTGGTTTAGCTAGCACGAAAGAGTACTGTTGGATTTATTTAGGTGATCATCTTTTGATGAATGTAATCTTGCTAGTATCATCTTCTGCTTATCACGGAGCTATACACCAAAACTGGGAAAGGCATCTGGAAACATCTGGCCCCTTCCAAAGCAATAACATTGTAGTGTATTTTCCTGACATACTACACAGACTTTTCCAATTGCTTTGGGTCTTACACACTAAAAGTTCTCAAGAGGAGGTACTGGTTTGATTTTTTTATATTTTCTTTTCCCCAAACGAGCCATCAACTGGAAATACACGTTTCCATTTTACAATTGTACTCTAATTACTCGTTTAAATGCCTGTCTCCTTACTAGGTTAGCACTTCAAGGAAGGAAACATGTATTCATCTCTGTAACCCCCATGTAGAGCTGAATATATATGCTGGGACTGTAGCCCGTAGCAACAAGGACCAGTAGGTGAGTAGCTGTGCTTGAGAAGATGTATTGCAGTATTGCTAAAATGGTAGCAAAGTGGGACTAACCTGAACATGCATCGACTAGGGGATAATGGAAAAAGTTATGGTAAATCTATATAATGGAATATCATTTAGGTTTGAAAAAGAGTGAGGGAGAGCCACGTCTATTAACCTAGAAAAAGAGTGAGGGAGAGCCACATCTCTTAACCTAGAGGGAGGTCCATGATATATTATCAAATGAGAAAAACAACTTAACAAACAAAAGCACAGAGTATGATTCCAAATCGTAAAAGTAAACAGTGGCACCCTGCGAAAAGTCTATGTGTTCACAGCTGTGAAGGAACACTCCCTCGGCTATCACAGGGGTTACTGTGGAAGATGATGAGAAGGGAGAAGACAAAAATACAGCAAATCTGTAAAATACACAAAAATACACAAAATGTAGAGATACTCATGCGATACTGCAAAGGGAAAAGGTAGAATGCACGTTTTCAGCAGTAATTTTTTAAAAGAACAGTTGACCTTTATCGAGAGCATACTGATCAATGTCAGGCATGGTTCTCAAGGCTTTGCATAAGACTATTTCACTTACTGCCCGCACCAGCCCTGTGAGGTAGGGACTATTATTTCCCTCATGTCATAAGTGAAGAAACTGTGGCCCAGAGAGGTTAATGAATTGACCCCTGACGACACAGCAAGTGGCAATGCTAAGAAAAAATATGAATAGGCAAAAAAAAAAAAAAAAAAAAAAAAGAGAGAGAGAAGAAATTGCATTTTTTTCTAGAAATTAAGCTGATCAAATGAAAAGAATCAATTTGTTCAGGTGATAGAACTATGAGTTATTTTGTCTTGAATATTTGCTATTATTTAATATTTAATTTTACTTTGGAGTAAAGTAAAATTATTAAAAATAAATAGAAAAAAGGTGTGGTGATTTTAAAACATGCCATCAAATCTTCCTCCTACTGAGAGGAGAGTTCCTTGCTTCTTCCCTTTGGAGCTGAGCGGGCTTGTGGGGCTCCGACCAACCACAGAGGTGAGGTACCTGCCTCTTTGTGTGTTTTTGGAGGCTAGGTCAAAAAAGGCAACACACCTTCCTCCCAGCTCCCTTTCTGAACAGCTGGTTCTGGGGGACCAGCCACCATGGTGTTGAGTCCCACATGGAGATAGATGTACTAAAGCCCCAGCCAACAGGCCGCACCGACTGCCTGCCTTCCGATGGTTCTAGCCCTCAGCCTTAGAATCTTTCAACCAAGGCCCCAGACATTGATGATCAGAGACAAACTGCGCTGGCCATGTCACCTCCAAACGTCTGACCCCCAATATTGGATTTTTTGTTTGTTTGTTGTTGTTATTGTTTGATTTGGGGTGATTTTTTTTGTTCTTTTTTGCTTTTTTTTGGTTTTTTGTTTTGTTTTGTTTTGTTTTTTGTTTTTTTGGCTCCTAAAATACACAGTCGATAGAACAGGTGCAGTGATATTTGTCAATTTAGGGTAGGGTTCCCCTTTATCTCATTTTTCTAGTCCCTTCAGGCATATTGTGATGATGAATTTTATATGCCAATGAAGTTAGGCCATGGTGCCCAAATATTTGGTGAAACATTGTTCTGGATGCTTTCGTGAAGGTATCTTGGGCAAGATTAACATTTAAATTGGTGGACTTTGAATAAAGCAGACTACCCTCCATAATATGATTATCCTCATCCCAGAAACTGGAGACTTTAAGAGAACAAAGACGGGTCTCCCCTGAGCAAGAAGGAATTCAGCCAGCAGTCTGCCTTTGCATTCAAACTGAACCTCTCCCTGAGACTCTAGGCTGCCAATCTACACCATTAGGTTTTGGACCCACCAGCACCCGCACAATCATGTGAGACAATTTCTTAAAATAATTTCACCCCTCCTCTCTCATTCTCTGAGAACCCTAATACACATATTGGGGTGCCTTTAACTCTGCTTCTCAAACTCCTCACAAATCCTCCCAGCTAACCTCACTATAGGAAACATAAATCCCCTCTGTTGAACTTCAGATGTAGTTGACGTATTTAAGGGGGCTGGAAAAGAGACTAATGCTAGCTGGAGAGCCAACCTTCTAAACCTCTTTCTTCCACTTCCCCCCTCTTTAGGGAAAAATCATAAACAATATGATTGCCAATAAGTGATCAGCACATACATAGGATGACAACATCAAGGGTAGGAAAATCTAAGCAGATAAAGGAAGTAAATCAACTGTGGCTTCTGCACTGAAGTGGCTTCGCTGAATTATATAAGACACTAAGAATGCCCAAGTGACAGAATGATCAGGTTGAGGCAAAGCTGAAGGATGGAGCTTACCCCTCAAAGCAGTGGGCAACCGTCAGGACCCACTTCTTGGCAATGAGGACACAGCCACAAATGTGTCCACTGGGTTCACTCTGCAGGGAACACTGCCATGGCCATCTTCCAGGACGACTCGTTCGACCCCCAAGGATCCTCTTGTTCATTCGGGCAGCAGGGCGGTGCCCACAGTCTACCAGGGAGCAGGAAAGACAGCGGGTGATTCACCAACAAACCCAGCTCCATGCTTAGATCTTTGCTGTTAAGTGCAAGTTACTGTTTTTGCCCTGAGCCAACCCAGTGAAGTTCGTATTCCATTGCTACACCACTAATTCTCTCACCTTGTTTAGTACACAGAAGAGAAATCTTACTTCTGCTCTGACAAGGCTGCCTAGATTTGGAAACATAAAATGGCATAGTGTTAAGTCACATATTTATCACTCACTTCAAACACTTTACCACCGAAAAGCAAGACATAGGTTCCACTGTTCCCAGAGGTTGTATTCTTTGAGTAATGATTATCTGTACTGGTGCAGGAATTCTTGAGGCAGGGCTATTGTCAAATACCACCTTGGAAATGACGGCATATGGAGGATGTTTACTTTTTTTTTTTTTTTTAGTTTATTTAATATCATCATAATGTATTTTCACATGTGTGGGAAAAGAAACTACTTTTAGCAAAGTCTCCCACATCATCTTGGCTGGTGGCACCGCCCAGAATATTGACTCAGACCATAATTTTCTTTTTTTTTCTTTTTTTTAATATGAAATTTATTGTCAAATTGGTTTCCATAAAACACTCAGTGCTCATCCCAACAGGTGCCCTCCTCAATGCCCATCACCCAATTTCCCCTCCCTGCCACCCCCCTTCAGCCCTCAGTTTATTCTCAGTTTTTAAGAGTCTTATGTCAAACCATAATTTTCAAAGTAAGGAGAGGAAGGCAAGGGAATTGGGTGATTTCTTAGAATCTCTAGTGAGAAAGGAGCATGTCAGATTTTTATGCTTAGGGAGAGGGTGTGGATGTTCAAAACAAGTTGCAAATAGTTTAGAGAGATAAAATATTACTTCAGAAAGTTAGAGAACAGATAAAGGAATTGAATATTTAGACTGGAAAAGAATCATGAAGATACTTGTAATAATAAAATGTGGATCTAGGGCACCTGCCTGGGTGACTCAGTTGGTTGAACATCCAACTCGGTTTTGGCTCAGGTCATGATCTCACAGTTTCGTGGGTTCGAACCCCACATCAGGCTCTGTGCTGGCAGTGAGAAGCCTGCTTGGGATTCTCTCTCTCCCTCTCTCTCTCTGGCTCTCTCTCTCTCTCTTTCTCTCAAAATAAGTAAACTTAAAATAAAATTTTAATGTGGATCTATGATTGGCTGACAAGAAGGGGGTTAAATTTATTCCATGTAACTCTAGATGGCAGGATCAGAACCAGTCAGTAGAATTACAGGAATAATGGGTTCAGTAAAGAAAGACTTTTCTAAAAACCAGGGTTAACCTTTAAAAGTAAGAACATGGGCCATGTTTAAGCATCTATCAATGTGACTGCACAAGAGAATTCAATGTAGGGAATATTAAGTTTCAATCACAAAGTTTTCTTTCAACCATGAAGCATTTATTCACAGTATACATTTAAAAAAACAAAAGATACTTTGAGACTGTCAATGGGGCGCCTCGGTGGCTCAGTCAGTTAAGCAGTTAGGCTACTGACTCAGTTTTGACGGTTTTTGCTTTAGTATATATGATCTCATGGTTTCATAAGTTTAAGCCCCGCATCGAGCTCTGTACTGGGGGCATGGAGCCTGTTTGGCATTCATTCTCTCTCTCTCTCGCTCTCTCTCTGCCCCTCCCCCACTATGTCTCTGTCTCTCTCAAAACTAAATAAACTTTAAAAAATTAAAAAAAAAAAATACCGTGACATGCTTAGAATCCTAGACCTCTCAGAAAAAAAGAAGTATCCCTAAATATGCCATGTCCACATTCCCTTTTGAGGATCTGCTATATTTTCATTTCTTGGTAAATTTGCATGGGGATATGTGTAATTATTTGTATCAATAAGTTATATAATTCAGAAAACACATGTTTGCTTTTTGCCTTCCCACAACCTGAAGTCCTGTCTCCTACTTACTCTCTATCTTGTTACCTTTAATTTCTTTGTAGTATTTCCAAATATCTGAAATTTATTTTGTTTACTAGCTTATAGTTTCTCTGTCTACCTATACAATGTAGGTTTTTTAAGACCAGAGCAAGTGGACTTTCAAGGCTACTCGATTATAATTTCATTTTGTGTCAATTTTTCCCTCAGACTCTCCAAGTTTGATCAGTTCTCATCACTTCAATTCCCTCCTAACTAGTTCCATGTAGCATCTGTAGGATATTAGACATGAGAATTTACTTTGGATAGGATTTGAAAAAGCTCCAAAATTAGAATCTAAGTTCCTCTTCCTTCACCATAATAGTTTCTGTAATCTTCATTAAAGAAAAATGTAATTAGCAAGAGAAAAGAATCTGTGTCTAGAAAGAAGAGATAAAGCAAAACAATGTTGAAATATGAAGGCCAATCACCATTCTATGGAAGTTCTTTATTGATGTGATACATTTGGATTATGCTAAATTAGAAACAGGAGAAAGCCCCTGATGATAGATTCCTGCTCCATAATCCACTCTACACAGCTCTTGTGAAGAGTGTCTTACCCTTTTACCAGCAGTGCATGCAAAGTGGTCCCATTGAGGCTCTCCCAGTTGGAGTGTAACGTCAGCCACTCCTGGTCTTGCTCCTGTCCCTGTACCAATTTAGTCACAGATGGTTCTCTAATAGAAGGACAAATAACAATGAAATATTCAAAGCACAGTGATCTTTGACAGGCCACATCATTATTTAACACTCATTGTCTTTCAAAAAGAAACATTACAGGGGCGCCTGGGTGGCTCAGTTGGTTGAGAGACTGACTTCGGCTCAGGTCATGATCTCATGGTTTGTGAGTTCGAGCCCCGCGTCGGGCTCTGTGCTGACAGCTCAGAGCCTGGAGCCTGCTTCTGATTCTGTGTCTCCTTCTCTCTCTGCCCCTCCCTCACTCATGCTCTGTCTCTCTCTGTCTCAGAAATAAATAAACATTAAAAAAATTTTTTTAAAACAAACAAACAAAAAAAACCAAAAAGAAACATTACATTATAAGTCAATATTTCAAGAGTGGGGGGGTTGTATTAGAAATTTGGCATGGAATGTGATCAATAGAAGAGGAAGCTACTAAAAGTATATACTAAAGCAATAAAAATCTTGGGGCGCCTGGGTGGCGCAGTCGGTTAAGCGTCCGACTTCAGCCAGGTCACGATCTCGCGGTCAGTGAGTTCGAGCCCCGCGTCATGCTCTGGGCTGATGGCTCAGAGCCTGGAGCCTGTTTCTGATTCTGTGTCTCCCTCTCCCTCTGCCCCTCCCCCATTCATGCTCTGTCTCTCTCTGTCCCAAAAATAAATAAACGTTGAAAAATCTCAACTGTTACAGCTGTTTTAATCATGCTCTCCACTGACATGTACTTGAACTTTGTGAGGTGTTCGGATTCTAACGTATATGACATAAAAGTTCCAATATCTCAAAAACAAGAGCAACTTCGGGCAGGGATCAAAAAAAGCAAGATAAAATTTATCTGCCTGGGATTTTTTTTCTCCTCTCTTCTTGCCCAATGTAATCCTGCAATGCAGCGATACCTTAAAATGAAGTAAATACAGTAAAAACCAAAGAAGTAAATAACTAAATTGATTGCTATGTAATATCTATTTGGACAGCACAAAACTGTAATGATTTTTCTCAACATACTATAAAATCTTTATGCACCAAAAGTCAGGAAAAGCTCTGGAAAATAGAAATGGGAGTTAAACACTATTATTTTCCTCTTTACCGGTCTTCTTAATCAACTTCTCTGAATCCTTTTCTGTGAACGTCTTATTCAACCATTCAAGCACATATGGTTACACCACATCCAAGATTGAAAACCTTGGGTTTTCAATCCAAAGATTGAAAATGGGGGTTCAAAAGTATGCAGGTTTTATGTAAAATATTCTCTTCTTCATGAAATAATTGGCTCTTTTAGGCGAAAACCTTTTGTAGTTCCATCACCTGAAGCCCCAGGGTAGACGAGGTGGAGGAAGGAATTTAGACAGGAGGAAGGAGGGCTGCTTCTAAACCTGGAAGGAAGATGATACTTGGCTGAAGTTGGAGGGGAGTAGAGACTTCAAATCGGATAGCCTCTATCTTTCTTTCCAAGTAAACGGTGAGCTCCTCAGATGAAAGTTGGGGATGTCAGGGGCTCATGATGACAAGGAAAGTGACAGGTATACGGATTCGTTCCCTGGTGGAAGTGTTTGAAGAAACACATCAAAGATAACTGAGGACAATGGCAACAGCACTGAGGGTTCGAATGAACCTGGAAATCCTGAAATTGTGTCAGCATCAAGTCTTCATGCTTAGTGACTTTCTTTTCCGATAACGGATGGATGACACTTTTTGAAAAAAAAGAGTGCGTGGTGTAGAGGGCACAAAAGGGAAGCAAAGTTCGGTTCAGTGGCATTGAAAGGGAAATGAACATTGCAGCTGATTATTATTTAAAAATTATTTCTAAAATTTTCACTTTATGAGATTTAACTAATCTCATCATAGAAAACAAAAGGAACAAAACCTTCCCCAAATCCTGTTACTTTTAAAAAGAGGGAAACCCTCTAAAGAGAACTGATGACAGAATAAGAGCCAAAGAAAAAAACAAAACAGAGCCCTTAATAATGAATGGATTCTAATCACTGGATGTTAAAGCAAAGAGCATGCACCCTGACCACACTTTAAGAAGAGTTCCACCAGATTTAAATTTAGTTAGAAACTTGAATGAACCGTGAGGTCGTTGAAGAGTTCACAAAACCTACTGCAAAATGAGGGTTTTCCTTGTCCTTGACCAAAATGAGAGTATGGCTTTCTGTTAATCTCAGAAGTTGCGTATGTGGAGGCATAGTGAGAGGGAAACTTTCAATGTCAGACAGAGGTCACAAATACCACTGACAGTATTTCTCCTGATACCTGCATCCTGAGAATTATGTTCTGTGGTAGAACAACTTGGGAGCCTCCTAAATCCAGGCATTTTACTGGCCAAAAGACAAAGGAAGATAAGCATCAGATTAAATTTGTTGTTTAAGTCATTCTTTAGGCAGGTATTTATAAGGCAAAAGGGATTTGCACAGGGAAGTCTATTCAGCATAGGATTTGCACTGATGGTGGATAGAAAAATCATTGCAAAGGAAACTTCAGTCTTTCAATCTGCAAGGCAACTTCAGTTACCCTGAAAAAAGGTCTCCACAGAGCAAGGCACATGGGATGTTTCTGCATTTCATTCATTAATCTCCAACAAGAAAGGCAATTTAGTCTGAATCTCTCACTTACATCAAGTGGAAAATATAAGAAATTCATCATCAAGAAGAGGGGAATGTCATTACAAAAATTAGTTTCCCATGAAATTCTTAAATACTAGAATGCTTTTCATACACAGAAAACAAATCTTTCAGCCCCAGAAATGCCATTCTATGGCTCATTAAAAAAATATCAGGAAATCCATATGGTTGTATTTCTGACATCATACAGAATCTGAGCATCTGTGTGATTTCAATTTTTAAAATTTTTTCTTTAGATAAGTTTTAAAATTAAAAAAATACTTATACCTGGAAAAAATAATACAAATTATACTGTGAAAAAATATTCTTCCCATTCCAGATGTATAGAAACAACCTCCATAAATAGCATCTGAGAGTATCCTTGCCGAGCTTTAGCTGTAATTCATGTATATATACATAGATTTTTTTAGTCCATACACCTTGTTTTCTGTTGTATTTTTTTTTAATCTACACACCTTGTTCTGTGTTGTACTGATGATATTTTTATTTAGTGATTTATCTTGGAAGGCTTTCCGTAAAAATAGTTAACATTTGTCAACTGCACTATTTTATCTTCTTTAATCCTCTGAACAATGTTGGAAAGTAGGCATCATTATTCCCTTTTTCGGAGATGAAAAAATTCAGGTAAAAAGAGAGTAGGTACCTTGCCCAAGGTCACACAGTGACTAGATGGCAGAACTGGGATTTGAATCCCGGTGGTCTGATGCCAGAGGACCACTCCTAACACTTCGAACACCACGTGGTCCCTCTTCATTAACAACACATGCCGTGTTCTTTTTACAGCTGCAGAGTTTTACCATTATATGGATGTACATACATTTACTTACCCAGCCCACTATTAACCCACAGGTAGGCTGTTTCCAATTTTTGTTACAACAAAAAACAGCAGTTAACCCTTTTAACTGTTCACCTTTGCCTACATGCACAGTTGCCCAAAATAAAAATAATTTCCTAGATATAAAAGTATCAAATGAAAATGGAAATCTTTGACTCACAGTATGGATTTTCCCTTCAAACACTAATGGCAATTTACATACTCATCAAGAATATATGCGTAAGGACTTTTTAACTTTTATAACTATGCACAAAGTGTAAATCATGCTATTAAAAGGTATCTGGAACTTAGCTGCTCAAATTTGGTTTGACAGTCGGTAGTGATTTTGACTTACCTTTTTCCATATTTTACCAAATTAAAGAAAGTCTGTTGGGTAGACAGCAAAAGAGCAAAACCCATTTTACTAGTAATTAGGCATCAAAGTCACTGTATCCTAAGAAAGTGTGTGCAGGGAATATAATCAACCCCGAATGTTTCTATAGCAGCCATGAAATCATATACAGAGAAAGAAAATAAGGGACAACCTAATCCAGTGCCCTCATTTGACAGCCTGACAGTCTGAGAAAACTGAGACACAGATACAGACCCATCCCAAACATTCGTGGGGGCCAAACATTTGTAAGGGTACAAATGGAGGCCCACATAAGATATGTCTACATATTTAGATGTTATAAATCAAATTCACAAGCTGTTAAAGAACATGTCTTCTATCTTCCCTTTTTCCCCCCCCCCAAGATTTTATTTAAATTCAAGTTAGTGAACATATAGTGTAATATTAGTTTCAGGAATAGAATTTAATGATTCGTCGTTTACATATAACACCCAATGCTCATCACAAGTGCCCTCCATAATGCCCATCCCCCATTTAGCCTCACTCTCCTCCCCTCCAGCAACCCTCAGTTTGTTCTCTATATTTAAGAGTTTCTTATGGTTTGCCTCCCTCTCTGTTTTTTACCTTATTTTACTTTTCCTTCCCTTCCCCTGTGTTCACCTGTTTCTATCTTGCCATCTTGACCAACGTATCTTTTAGGCTCGGAATATAGGATTTTGGCCTCTTTGGAACAGTGGTTTCAAACCTTGGCATTCATCATCACCTGGAGGACCTGTTACAACAAAGCTTGCTGGCCCCACTCCCAGATTCCCTGATTCAGTGAGTCTGAGATGGGGCCGCAAAGGCTACCCTTCTAACAAGATCCCAGGTGATGCGGCCGCCGCTGGTCTGGGACCACACTTTGAAGGCATTGCTTCAGATAGCAGACCAGGCTCCAGGTGGGCAAGACAGATTCCTTGCCCCATGGGGTGAGGCATGGCTGGGGAGGAAGGCCAGAGTGTTCACTCTAAATCAGGGTTTCTTATCCTCGGCACTGTTGACATTTTAGACCAGATAATTACTCACTGGGCGGAGTCGTCTGGTGCTCTTTAGGATGTTTAGTGTCATCCCTGACTTCTACCCACGAGATGCTAGTAGCCACCCCTGGACTGACAATTAAAAGGGTCTGACAGACGTTTCCAAATGCCGCTTGAGGGGCAAAGTTAAGCCTGGTGGAGAACCACTGCTCTAAATCATGGAGCCCAGGGCCAGGGCCCTCTGCTCTGGGTCGAGGGGCAGTACTGCACAGAAAAGCAAAAGGATTTCCAAATTTGCTTCTTGAATTGTGTGGCCATAAGACATATATATATTTTAAAATGTATAATTCTTCCTCTGCCCCCAAAATGAGAAGACAGAACTTCTCCAGAATTCTAAAACATCTTGACATTCTGAAAGGAATGACACATGGATGCATTTCAAGGCTTAGGTGAGCAACCAGATCTCTAGATAGTCGGACCTGTCCTCCCACGCTGAAGGCACCCAGTGTTCAGTAATAAGGCATTCAATGCTTGTGTTATCCTTATGTTGGGGTTGCTTAAACAATGAAGGTCAGCACAAATTCCCAGAAACCAAAGGCTTCTTCACTTTTGGCAGCAAGAGAACAGGGGAGGAATTACCTAGAAAGGTTACACATTTCAGTAGCAGGGCAAAGTCTGTTCTCTTGTGGCTACTGCTGGGGAAAAGTAATCTGAGTTTTCATCTTCAATACTAACAGTTGGTCTTGAAATATAAATGTCTAGTGTAGTAGACAAAATACGTTATTTGCTCTTCTAAATATCCTGTTCAGAACTTGGAACGTCTCCACTAAACATTTAGCTCTCTGAATTCAGAAATATTTTTGTGAACACTGTCACATTATTATCTCTGTTTGGTTTCTATAGACTAGACATGTTATTAAAAAATTAGTTAAATTATTTTGTCAAATAGAAAGATGACCTGGAAATTCTGACAAGAAGGCAATAATAGGTTTAAAACAAAGCAGGAATGAGTATCACTATAGAGTCATTTGTCTGGTAAGTTAGCTTAGCTTATGCTTTATACAGGAAAACTTCCCCCTGGTAGTAATGTTTAAAGGACAGCATAAAGTCTGAGTTAATTTTTCCAGTAAACTTAGTATTTCTAAAAATATTTTTGTTGAAATCCTAACTGAAGGCATATAATTTTATTCATTGGTCTGTCTCAGAGGTAGAGTATAAGAACTGTATGAGGCAATGAGCTATAGGTCCAAGTGACAAAAACTATCCCCAAGCAGAGAGGAGAATGTTATGAATTTAAATTAAATCACAGTATTGATATTTCATAAAATTTAAACATCAATAAAACTAGGTTTTTAATCCATATTTATCTAAAATTATAACATGAAGTAAAATATAAGTTTATAAAATATAACTATTAACTATACATTATTCTAACATAAGTTAGAAAATAAAATTAATATCGAATGCCTGGGTGGCTCAGATTCTCTTTCTCTGCCCCTTCCTTGCTCTTGCATGTGTGTGCACTCTCTAAGTTAAAAAAAATTAAGTTAAATTAAATTAATTTTAAAAAGTATTGTTGAAAATAAACATGTCATTAAAAGTGAAACAATCAACCAATCATAAAAATTTTTAATTAAAATGTCATTTGATCGTTTTTAAAATTCAATCTTATGAAACAAATGGAGTACATGGGGTCAAGTGGTAAGTATACTTTTGAGCAAAAGTGTCTGCCTCTTTCAGAATGCACACTAGCCCAGGGCACTTGCATGGCTCAGTTGGTTAAGCGTCCAACTTTGGCTCAGGTCATGATCTCACAGCTTGTGAGTTTGAGTCCTGTGTCAGGCTCTGTGCTGACAGCCTGGAGCCTCTTTCAGATTTTGTGCCCATCTCTCTCTGTCTCTCTTTGGCTCATGCACTCTCTCTTTTTCTCTCTCAAATATAAATAAACATTAAAAAAATAAATTTAAAAAGAAAGAATCTACATTATTCAACTCTTTCCTTCGGTCCTTTGGTCTATTTTATGTGCAGAAAATTCCATGGCTTTTTTGATAACTTGCAGAAAACCTTTGGAAAATTTTTTAAACTCTTTTTAAGAAACAGATTCAACATTTTATTGAGAGTGGCTTGAGTTTAGTTTCAAAGAAAGTGTTTCCTCTTTGTCTTCACTTTTCAGTTGATCAATATAAAAGCAGAGATTACCAATTTCAACTACAATACGCCATTTTTTTGTTCCACTAATTCAGAAAGACTGTGAGCCAGAGTAGAATTAATTTTTCTAACAGAAGTCTTGCTTTGTCAAGTGCCTGTTTCTTCCTCCTCTTGAAAACTATAGAAGTATAGAAAATACCCCTTTATTCAATTAAGACAGACTATGTCTCTGGATATAAGATAAAATAATTCAAACTTTAGGGATTTCAGTATGTGTGTATATATATATATATATATATATACACACATACACATACACTGAGGTTTTTATATGTTTATTATATATACATATTTATTTTATATATACATATTTATTATATATACATATATACATGTGTGTATAAGTGTACACTTATATATATGTATATGTATATATATACATATATATTAAGTATATATATGTACATATTTTTTTTCATGTATATATTCAGTTACTAGTTTTACATAAACAAACAAACAAAAAAAACCTCAGGATTTTAGCCCCTAAAATACCACTGGAATATCTGAGTATGAAAACCTAGAAATGTAATCAATTTCTAAGGAGATGTGGATGGTCTTCAGAAAAGTGGGTGCCAGAGAACCAAGAGCCCTCAGGACCCTCTACCTCTCATCTACCCTCTTCTGTGAGAAGAAGCAGGAGGTGATGTGAGGGTGGCTTTATTGTCTCCATGTGACTTTCCACAGACCAGAGGACAGGCTGCCTGCTCTTCTAAACTCAAATTCATTCATCTTTGTGAACAAAAAGGAAAGAAGTCTCTTCTTCTAGCTCAGCCAAAAACAAATCTTGTTGAAGAACTTTAAGTATCCCAAATCCAATCACTGTGACCTAGAAGTGAAGTCCCTTGATTGGTTCAGCTTGGGTTAGGTCCCTCCCCCTCAACCAGTCACTGAGGCCAAGAAGAGTGGTTCATGTACAAAATGGCAGCTCCCATTTGGATCCCAAGGATAGAATGAGGAGTGAAGCAAGTCCCCAAAAGGAAGCGATACAGGGAAGCAACTTAATAAATGTCTGCTACAAGTGATTTTAATTGAAATTTTTTACTTAAAAGATGATTATGCCTCAGAGTCAAGATTCTACATGTTCCTTTGTTACTGTTTAGAAGAGGTAGGAAGGATAAAAACTTGGGTAGAAATTAGATTTGACTTATGTTCATAAATGAAATACTGGGTTACTCCATAAGTGTTCAAGCTGATAATGTTGTAAGGTGAATTGGATCTCAGGAGGAACATTATCCTGGCAGAATTGAACAAATGACGCAGTCAGATGGACAAAGGCTAAACCTGATGACTATGGGGTTAACAAGGTGTAATGCGAATGGAGACAACACAAGGGTGTTGTATTTAGACGCAGTCCCTTCCTCAAGGGGCTATTATTTTAGTTAGAGAAACAAATAACAAACATGTTAAAAATAATTTCTAATACTGTGCTTTGAAGAAAGAAAAATAAGCAGAGAATGACTTGGTGTGGGTGAAAGCTGCTTCAACTAGGGTCGCTAAGGAAGGCCTTTCTAAGTGTTTGATGTACGAGCTAAGACGGCATGAATGATGAGAGGGAGGTGATCACGTAAAGGTCTACAGATCAGCATTCCAAGCAGGAAGAACAATGAGGGCAAAAGCCCCTGAGGTGGAAATGGGTTTGCAGTTTGAACATCAGTAATAAGGTCATCGTGTCTAAAGTTCATGGACACGCGGAGAATGCTAGAAAAGAGGGAGGGAGGGGCCAGTGTCTTAACAGCCAGAGTAAGAATTGGATTTTGAGCCCAAACTATATAAATAATAAGAAAAGACTAGTGGGTTTGCCATGCAGATAATGTCATTGCTGACTGTCAGTCTTGTCTTGGAGGTAAAAGCCGGTCAAACTGCAGTAAGTTTGAAAGACACTATGAAAAAGGTAACAGATCTAAAGTTAGTCATCACCAGGAGTCTTCTGGTAAAAGTTCCAAAATGAGTAAGCTGCCAGATAAGGACTTCTAACAGAGAGAATACAGGCCTCTTTGGTCAATTATTGATGGATTATCTTAAATCACGTTCTTAACTTCCCAGAACTCACTCATATTTATGTCCAATGGCAATGCTATATTCATTATGATGACTGGGGAATCCAAGTCCCCCAGAGACATTATGGAGATGCATTTTTTCCATTCTAGAATCTTCTGGCTCACATCAGCCCTGGTATTTTTGGCTAAAAGCTGAGTCTTGACAGTACTTAATTCTGGAGAACCATCTGTTGGTTTTAAAAATCAGGATATGAGTCCATTTTCCACTGATAAACTTTTCACCACAAAATGGAATGTAAGAGAGTAAAAAACAATCTGATTAATTCAGAATCCCACATAGTTCCATTCTAATTAATAACGGCGAATTTCTCTATACCACTGAGAAGTTTCCTTTTAAGTTCATAAAATATTCATTAACTCTACCAACACAGTTTGAGATTCAGTTTGCTAGATTTTTTTTTTTTAACGTTTATTTATTTTTGAGACAGAGGGAGACAGAGCATGAATGGGGGAGGGTCAGAGAGAGAGAGAGGGAGACACAGAATCTGAAACAGGCTCCAGGCTCTGAGCTGTCAGCACAGAGCCCGACGCGGGGCTCGAACTCACGGACCAGGAGATCATGACCTGAGCCGAAGTCGGCCGCTCAACCGACTGAGCCACCCAGGCACCCCGAGATTCAGTTTTCTAACAAATATCTAAATTCTTGGTAGAGCCTGCTGTTGGCAATCAGACAGCAATGCTTTCAGGACAACTGATAGACTTCCCTTGCTTTGTTTATTAAAGCCTCATACCCAGTAGTCTCATGGAAGAACTTAAAAAACACTTTTACTTCCTTTAGGATACAGCACTTCTTCGGGAAATTATTCTTCATCCTCACTCCAGAATAACACGTTCCAGGGAACGATACACTCACACTCTGGACTATCTGATTTTCTTCTCACCCAGGCAGTCACTTAACCAGCTTCTTGGAAATGTGTAGGACTGAATTCCCTGTGCCCAAGCTACGTGCCTGCCAGAAAAACCGTGAAGCTGCTGTGTGAAAGAAAACAACTTTTTATGGATGTGCTTCAGCTAACTTCTACTCAGAATATGCCTACCGTCTACTTATTACTATAAGTGGCTTTTTGAAAACCGAAAAACACTTATATTGTTGTCCTGCATGCATGATGAATTTTCTCCACTGCTGCACCTCCTCACAGTGGGAGAGGCATCTAGGTGGCTCATTCAGTTAAGTGGCCGATTCTTGATTTTGGCTCAGGTTTGTGAGATCCAGCCCTGTGTCAGGCTCCACGCTGACAGCATAGAGTCTGCTTGGGATTCTCTCTCTCTGCTCCTCCCCTGCTCACACTTGCTCACTCTCTCTCTCAAAATAAATAAATCGACTTTTTAAAAAATGCCACAATGATAAGATCATTAGGTGGTATGGTACTAAGACTTGCACCAAAAATCTTGAAGGGAGCAATACTAAAAGGGATTTATGTTTAAGAAGCTGGTTGGCCACACCAATCGGGTCACGTTTATTGATTAACTGGATGTACAGGGGATCTACTCCCCACGAGGCCCTTTGCCTTTGCTTGGACTTGCATCCCGGCACCATATTTTTCTGTGACCTAGCAAAGTTCCTTGATCTAAGCCTCAGTTTCCTCATATGTAAAGTAGAAATAATAATGCTATGTCTACTGCGAGATTATAGTGTGGATAAATTGGGTTAATATATATCAAAGACTCAGAGCAGCCTGGCACACAATGAAAATTAGCCATTACTATTTTGTATAACCTTTCTGGGAAATAAGATAAAGAATAAAAAAATAAAAGTAAAATGGTATGGCATTGTAGAATTAAGAGGGAAATTGTGTAATACTAATTCTTATGTACCACAGAAAGTATAGAGAGAAAAAAAGACATGCAGATGAGAAAGTCTTCACAGACGTCATGGGGCTTGAGTGAGGCCCTGAGAATTTGGAGAGGAAATGTATGGACATTTATGGACAAAGACACAGAAGCAGGAAAGAATGTGCCCGTGGAACACGGATAAAAGACAAGTCAGTCTTGAAAGAGAAGGAGCGTATAAAGGGGTACAAAGTTAAAGACAGATGAAATAGTTTATGGTGAGTCCACTAATTGGGGAAAATAGTCCAAACTTTTTTGGTTAAAAAAAAATATATGTGAAATGAAAGATTTTTCCAGAGAAATTATTTATTTCTACCTTAATCTATTCAGTCTTCTATAACAAATTACCATAGCCTGGGTGGCTTGTAAACAACAGAAATTTATTTCCCACAGTTCTGGAAGTTGAGAAATCCAAGACCAAGGTCTTGGCAGATTTGGTGTCTGGTAAATACCCGCTTCCTTGTTTATAATAAGATGGCCATCTTCTTGCTGGGTCATCACATGGTGGAAGGGGTGAAAGAGCTCTCTGGGTCTTTTTACAAGGACACTAATTCCATTCATCTGGGCTCTACTCTCATGACCCAAACACTTCCCAAAGGCCCCACCTCCTAATACCATTACACTTGACATTAGGAATTAACATATGAATTTGGAGGAACACAAACATTCAATAGCAATTGAACATGATGTTCCTACTATGGCAGGTAGGTCCCTATTAATAATTTATCCATGGGATACTGAGTGCTTCCCAGGAAATGGAGGCACCAAACATTTCCTAATCCTACTTCCCCCACCAACCACTACTCACATTTCTATGCTCCTCTTTACAACAAAATCCCTCCAAAAAGTTCTTTTTTTAAAAAAAACATTTTTAATGTTTATTTCTGAGACAGAGAGAGACAGAGCATGAGTGGGGGAGGGGCAGAGAGAGAGGGGACACAGAATCTGAAGCAGGCTCCAGGCTCTGAGCTATCAGCACAGAGCCCGACGTGGGGCTCGAACTCACAAACCATGAGATCATGACCTGAGCCAAAGCCGGACGCCCAACCAGCTGAGACACCCAGGTGGCCCCCTCCAAAAAGTTCTATACTATCTTTTATTTCTCTCCTTTCACTATCTTATGTTTTTGCCCCACTCACTCCACTAAAACTACTCATGCCAATGACATGCACATTGCTGAAACCAAAAGTCAGTTTTCAGCCCTCATTTTACTTGACTTCTCAGCAACTTTTAACACAACTGACCGTTGCTTCTGCCTTGATACACTTTCTTCCCTTGGTTTCCAGGATATCACATCCTCCTACCCCTGGGTTGTCCTCTCTCATCTCCTTTGGCTTTACTACTTCTCTTCTCCCACCCTCTTAATGTTAGGGCTCAGCTCTTGGTCTTATCTTCTCTATCTAAACTCGCTCTTAGGGCATCAGGGTGGCTCAGTCAGGTAAGCATCAGACTTCAGGTCAGGTCATGATCTCGCTATTTGTGACTTTGAGGACTGCATCAGGCTCTGTGCTGACAGCTCAGAGCCTGGAACCTGCTTCGGATTCTGTGTCTCCTTCTCTCTCTCTGCCCCTCCCCCACTCACGCTCTCTCTCTCTCTCTATATCAAAAATAAATATGCATTAAGAAAAATTAAAAAATAAATACATAAATTCACTCTCTTGATTATGTCACCAGTCCCATAAATTTATACTGTCTGTATCCAGGTGACTTTCAAATATATAGCTCTAGTTCAAACATCTCTAATAAACTCCAGACTTGAGGGGCACCTGGATGGCTCAGTCAGGTAAGCATTAAACTTCAGCTGAGATCATGATCTCATGGTTCGTGAGTTAGAGCTCCATATTGGACTCTGTGCTGTCAGTCAGCACAGAACCTGCTTTGGATCCTCTGTCTCCCTCTCTCTCTCTCTCTCTGCCCCTCCCCAGTCTGCATTCTCTCTCTCACTCTCAAAAGTAAGTAAAACTTAAAAACAAAGAAACAAACAAACAAACAAACAAAAACTTCAGATGGCTTTCCAGGGGAATTCTACCAAAGATTTAAGGAAGAGTTAACACCTATTCTGTTCCAAAAGATAGAAATGGAAGGAAAACTTCTAAACTCTTTCCATGAAGCCACCATTACCTTGATTCCAAAACCAGACAGAGACCCCAAGTGGGATTTATACCTGGGATGCAGGTCTGGTTCAATATCCACAAAACAATTAACATGGTTTATCACATCAATAAAAGAAAGTACAAGAACCATATGATCCTCCAATAGATGCAGAGAAAGCATTTGACAAAATACAGCATCGTTTCTTGATAAAAACCCTCAAGAAAGTGGGGATAGAAGGAGAATACCTCGAGATCATAAAAGCCATATATGAACGACCCAACACTAATATCATCCTCAATGGGGAAAAACTGAGAGCTCTCCCCCTAAGGTCAGGAACAAGACAGGGATGTCCGTTCTCGCCACTGTTATTCAACATACTATTGGAAGTCTTAGCCTCTGCAATCAGACAACACAAAGAAATAAAAGGCATTCAAATCAGCCGGGAGGAGGTCAAATTGTCACTCTTCGCAGATGACGTGATATTCTACATGGAAAACCAAAAGATTCCACCAAAAAACTGCTAGAACTGGTTCATGAATTCATCACAGTTATAGGATATAAAATCAATGCACAGAAATCCATTGCATTCCTATTCACCAACAATGAAGCAACAGAAAGAGAAATCAAGGAATCGATCCCATTTACAATTGCACCAAAAACCATAAAATACCCAGGAATAAATCTAACCAAAGAGGTGAAAACTCTATACACTGAAAACTATAGAAAGCATATGAAAGAAATTGAAGAAGACACACACAAAAAAAGGAAAAAAAGATTCCATGCTCCTGAATAGGAAGAATATTGTAAGTAAAACTTAAATATTGTTAAAATGTCGATACTACCCAAAACAATCTACATATTCAATGCAATCCCTATCAAAGTAACACCAGCATTCTGCACAGAGTTAGAACAAATAATCCTAAAATTTGTATGGACCCAGAAAAGACCCTGAATAGCCAAAGCAATCTTGAAAAAGAAAACCAAAGCAGGAGGCATCACAATCCCGGACTTCAAGCTATACTAGAAAGCTGTAATCATCAAGACAGTATGGTACTGGCACAAGAACAGACACTCAGATCAATGGAACAGAATAGAGAACCCAGAAATGGACCCACAAACCTAATCTTTGACAAAGATTAATCTAATCTTTGACAAAGCAGGGAAGAATATCCAATGGAATAAAGACAGTCTCTTCAGCAAGTGGTACTGAAAACTGGACAGCAACATGCAGAAAAATTAACCTGGACCACTTTCTTACACCATACACAAAAATAAACTCAAAACGGATGAAAGACCTGAGTGTAAGACAGGAAGCCATGAAAATCCTAGAGGAGAAAGCAGGCAAAACTTCTTTGATCTTGGCCACAGCAACTTCTTACTCAACATGTCTCCGGGGGCAAGGGAAACAAAAGCAAAAATGAACTACTGGGACCTCATCAAAATAAAAAGCTTCTGCACAGCGAAGAAAACAATCAGCAAAACTAAAAGGCAACTGACAGAACGGGAGAAGATATTTGCAAACGACATATCAGATAACGGGTTAGTATCCAAAATCTATAAAGAACTTATCAGATTCAACCCCAAAATACAAATAATCCAGTGAAGAAATGGGCAAAAGACATGAATAGACACTTCTCCAGAGAAGGCATCCAGATGGCCAACTGACACATGAAAAAATGCTCAACATCACTCATCATCAGGGAAATATAAATCAAAACCACAATGAGATACCACCTTACACCTGTCAGAATGGCTAACATTAACAATTCAGGCAACAACAGATGTTGGCAAGGATGTGGAGAAAGAGGATCTCTTTTGCATTGTTTGTGGGAATGCAAGCTGGTGCAGCCACTCTGGAAAATAGTATGATGGTTCCTCAAAAACATAAAATAGAACTACCCTACAACCCAGCAATTGCACTACTAGGTATTTATTCAAGGGATACAGGTGTGGGGTTTCGAAGGGACATATGCACCCCAATGTTTATAGCAGCACTATCAACAATAGCCAAAGTATGGAAAGAACCCCAATGTCCATCGATGGATAAATGGGTAAAGAAAGAAGATGTGGTGTGTGTATACACACACACACACACACACACACACACACACACACACACAATGGAGTATTACTCAGCAATCAAAAAGAATGAAATCTTGCCATTTGCAACCACGTGGATGGAACTGGAGGGTATTATGTTAAGCGAAATTAGTCAGAGAAAGACAAATATCATATGACTTCACTCATATGAGGACTTTAAGAGACAAAACAGATGAACACGAGGGAAGGGAAACAAAAATAGTATAAAAACAAGGAGGGGGACAAAACATAAGAGACTCTTAAATATGGAGAACAAACTGAGGGTTACTGGAGGAGTTGTGGGAGGGGGGATGGGCTAAATGGGTAAGGGGCACTAAGGAATCTACTCTTGAAATCATTGTTGCACTATATGCTAACTAATTTGGATGCAAATTTTTAAAAAAATTTAAAAAAGCAACTTTAAACTCCAGACTAGAGTCCATTTGGCTGTCTAATAGACATCCCAAATTTCACAAGATCACAGAACGGATCTTTCTCCCCAGACCTGCTCCATCTACAGTCTTCCCCATCTCAGTTTACTACAATACTATCTTTACAGTTGCTTGAGCCAAAAAAAAAAAACCTTTCAGTCATTAGTGACTCTTCTCAATCTCCAATCAATATCCAATCTGTCAGGGAGTCCTGTTGGCTCCACTTTTTAAAATATATCCAGGATTAAATCATTTATCGCCATGTTCTCTGCTACCATTCTGATCTGAGCCACCCAAATGTCTTACTTGGATGACTTCAGTGGCCTCCTAACTAGTCTTCCTGCTTCTACTCTTGCCTTCCTACGGCATATTCTCAATAACAACCAGAGTGATACCTTTTAGTCAGAAAATGGCTACAATAAAAAGTAAATAATAACAAGTATTGACACGGATATGGAGAAATCGGAACCCTCATGCAGTGCTGGGAAAAGTATAATGTGGTGCAGCCCTTTTGGAAGACAGTTTGGCAGTTCTTCAAAAAATTAAAAATCTGACCCAGAAATTTTAGTCCTGAGTCTACACCCAGGAGAAACTGAAAACATACATTCACACAAAACTTGTACATCAATGTTCTTAGCAACATTTTCATAAGAGCCAAAAAAATGGAAACAACCCAAATATCCATCAATTGAGGAATGGATAATCAAAGTGTGGATATATCTACACAATGGAATATTAGTCAGCCATAGATAGGAAGGAAGCACTGATACATATTATAAAACATAGATAAACCTTGAAAACATTATGCCAAGTGAAAGAGACCAGACAAAAAAAGGCATATATTAGATGATTCTGTTTTTATGAAACGTGCACAATGGGCAAGTCTCTAGAAGCAGAAAGTCGTGTTTGTCCGGGGTTTAGGGAGGAGAAATGGGGAGTGATTGTTAGAGGCATGGGGTTTCTTTTCCAAGTGATGAAATGTTTAGGAATCAGTGGTGACGACTGCACAATATTGTGAATATATTAAAAATGACTGAATTGTACACTTTTAAAGCGTGAATTTTATGGTATATGAATTATATTGTATATTTTTAAAAAAGACCATAAGGATTCAAGCTTCTTTTCCATGGTTTCCTTGTACAGGACCAGCAGCCTGGGCTGAATCTACTACCACACAGGATTTAGTCTTGTCTTTGAGCTTCACGAGTTTCATGGAAGTCAATCAATAAGGAAACTATCCTTATATGACAAATGGAATCTGAAGTTAGAAGATTTTCCCTGGAAGTACACTTCCGGGAAAAATTTCGATATAAATCCTTATATCAGCGACTCTCAGGTAATACAATTGAGGCTATCTTTGTGGTTTAGCCCAAAATAAAGAAATATTCTTTGGAAGCCTGGTGCTTCTATTGACCAACTCTAAAACATTAGGACACAAAATCAAACTTCAACCAATCCCATATAGGAATTTTTGTCAAAGTAGAATAGCCTATTTCCAGATGATCTGGTTTTATATAAAGTTTATGAAGCCAAGGGACACCGAGAATCACATTCTCTTAGACCAACTTTCTCAAATACCAGATGTCTGAACTGAACATTTGGCAAGTATTAGAGGGCAGTCTAAATTCTGATTTGTATTGTTGATTAAATAAATGTCCATATGTTTCTAATACTGGGCATGTAGGTAGCAAAGTCAATATACTGTCATGAGAATTAGGGGCTGATTTATATCCTTGTCTAATCAAATAGTCATCATACGTCCAGGCTGGGGTGAACTCATGATATCTGCAGATGGGCGTAAAAAGTTGTACAGATTCAGCAAAGAACTCTCAATCTTCTCATTTGGGCAAGCACTTAGTTGAGAGCTGAGCATTTGTGCTGTTAGACATGGAAGGTGTAATTTGCATCTGAAAAACTCCAAGTGTAGGTTTTTTAATCAACTGCCTCTATCATGAAAGTATTTCAATAGAAGCCCTGCAAAACATGTAATTCGGTCTAGACTTACATTTTGATAAACTAACTCCAACCTGTCCCCTCCCTGCATTTGGAGTTAAAGTATATTAGTTTGGGACACTACACTACAACGCTATTCTCTATAAATGTTTACTGAATGACTAAATGAATGACTTAAATGTATATTATAATATCAAGACAATGATAGAGTTGAATATTTTTCTTATATACTTCTAATAGGTATGCCAGGTGCTATGCTGTACATGAACCATTCTCAGATGACAAAGAGTCTGGAAGTTTTTTCCAACAACTTTATGTTCTAGGTTGTTTCCTTATGTGTCTTCCCCACTACATGGTAAGCTCTTTGATGATATTTTCACCCCTGCATCCTCCACATAATGCCTACTCTAGTTCAAGGCCCATAGCAGATTCTCAAAACAACAACAACAACAACAACAACAAAACAAAACAAAAACCCAATAGGAAAGACATACTGAATAGAACTAATTGGGGTTGTGCTTTAAGCTTCAAGTTTCTGGGTGTAAAGCATGTTTGAAGGTATAAAGACAGACCTACTCCACTCCAGAAGCTTAAAGAGGACAGCTATAATATTTTCCCTTCCTTTGGCAGCTGGAGTGTAGGTCAATGACTAATCATGGCCAGACAGACCTTTCTGTAGGGACTTTGAATCTAGAGGAAATGACTCAGATGCAGGGTCACTTAGAGTTTGAGGCATCAGTGGCAGAACTGTGAATTCACAGTACAGCTGCGACTCACCAGAGACAGTGGGAACAGAGCAGATTCCTAAGTAGCCCATTCCTACTGTAGGAATCAATGGCCTCTTCTTGCCCATTATCTTCATTCCTGTCCCAGCCTGGCTCTCCAGATTTCTGTCAATCCACGATCTACGCAAGAAAACTGAAGAGTTCTCTTGACGGCGATCAGAAAGTACAAAAATACTAAGGTACCCTTCCTACTCATTTCCTTCAAAGACTTATCACTACTTGCCCATTAACTCACTCAAATAATGCTTATGGTTTTCCAGCTACACTGCTCTCTCAGACTTTCCTAGCCTTTCTGTGAAATAAAGGTATGTTTAAAAAAAATCTAAATGTCTTTTTACATTTTAAATATCTAATATATTGAAATAGCATTTTCCCACTATTTTAAGGAAATGAAGAAAGTAGCGTAAGAAATTAAAAAAAAAAATCCAATATGCACACAATAGCCAAAGATGGCAATCACCAAAATGTGCCTCGTTGGATGAACAGATTTAAAAATGTGGTGTATCCATGCAATGTAATATTTTTTCAGCCATAAACAGCAATGAAATGCTGGTCCATAGTTGTATAAAAACACTATGCTAAGTGAAAGAAGCCAGATAATGGAGATGGTTGCATAGCATTGTGAATACACTAAATGCCACTGAATTTACCCTTTAAAATGGTTAAGATGGTCAGTTATGTTATATGTATCTCATCAAAATAAAAAACGAAAATCCAATATACAAAAAAATTAGAAGAGATATCAAAAAGAATATTTAAAACAAGATCCCTTCTGTTTATAGTAGAGCAGGCTGGCCTGTCAGAAGAATTTTTCGGCTGGCAAAATCTTTGCGGTTGCGACTTTTCCTCAGAACTCTCAACAGAGTTATCGATCATTATGTTAATCCAGTTTTCATATTAAGAAATAACCTATGTTGTGGTGAGAGGAAAATAAAGCTCATTCAAAAGGCTTTTCATTTATCTCTGATCACAGTCACATACCATTTCATTTAGATATCCGTAAGGATGTTGTGAAAATGAAGTATAATTTAATGGATCTTGATGGATACAATTTTTCCGCTCTGGCAAAGTTGAAAGTTCTTTCTTACATAGTAGCATCAGTTACTCAACTTTCCAAAGATGTAAGACTTTACATGGGGAAAATAGGCTGAAGATACTGGGATTTATGTCACTCTTCAAACTGAGATAACAAAAATGCGCTGCTAGTTTCTATCCCATAATTCATAGCTCATTATTGAAAAATTGTTTCAAGTTTGTTCAGTGGAATCCTGGGAAATGACATTTACTCAATTTTTTATTCTAGAACTTTAAAATTTGTTTGTCTTTTATTTCCATCATTTCCACATTTCCCCCCAAATCTCACATACAGCAGGGGTAAAAAAATATATATGTGAATACATATCCTCACATATACATCTAAGACCCTCAGTTATTGCTTTCCATCCCCAACAGAACTGAAAAAGAAAACCCCACAACATAGCAAGTATCCAACTTTCAAAGTATAGGTTTCAGTCTATTTGTATCAAAGCCAGAGTTAGTGTCTTTTCATTCTACTAAGGAGCCAAAATGGCAAACTATTTCCTGATTTACGTTTCCTAATTACTACTGAGGGTAAACTGAAATGCCGTCAACTTTAAGTTCTATTTCTCAACTTATTAAAAAATGTGTGTTGCTTAAAAAGAAATTTTCAGTAACCTCTTGGGAGAAAAACCTCAATATTTCCCCATCCAGGTTGCTTGGAGGAAACCGTCTTAATGCTTTTGCAAACACTCAAAGTGTTTCCTTTCAGAAGTTGTTAAAATACAATTACTGCATTTACATGTAGCGAGAGGCTTCATCAAAGTGGCTTTCCACCGCAGCCTCTTCAGAGCAGGTGCCTGTCATTAAATATGGTCCTCTCACCTGATTCATTTCCCATGCTCTGGAGGGCTCTATGTGAGAGCACTAACTCACTCTGCATTCATAAGGAAGATGTTACTGCCAATTCCACGAAGCCTTCTGAGAAACTCATCAGTGCTACAAACTACTGACCTTACCCTAAACCCATCTGCTTGCAGGCTAGCTGACTCAACGTCTCCTGCCAGCCATCCGCACACACGTGGTGTTCTTTGGCAGATCTGTGAGCCGTCAGGAATGAGGAGGAGCTCACATTTTTAGAGAGGGTCACTGCGGAGAAAAAAAAGAAAGGGAAAACCCTAATTAGAAACATTTCTGCTCAGGAAACCAAAGGCTAACTTAACATGCTTTCGCTTTGCTTGCGTTTGTGTTTCATTGTTTTAATTAAGAACCACTTGATGAGTGCTTGCCCTGTGCTTAGCACTGCTCTCAGTGTTGTGGAAGACTGCAAAAAGTGAATTAGAAATGTTCTCTGCCCTCCAGGAACCACAGGCTCTAGTGAAAGACATGGGCAGTTCTTAACTTTTCTTTACGACTTACAAGACGACCAGAGGCAGCACTCAAATCCCTTGAGTTTATCCAGTGATTTGCACAGCTATCAGGGGTTAGTTGTCACTTTGTTCATTTCATTTCCTTTCAAGAGAGTATGTGAGAAGGCAAGGGTAGGCAAGCGATGTTAAGTTAGGACTAATTTGGTATATGCTCTAATTCCTATTTTACAATAGAGCATCCTCTCTACTTCCTACGCCATAGATTACTTGTGAAACACTGTGCAATTAATCACAGCACAAATGATGATCATGGTGTGGCCAGATGATGCAAAGGACTGAAATAAGAGCTCAGTGAATGGAAGGATGATGAGTATGGAACAACAGAATTAATCAAACCCAAGATTACAAACTGCAACACTGGATACTGGTGGGAGATGCCTTTAGGTCCTGTCCATGTAAGGAGCTAGGTAGATATCTATTTCCTTTGGATCTAGAGCAAGAGCACAGGGAAGACGGAAGACCCGCTTTTATAAAAATAATCAATAATAATTTATTTCAAAACTTTGAATATAGGTTGTTGGATTTTCCATGAGCATTTTACATTTTTGTCTCTTTTTTTTCCCTCCAAGATCTTATTTAAATTCAACTTAGTTAACATACAGTGTGGTATTAGTTTTAGGAGTAGAATCTAGTGATTCATCACTTACATGCAACACTCAGTGCTCATCACAAGAAGCACCCTCCTTAATGCCCATCACCCACTTAGCCCATCCCCCCACCACCTCCCCTCCATCAACCCTCAGTGTGTTCTCTATCATTAAGTCTCTTATGGTTTGTCTCCCTCTCTGTTTTTATAGTATTTTAATTTTCCTTCCCTTCCCCTGTGTTCATCTGTTTTGTTCCTTCAACTCCACATGACTGAAATCATACGATATTTGTCTTTTCCTAACTGACTTATTTCACTTAGCGTCACACATTCTAGCTCCATCCACTTTGTTGCAAACGGCAAGATTTCATTCTTTCTGATTGCCAAGTAGTACTCCATTGTATATACATACCACCTCTTCTTTATCCATTCATCGGTCAATGGACATTTGGGCTTTTTCTATAATTTGGCTATTATTGATAAAGCTGCTATAAACATTGGGGTGCCTGTGCCCCTTTGAATCAGTACTTTTGTATCCTTTGGGTAAATACCTAGTAGTGCAATGGCTGCATTGTAGGGTAGTTCTATTTTTAACTTTTTGAAGAACCTCCATATTGTTTTCCAGAGTGGCTGTACCAGTCTGCATTCCTACCAACCAGTGTTAAGAGGGTTCCCCTTTCTCCACATCCTCGTCAACATCTGTTGTTTCCTGAGTTGTTAATTTTAGCCATTCTGACAGGTGTAAGGTAGTATCTCGTTGGAGTTTTGATTTGTATTTCCTGGATGATGAGTGATGTTGAGCATTTTTTCATGTGCCTTAGCCATTTGTATGTATTCTTTGGAGAAATGTCTATTCATGTGGAAGACCCACTCTAATACCCTATTCCAGGAGGTGTCCATGATATCAGAATGACAGAATATTAATAATTGTTGAAGCTGGGTGATAATAAAGAGTCTAAAAATTGTATTCTAGCAGCTATATGGTCATAACAATTTAAACCCAGATGTTTTTACATATAATATGGACATTTCAAATAACAAAATAACTTAGGGGGAAATGTTCTGTGCGTTGGAAATAACATCTATGAATCACTACTGCCAGCTTTTATCATAGTAAAACAAAACAGATGAAATTGGTCAGTAAATTCTGGGAAGTCACTTAGGACTTATTAAGCTTAAATAGCTGATAGGTGTTCCAGTGGGTGGCCAATGGCAGAAACACACAGCTCACCACAGTCCCACTCATCAGAACTGTCCAAGCAGTCGGCTTCACCGTCGCACCAGCGCTCACGGGACACACACTCATGGTTCGCGCATTCGAGTTCATCGTCTTGGCAAAATGCTGGCACGGGGAACAAGAAGCGAGACGATGGAAACATTAAACAAGTGTGATCATCATTCACATGCACATTATCATCTGTCAGCAGGAGCAGGGAAGGAAGAAAAGCTGCGGGTCCCTGAGGCCTCCAAACGGGTTTCAGGACAGAATAACTGAATTGGTAAAAACTCCTATCACAGATGCCAGTCCATGCAAATAACGAGCATTTAAATGATACTACCATCTCCAAGTCACTAAATTGTCTAGTTCTGACACCAGGATTGAAAAAGTGGTACCCAGAGCAGCAGAACTTCCAAAGATTGAGAGAACAGCGTTAAAATCTGATGTGGCATGAGGCCAGCACTGGGGATGAGCAGAATGAAGTGACCACAAGATGGAAACCAGCTCTGGCCACATACATGGATAATGTTTATTCTTTAAAAATCTCTACTATTAAATGACTCCCTGAATCACATACTAATTCTGCTGGGTTTTTAAAATCATAGTGACACTCCTTGATTGCCCGCCTGCCTAACATCCATTTCCTTTCTTCCTCCTTTTTTAAGGGGACCTGATTCTGTTCAGCTTCCCACAGCTCCAGAAGATCCTGACTAGTGTAAGTGGGACATTGCATTTTCTAGCTACAACTATTTTTTTTCTAAGTATAGTTACTAGCCCAATAAAAAAGATGGGACCCAAGATCAGAGATCTGGCCTACCATTTCTTGGGTTGTGCTTTCCAAGATAGTTCCTACCCAAACCCTGCTGGCCAGACCATGCATCCCAACCTGGGACAGGGGCAGCCTGAAGGAAACAGCATTTTTTCTAATTGGTTTTCACTAAGGGGTGCTTCTTTTTGCAATCCAGCTATTTAGGTGGTATCTTTTCTAATTCACACAAAGACCCCTGAATGCTAGCTGGAAACTTGTTCAAAGTTGGCCAAACTGAGTGAACCCTTAAGTGATATTCCAGAGATGAGGGCAAGGTCATCATCACTCCTTCTCACTGGATATGATCAAGAAAGCATGGCATCTCAGTTGCTCTTGGCAGCCATCTTTTGACTCTCGCAGATCTAGTCTGAAGTCAAGCTGAACTTAAAGAATCTAAGAAGAGGTGCTAAACTCGAACATCTAGCCTCAAGAATCCTTCCTGTACTTGACTTTTAAAATGATAATACAAGACATAGTGATACATATGATATAAAATAAAATAAAATAAAATAAAATAAAATAATAATAATAAAATAAAATAAAATAAAGTCTTCATTGTTTAAGTCAGCCTGAGCTGGGCTTTCTGTTACTAGTAGATAAAATATCTTGAGAGAGAATTTTTTTCTGGTTCTAAAAGTAGTGGCCATTCATTTAGAAAATGTAGAAAAGACAGAAAAGCAAAAACACTTAATAATCCCACCACCTAGAGATAAGAACTGTAAACTGTTTCTTGTGACTTTCTGATCTTTTCCTATATGTGGGTATCAGCACTTTAAAAATTCACGACAATAGTGCACATAATACTTTATATTTTGTTTTATTTGCCTAATGACATGTAATGAACCCAGGAGAAATTATTCTTTCCATTTGATTTTTAATGTTTGCATATTATTGCATTTTAGGGTTGTATTTTCTGTCCTCTTTTTTTATATAGTTGGATAAAATTATAATTTTTCCATGTGATAAATAATACTAGAATAATATCACTGTGCATATAATTTACACATGTTTATGTTCTTGCATATATTTTTATAAGCAGAGATTTGTTCATAAGATCTGAACATACTAAAGGCTTTTGATACATATTTCCAAATTTCTAGATTATATTCAAAATTAGAGGTAATCCGTGTTTAACATATAAAAAGTTGTGTTGGTCAATTCAAGGTAAGCACTTACAACAGTTTTTCTCATCCATGGCATCAGGGCAGTCTGGGAACCCATCACAGATAACTGTGTGCTTCAAACATTGTTTATTGGATGGACATTCCCAAAGATCTCTCTCTTTACAGCCTGAAGACAGAAGAAAAGGTTATTTGCAATAGATGTGGAGATAAAAATAATGATGGATTTGATGAAGCAACGTAGAAAAATTATAGTATAGCACAAAGTCATGATTTCTGTCTTCTTAAAAAGTCTTGACTTCTGGGGGTTCCTGGGTGGCTCAGTCAATTAAGTGTCCGACTCTTGATTTTGGCTCAGGTCATGATCTCACGGTTCATGAGATGGAGCCCCACATCAGGCTCTGCGCTGGCAGCACGGAGCCTGCTTGGGATTCTCTCTCTCCCTCTCTCTCTGCCCCTCCCCCACTCACATGCTCATTCTCTCTCTCCTCTCTCTCTCTCTCAAAATAAATAAATAAACATTTTTTAAAAAGGCTTGGCTTGACTTCTGTATACCATGAAAACTGTAATTTTTAGAGCAGAAATATTCGATAATCTCCATGCTGCAATATAAATAGGACAGCTTTCCTAAGAGAAGATCAAAAGTGACATATGGGAAAAGGGGGAAAAAATGGAAAAACAGCTATACACTGACGCTCATCTTTAGCTGTTCTTTTTGCCTTCGGAGTCCATTTGCCAATGCATTAGACTCAACTATGAAATGATAACTTATGCTTTAAGTAAATATGCTAAAACCTAGTGATTTAGATGCATATTATCTTAAAAATGTAATTTCAGTCAACAAATACAAAGGCCATCTGTGTGTTTAGTAAGAGGCGCCTCCTATGCCAAATAGCAACAAAATTAATTTATTTTTATTTTTTTAATTTTTAATGTTTATTTATTTATTCATTTATTTTAAATATATGAAATTTATTGTCAAATTGCTTTCCATACAACACCCAGTGCTCATCTCAAAAGATGCCCTCTTCAATACCCATCACCCACCCTCCCCTCCCTCCCACCCCCCATCAACCCTCAGTTTGTTCTCAGTTTTTAAGACTCTTATGCTTTGGCTCTCTCCCACTCTAATCTCTCTCTTTTTTTTTTTTTCCTTCCCCTCCCCCAGGGGTTGCTGTTAAGTTTCTCAGGATCCACATAAGAGTGAAACTATATAGTATCTGTCTTTCTCTGTATGGCTTATTTCACTTAGCATCACACTCTCCATTTCCGTCCACGTTGCTACAAAGGGCCATATTTCATTCTTTCTCATTGCCACATAGTACTCCATTGTGTATGTAAACCACAATTTCTTTATCCATTCATCAGTCCAACAAAATTCATTTAAAAGCCAGGTACAAAAGCTGTTACTTCAGTAACATAGTCTAAGAGATCTAAGGATGTCAACTTCATCAATTAATAGGAGAAATGAACGTAATTTGCACAAGATCAGGACCATAAGCTTGAACTGTAATTTGCCTATTTAATAGCAAGAACTTGCAATGAACTTAAAAAATGCCACTTGCATCAAAGGCAGTGCGTTTCAAACATCTGCTGAAACATGCCAAGAGTCTAATGCATTCTTGTCACTCCAGTGGGATCCATGGTCCTTACTAGGCTGCTAGGTGCACGAAGGAGGAGTCCACATGCTGTTCATCTTTGGCTTCCCGCCCCCCGCCACATGTCACAATAGCCCTTGGCAGGCCTTCAACACATGTGCATTTTAAATGATGGGGGGTGGGAGGGAGGAGAGGGTGGGTGATGGGCACTGAGGAGGGCACCTGTTGGGATGAGCACTGGGTGTTGTATGGAAACCAATTTGACCATAAATTTCATATTAAAATAAACAAACAAACAAACAAACAAACAAATGTAGGGAACAGAAAGTCTCTTCACTTCCCAGGAAAAGATCATTTAGTTTAAGGTGACTGAAATGCAAAGCAGTGATCAAATAAGGACTTTCTTAAAAGAGGCTATTTCCTGTTTGACCTACTACAAATAATTCAGAGAAATTTTGTGGGTGATTGACTCAGCTTTCTTGGAATCCGTTATAAGAAAAAAAAAATCTGCTCTTATCAAAATTTTCATTGAAAACAGTTACCAAAATAAGTCACTAGAAGAGAAATTTTTATTATGAGCTACAATTAGATTTAAAGTGTTTCACCATTCAAAACTCTAGGAAATGAACAGTGAGGGTGTTTCACTAGCGGTACATCTGGAACAGTCTTAGGCCCAGAGATGTCTATTCTAGGAACTCATGGGTATATTATGGAGTTTCAGCTAGCAGAGGATACAGACATCATCTGGAGTGTTCTGACAATAACAGTCTCATCAGTCTCATTACAAACGTCACCCCTTGCCAGCAGAGGATGAGAGAAAACAGGATGAGCCTTTCTGATTATTCACAAGGTACCCTTCCTAAAAGTCCGGAGAATGTGGACTTTTGGAATGGGCCATGAACGACCGCAGAAGTAGATTTTCTGGGACATCCATAAGGCCTGAATTCTTAACAGTAATAATAACAATAATGATAGAATTCATTACCCACTACATATACACATTATAAATATTCGTTTTTTAAAAAATATTCAGCGCTCAAATTTCTTTCTTTCTTTCTTTCCTATTTTTTTTTTTTAGAGAGAGAGAGAGCTCAAGAAGGGCAGAGAAAGAGAGAGAAAGAGAGAGCAAATCTCAAGCAGGCTCCATGCTCAGCAGGGAGCCCGACACGGGGCTCAATCCCATGACTCTGGGATCATGACCTGAGCTGAAATCAAGAGTCGGATGCTGAACCAATCGAGCGACCCAGGCTCCCCAGTTTTATTTCTTATAATAACACCACAGTATCAGTATGTCAGGTGATGATCATTGTTTTATAAGTGAGAAAAATGACATTTAGAGAAAATAAATCAACTGTTCCAAATCACAGCCTTACAGAGAAAGATCCAGTTGGGATCTAGGTGCAAGTCTTTAGCTGCAGTCCTCTGTAAAATGAGAATGTATCATACACATAAGGGGTAGAAAGCAATTTGAGTCCTACCTCTAATTTCACTAGCTGTGTGACTTTGGATAGGTTACTTAACCTCTCTGAACCTCAGTTTCAATATCTATAAAATAGTAATAATAATGCCTGCTACATAGGGTTGCTATACAGATTAAATGAGTATGAGCATTATCCTCTGTATCGTCTCTTTTCTCATAGAAGTTTGTGTGGCCTAATACCTCTTTTGTGGAGTTATGATGAGCATAAATGAAGTAGGATGAACAGGTCAAGACATTAGTCACATGGAAGATAGTATTATTATTTTGCAAAGAAACCACTCTTTTTAAAGTGATGTTTTTGGTGTAATTATGTTTTAAATATATGCTTTAAAATGAAGAGTGTGCCTCCACTAAAAATTAAAGACATTATGGGGGTGCCTGGGTGGCTCAGTCGGTTAAGCATCGGACTTCAGCTCAGCTCATGATCTCATGGTTCGTGGGTTCGAGTCCAGTGCTGGGCTCTGTCCTGATAGCTCAGAGCCTGGAGCCTGCTTCGGATTCTGTGTCCCGTCTCTCTCTGCCCCTCCCCTGCTCATGCTCTGTCTCTCTTTCTCTCTCAAAAACAAATGAGCATTTAAAAAATTTTTAAAAAATAAAGACAGATATGGATGGAGTGGGATGTTTAATGGAGTTTCAGGTCATGAAACCAAATAATTGTTTATGTCAGAATGATCACCACCACCACAGAGATCATGACAACACCCACTCCTGGAGGCCATGGTGTGTGGCTAAAGTAACCAAGCCATCCCAGCTTACCCAAGACCTCCTGTTCTGAGCACTAACTGTCCCTCAGTCCAAAAAACTCCCACGGTCCCAGGCAAACCAGATGCATCTTTGCCCTACGTGTGCTAAGTTTGCGCTGTGTCGTTCCCTTACTCTAGCTTTCGTCTTCACAAAGACTCTGTGAAGCAGCAGGCTTCCCTGCCAGAGGCAGGTCCCACCTGAACTGGGGCACCGTTGGTTTTTTTTTCTCTCTACCGAAAACGTTGTCATCATCGATAAAGGCAGCAAACCACTTTAAAGTGGATGCTTCTTGTATTGGAAGGATCTCCCAAGCAATGATAATGTGAGTAGGTGGGCTCATTAGGTCTGCTAAGTTGAGCTGTAAGAACTAAAATGTAATATCAGGGAGGGGCGCCCGGGTGGCTCAGCTGCTTAAGCATCCCACTTGGGCTCAGGTCATAATCTCACAGTTCATGGGTTCGGGCCCCACATCGGGCTCTGGGCTGACAGCTCAGAGCCCGGAGCTTGCATCAGATTCTGTGCGAATCTCCCTCCCCGTTCCAACTCCCTCTCTATCGAAAAAATAAATAAACATTAATTTTTTTTTTTAAAGAAGAGGCAAAGGTGAATCTGGGTCCCGGAGCTGCTGGGGCTGGGACAGTCTGGATGTAGCCATGTTGGGCTGGCACCAGAAAGCTGCAGCAGTGAGGCTCAAGGTCCCTGCAGAGCATGCAACCCTGGGAGATGCAACCGTGGGAGATGGAACCCTGGGAGATGCAACCCTGGGAGATGCAACCCTGGGAGATGCAACCCTGGGAGATGGAACCCTGGGAGATGCAACCCTGGGAGATGGAACCCTGGGAGATGGAACCCTGGGAGATGGAACTCCAATCTCAAGGACCAGCGGCAGCACCTGTAGAACAGCAACACCAGCACAAACCATAGGGCTCATGGTTCCTCAGCAGCTCCTCCCAACTCCTCCCCCATTTAGGGGTGACATCCCCATGTCACCTTCTTCAACATATGCTGGCTTAGGACCCTCTGAGGAGGCAGGATGGGGGAATGGAAAGGCTTTAAATTGCAGGCTGGGGGCCCCCTTCCATGACTCATCCTGGAGGGAGATGGGGACATCTGCCTCCAGGTAAGTCTACCTCCAGGATGAGACAGCTCCCTGCTGCTGGTGTTTACGATGCGAACCAGCGGCTCTGCCCAGCTCGCGCTTCGGACATGACATGCCAGCCTCATCTCCTCTGCCATAAACAAGACCTTGGTCCGTCTGAAACAAGACCAAGCAAGACAGCACTCCTCCCCTCCAGGGAAATCCCCAGGGTGACCTTTGAGTTGCCCCCTGGATATGCTAGCACCATGGCAGATGGGTGCTTGGTTATTGCCTTCTGAGGAATGAATAAAGGCCCAGAATAAACATTCCAAGCTCTGGAGGATAAAGTGGGCGTTGTCTACATTTTGCAGGTGAGGAAGCCGAGGCCCAGAGAAATTAAGTGACTGCCCAAAAGTCACACAGTCTCTAGGTGCTGAGCTGGGATTTAAATTTCACTCTTATGTGGAGCCTGAGAAATTTAACAGAAGACCATGGGGGAGGGGAAGAAAAGAAAAAAGAGGTTAGAGAGGGAGGGAACCAAAGCATAAGAGACTCTTAAAAACTGAGAATAAACTGAGGGTTGATGGGGGGTGGGAGGGAGGGGAGGGTGGGTGATGCGTATTGAGGAGGGCACCTGTTGGGATGAGCACTGGGTGTTGTATGGGAACAACATAAATTTCATATTAATAAAAAAAATCCAAGTCTAGGTCTACACAGAGCACCCCCTGACATTTCAGGCTATCTGTCCAAGATGCCAAATGAAATAGCTAAACAGTGAACGAAGTAGTAAAATATCAAAAGAGAAAGCCATTTGTGAGTATCCAACATGATATGGACATAGTGACTCGAACTCTGTTTCGGCCAGTTACAGAGCACAGTCGGGGTCATCCACAAGCAAAGAGAAAGAGAGGCCTGGAGACTACTATTTGCTAAAAATGCCACGTAAGCCATTCTCTTTGAGAAGTCATAGAAATACTATTAAAGAATCCAAATGGATAGGAAAATAGGTCTTTTGGAAAACTTTAAAAATCAAGCTGTACACCCCACAAATATCAGAGTCAGAGGCTTTGATTGCAGCACAAAGGGGTTTTGATCCCAAGAAAAGATTATATTTGAAGATTTTATTTTATTTGAGCCCAGTGATTTTTTTTTTTAAGATTTCTTTAAAGGTTTATTCATTTTTCAGAGCCAGAACATGAGGTGGGGAGGGGCAGAGAGAGAGGGAGACACAGAATCTGAAGCAGGCTCCAGGCTCTGAGCTGTCAACACGGCCCGACACAGGGCTTGAACCCACAGACCGTGAGATCATGAACTGAGCTAAAGTCACATGCCTAACCGACTGAGCCACCCAGGCGCCCCATTGAGCCCAGTGATTTTCAATCACTTGAAGATAAACAGGAAGGCACTTAATGACACCTGAGTATTTGTATCGTTGTCAATCTTTCTGCATATGGTGTATATCCTTATACACAGAACAGCGATCAATTAGTAATCGTGATGCTGTATTTATGTCATAAAGGGTTTTATGTCTACAGTATATATAATGAAACTGTTTTAGCCGTATTCCCATTTAACTGCCCCATTGAGAAGACATGCTGCTCACGTCACAGACCAGGTACCACCTGGCTCCTGCTGGTTGGTAGCCCAGCCAAAGCATGGACATAGGCTTAGCAAACTCTAACCTCAGTCTCACGAACTCAAATCTATGCATGAAGGCAAAACCCAGAAATGCAATCCATTGTTATTTCCCTCAGCTCTCTTTTATGCCATTCCTGTTCATTTCTTTGCCCAGATCGTCACCTTTTTCTTCATGGCTTAGATATCAGTGCTTGGAAAAGGTTATGCTGAAAATCAACTTATTTCAAGTTGCTAGTTTAACAGACAGTTCCGTCCACATGGCGGACAGTGTTTTCACAGTGTTTCACAGTGTTTTCAACGGTTGTTTACATTAGCAATTACACAACCAAAACAAACTTTAACGGGGCGTCTGGGTGGCTCAGTCGTGAGCGTGAGACTTGGGCTCAGGCCATGATCTCCTGGTCTGTGAGCTCGAGCCCCGCATCGGGCTCTGGTCTGACAGCTCAGAGACTGGAGCCTGCTTCGTATTCTGTGTCTCCCTGTCTCTCTGCCCCTCCCCCACTCATGCTCTGTCTCTCTCTGTCAAAAAATAAACAAACATTAAAAAAAATTTTTTTGAAAAAAAAAACTATAACAAAAATTTACCACCAGAGCAGATGACACTTCAGAGCAACACTGGTCGTTGCTAAATTCTAACGCATGTACAGATACCCCCCCTCCCCCCTTTTTCGAAAGTTCACATCACACCACTTCGCTTTTAGGAAAAGATCTACATTAGCAACTGTTTTTACTGACCCCGAGCAATCTGAAGAGGATTGTGCCTTTCACGAGAAACAGCGGAAAGGAAAACAGGAAAATAACTTCAGCGAGTGAAAAAGGAAAAGAGCTTCAGCATTGGTTTTGCCGCCAGGCTTTACGCAGGCAGCGTGCAGGCCCAGCAGCGAGTAGCGCCCCCCAGCTCCTTCCCCGGGAACTACACTCAGCCTCTCAGCGTCAAGCCACGGAAGCTTTGATGTTTCTCTCTCTGCTTTGTCCTGATTTATTTTGTATACGCACTAGCAAGATGTGTGGTGGGTATTAGAAAGCCTAAGGGAGGATATTTTTAGGCTCTGGGAATACTCAAAATTTTTTTCTACATAAATTAATGGCAATTGCTTTTTCACTTCACACAATTTTGGCTTAGGAAAGTTTTTATAGGAATGCTGTACTTCCGGATCGCAGGGGAAGTCTGTATTTTAAAAGCATAGTTACAAATGGTGTGCTTCAGCTACCATGTTTTCCTCCTACAGATTTGCCAAAGAAACACAAAATAAATTTCCAACGCGTCAATTATTTTGTAAATAAATAAATCCTGTTTTGAGAGGAAAACCCTACAGGGTTTTTAGAAGTTCTGGAGGATCCGCCGTGTGTGCCAGTGAATGGTTAATTGTCACATTATTCAGTAAAGCCCAAGCCATTAAGTGCGTTAAGCTTCACAATGGGCAGAATAAATCAAAACCGTCTGAAGCTTGAGGTGAAACCCGGCTTCACTGGGGCTGGTGTTTGCATTGCTGGATGGTGACATGCATGGCCATGGAACCAGAGGGCCAGACTGAGAAGATGAGAAATGGAAACTGGGTGGTAGTCCTTCATCGGGCCCTCCTCCACAGGACTTCTTTATTTCATTTTAAGTGTCTTATTCTCTCAGAGTAACGGACATGCCCATTCAAGTGTGTACATACATCCCAAAGGGAAATAAATATATGGAAAATTTCTATCATTGGTCACTTTGAAAAACTTAATAAGAGCTTTCTCATAACTGACTACTGTTGGAGCAATTAATGTAAATCCGAATGTATTAATTTCTCTCCCATTTTTAACTTTCCTTACCTAGAGCTCTCAGTAGTGCCATCAATATATTGAGTGCTGATAGAGATTCGACAACAGATGCTATCATTCTGGTGTGAATTGACTGCCTTTAATTGAGTGAATAAAGTTTTGATAAAAACGCCTTGCTAAACTAGAAACCTGGCATTTTAGGGTCATTTAAACCCTACAGAGCTTTGAATTTCTTTTTGCAAAACATATTCTAGGACTCAGACCATTTAAAACTAAGTTTTTACATTTCTCAAATATTTAGCCCCCTACTGATAGATTTAGTCCCCTACTTAGATTTAGGTCGAGCCACCCCAGTAGAGTGCCATGTAACCTCTTTAAGTCATCAAAGCTAATCTAGTTTAAATTGCATCTCATAATACCATAACACACTGAAGTCATAGTTTAGCAAACAAATCCAATAGATTCTCGACAAATGACTTATATAAGGGATATTCAATGAGTTTGGATTTATTTCTCCACATAAAGACCACAAACAAGCAAACAACAGTAGCTTCTCCAAACACTGTATGTTCTTCTCTAAGAGAATTACCCCTGGTCATTGGATCATCATCCTGACAGCCCTAATTATCTAGAAGATGCACTTGTCCATATTTATAACAACTGATAGGATTTCAGTTTATTGCTTGTGACATTTGTCTAGACCAGAAGGACAACATCTACTACAGAAAATTCATTTTGGGAAGCCAGGCAATAGTTCGTATTTCAAAGGCCAAAAGAATAAAATGAATTCAAAAGATGTATTGCCTCGTGTGGTTTAGTGACAGAAAGTGTCAATTCATTCTTAAGCAGAACAAGGTAAATAATCATAGCCAAACTATTCTTTGGATAGCCTTTCAATCATTTTGCTTTATTCTAGAATATTGCTTAGTAAAGAGTATTGCCCGCTTTCTATTGCCTGACACATTCTGAGGTTACAAGTACAGAGGTTTGCAGGGAAATAAAATGGGAATTAGCTTCACTCAAATTACCATTGGCATTTCTGGCCTTTCCACTGGTGATTTTGGAACTCCACGAAGAAACGTCAGAAAGAGTTTTATCCTTTGCCGACAGAGACAAAATCAGAGAGGGCATGGAAACGAATTCCAATTAAATTTGAACGTTGGAGCCTGAACTCTGTCTGTGTACCTTAGATGTCTATTTAGCAACATGGAAATCGTATGCAAAGACACTGTTATTCTGACTTTTAAACAGAGGCCAACTGCTTTAACGTTTCTAATCATAAAAATAATCCCTTGCATTTGTGAAGTGCTTCTCCTTTTACTAGGGACATATATCAGCAAGGTCATAAACGGAAGTATAATTTAGGGAAAATCAATAGAGTTAACAGGAAAAATACCTACTGAGTCATACCTTGCCATTTGGTAATATTAAAAGTAAATGCATTAGCATTCGATCCTCATCCCTGCCCATGACTATCAGAACAGCTCACATTTTTAAATACAGGCCTTTATCCTAGCCAGGCATTAACGTATATTCCAGAAAAGTGTCATCTCACACGCATACCGCAGTTTTCTTCATCACTGTCATCGTCACAGTCAGCCTGGCCATCACACCTTCTAGAAGCCAGAACACACCGTCCAGAGCCACACTTGAAGTGACTAGGTGAGCATTCTGTTAAAAACAATAAGCCACTTTATTGTCGCTGGACAGAAAACCTGGAAGCATCAACTGATCTATCCATTTACGGGTGGGCTATTGCCAAGGAGCTATTCCTGAAGAGAAGATGGTCTTCCACAAAGCTGAGCCAACCAAAGTTAGCTTGGCTTTCTCTGCTTGCTGATGGGGATCTTTTTCCTTCACCCTTGGCATCGTCTCTCCCATCAGTTGTTTAGCGTCTTTATGCTTTCCAGCAATTAACTACCTTCCCGAATGGACAACCATGTCCATTCCACGGATTGTCAGAGCCTGAAATAGCCCATGGAGCCAATGCTTCTAATGACACCTTGATGTGTCCAATTGTTTCCAGTTCTAATCCTTCCACCAGGTGGGCAGGTCCCGGATTCCCTTTCTCTACCTGATGATCCTATGTTGCCAAGGTCTCTAAAAACTTTAAAGTAACCAAGGCTCGATGTTCACCATTACCTACAGGAACCCTAGTATAAAAGCCGCCTATAATGGGCTCTGTGAGTTGAGTATGGTTAAGATAAATACCTGGAATATTACATACATCTCTGCAATTTATTTTTAAAATGAAGACAACGTTTAACAGATCAGCACCACATTCTTCAACGAATCAAGTTCATAGACTCACTCACCCATGCCGCCTGATCGACAACTAAATAGAACACAGCAAGAACAATAACAACCGGGAAACTCAAGAAGGGAGCTGATCTATTCGTCCATGTTAGATACCCGGCGGTAATTGATTTAAAAATTAACCTTCCACATCTTCATCAGGCATTAGGCAAGTTTGGTTGTCTGAATTTTCCTCTGGAAATTGACTGCAATCTGTGTCTTCAGGCCACTGCAGGCCCACGATCCCAAGAACAGACTCACAGTGTTCTTTGGAGTGCTCACACAGTGCTCTGAAAGAGAAAGAAAGAGTAAACATCAGTAACAGAAATAGCTACGTCTGAAATGGTATGTCAGGAATATACGTAAGGTTCTAATACGAGTGTGGGTCTATGTGTGTATCTGGTGTGTGTATATACCAGTATAGATGCACAGATATGTAACAGATATTTGGGAAAACAAAAAGAGTAATACCTCCACAAGGGAAATGCATGCCAGCAACACAATTTCACCAAAAGAAACTTCGTTGCAGAAATAGAAATAAAAGTTTGCTGTGTGTGTTTTTATTGAAATGTATTTCACATATAACATGATGTATATTTAAGGTGTAAAACATGTTGATTTGATAACATTTATATACTACAATGTGATGATAGAACCTCTATCACATCACATAATTACCATTTCTCTTTAGTGGTTGAAAAATTAAGATCCAGATTCTTAGGAAGCTTGATGATTATAATACTGTTGTCTATATTCGCTATATTGTGCATAAGATCTCCAGGATCTATATATCAACTAGTCGCAAGTTTATGCGCTTGAACAGCATCCAGAACACAGATACCTTTCTGTTCTCTCTTCTGTCTTCCAAGAAGACACATTCTCCAATGCTTTTATTCCAAGTCAGGAAGTTCCCAGCATTGGTTTGGAGAGTCGGCCACCAAGGGTCATGGCATCTATACCATACCCTCAACCGCAGAGTTCTCTCCCTCTGGCGAACAGCCATGGGAGCCATTCCATGTGCCAGCTTGGCTTACCCAAGGCACTGTCATCATCACTTCAACTTGGATCAGTGGTGTTGACAAGTTTGGTACCTCCCCCCAAACCCATCTACACTGAGCTCAAGTTGGCTAAAATAAAATTTGTTCGTTTCTTTTTGAAAGAAAACATACACTAAGCATTGTGCTAGGAGCTTCCATTTGTGTTATCACATTTGTACAAAGCATATATATATGTATATGTATATATATATATTTTTTTCTTCTTTTGAGAGGGGGGGAGAGAGAGAGAGAGAGAGAGAGAGAACGTGCGTGCCAGTGGGGGAGGGGCAGAGGGAGAGGAAGAGAATCCTAAGCAGCCTCCACGCCCTGTGCCGAACCCTTCTCAGGACTCAGTCTCACAACCATGATCGTGACCTGAGCCAAAATCAAGAGTCCGATGCCCAACCTACTGAGCCACCCAGGCGCCCCTGTACAAAGTGAGGTATCAGCCTGTCTCACAGGAGATTTCTTTACTTCCAGTGGGGGAAGAATGGTCTTGCCTCACCACATTACCAAGAAATGAGTTACATAATTAAAAAAGAAAAAGAAACATAACCAAATAAGTTTCAGGCAAATTTTTTATTTCCTTTCAAATGTATTATTTATTTTCAGAAGTTTTCAACTTTAAACTATTAATTTCAACAAAGGTCTTGGTCTCTCCCTCAATAAAATGGGGCAGGCCTTCTAGAAGGGTCAGCTTCAGTTTGGCCAGAAACTGGTAGGGAAAGGTTGACAATAGAATGGGGGAAAATTTCAGAGAAAACTCTGTCTACATTTACTCTTGCACAAGGCAGAGCATAATTTAATGCTGGTTTAGCCTCAGAATTTGGGCAACAACAGAGCCATGGCACTTCCACATTAGTTTTGCAAAAATGGGAAATTCAATAGTGTTCAATAACCCTCTGTTAGACTGAAGAGTGTTATTGTAGATTTATAAAAAATGTATATGACTTAATTGCTGTGATTTTAAATTAGCCATAGGATACCTAATTACATGGAACATTGTCTAGTGCCTGACTCTACCACTTCCTATTTTTTCCATAAAATGGAAATAACACAAGAATACATCAAAATAAAACAATAGTAGTGCAATAAGACAATACAATCAAAATAAGACAATGCAGCCACAGGCAGCAGCCTTGATGGTAGGGGCCTCTCTCAGAAAGACATTTTGAGAAGGAGACAGCAGCAGTACCCTAACATATTTAACACGTTGTAAGGGCTCGAAAATGTTAAGTTTTTCAGGCTCAAAAGATCTTTTTAAGAATTAAAATGTTAATTTTTAATATTTAGTATTTTTAATATTTATTCATTTTTGAGAGAGAGAGGGAGACAGAGGGTGCGTGGAGGTGGGGCAGAGAGAGAGAGAGACACGGAATCTGAAGCAGGCTCCAGGCTCTGAGCTGTCAGCACAGAGCCTGATGGGGTGGGCGTGGGGCTCAAATCTATAAATCCTAAGATCATGACCTGAGCAGAAGTCCCGACACTTCACCGATGAGCCACCCAGGTCCCCTTTAAAGACTTTTTTTTAAATGTTTACTTTGGAAAGAGAGAGAGAGAAGGAGTGCATGCATGCGTAGAAGGGAAGGGGTAGAGAGAGAGGGGGACAGAGGATTTCAAACAGGCTCTGCACTGACAGCAAAGAGCCTGATGAGGGACTGGAACCCACGAATGGTGAGATCATGATCTGAGCCGAGGTCAGATGCTTAACTGACTGAGCCACCCAGGCGCCCCTTAAAATTTTATTTTTAAGTTATGAGTCAGGGGGCGCCTGGGTGGCTCAGTCAGTTAAGCGTCTGACCTTGGCTCAGGTCACGATCTCATAGTTCATGGGTTCGAGCCCCGCATCAGGCTGACTGCTGTCAGTCAGTCAGTGCAGAGCCTGGAGCCTACTTCCCACTCTATGTCTCCCTCTCTCTGCCCCTCCCTTACTCGCTCTCTCTCTCTCTCTCTCTCTCAGAAATAAACGTTAAAAAAATTTTTCATGAAATTTTAAGATCAATAAACAAGATTGGCAAAAGCAACACTGCTTCATGAACATATCAGTATATTATTCTTCAACGAATATAAAAAAATCTTACGAACAAATAGCCAAAATGCAAAAGTCATTTTGAAAGCCACTGAAAATGACAGATGTACTTGTAGATACGAGAAACAGAACGAAAGTGTCTGAAGAAAGTTCACTAAAATGTTGATTGAATAACATTTCAGTCTCATCTTGGGCGTTTTAATATGAAACATAAGCCCTGAAATTATAAATCATATGTGCATGTTAATTTGTTCCAGAGAATACTGCATTAGGGACATTTTTTATACATATGAAAAGAAAATCAAGGCAAACATTTTTAACGTATCATCAGAGGTGATTATTCACTATCCTTGACCTTGCTTAGCAAAAGTGGAATAAAATTGAGAAATACATTTTTCACATAAAATGGGTAGATGTTTTATTAGCGATACTTTAAAAGGCATTTTCCAGAAGTTTCCAGAATTATGTCTGCACAAGGCAACATTAACTTTTACTCTGGTTATCTAGTTCCCCAACTCATTTTGAAATTTTATTGCTTCCTGTCCTCTATAGATGCCCCCCTCCTTGTCATCCGCTTGATACTGGGTATTTAACTTATCGTTTTCCCATTTGTCCACTATATTGATATCACTGCTTTTTCTTAAAGCTCTAAGTGACTTCTGATCCCAGCATAGAGCTTCCGTAGTTACCGCTCACATTTGGACAAGCACATCTGTATATTCACCCCTGATGGAAAACAGTGCGAGGAGTGCAGTGGCCCACCTGTGTGACCACCTCTTGGAAGGGCGCCATCTCTGACTACGTCACAACCTACGGCACAGCACAGGAACTGCCTGCCACCAGACAGTAGTGTTCCTCTCCTGCCATCTGAGCTGGTGTTCATCAGATATGCCAGTCAGAAGGCGCCACCCTGATGCACGTTCATTTACTCTCCCAACGACCCTACCCAACAACCTACTCTCTTGATTTCACAGACAGGAGTAGAAGAGCCAACGCTGAGAGAGACGGGGGAATCTGTCCCCGGCCACGGGGCAGCGAAGGAGAGCCAGGACGTAGCCCAGAGAGTGGACTCCGGAGTAGTGCTCTTACCCCGAAGTGGGGTATCACTCAGTCTCAATTCACGCCACAAGCTTGAAATTCTGCCCCTTATTTCATCCCAGCAAGCAGGAAAACGTCAGCAACGTGTGTCCCTTGTCCAACCTTCAGGCCACTCCTTATGTAATATCCCTAACTTTTTTTTTTTAATTTTTATTTATTTTTGAGAGAGTGCAAGCAGGGGAGGGGCAGAGAGAGGAACGGAGGATCCGAAGCAGGCTCTGCGCTGATAGCAGTGAGCCGGACGTGAGGCTTGAACTCACAAATCGAGAGATCATCGTGTTCCACTGACTGTGCCATCCGGGTGCCCCTATGTCTCTAACTTTTGAGTGCTATCAGGAGGCCGCATTTTGCTTATTTACTTTTAATATAACTTATTGTCAAGTTAGCTAACATACAGTGCACACACTGTGCTCTTGGTTTCGGGGGTAGATTCCCGTGATTCATCGCTTATATACAACACCCAGTGCTCATCCCAACAAGTACCCTCCTCAATGCCCATCACCCATTCTCCCCACTCCCTTAGCACCTCCCCCCAATCAACCCTCAGTTTGTTCTTGGTATTTAAGAGTCTCTAATGGTCTGCCTCCCTCACACTCTGTTTGTAACTATTTTTCCCCCTTTCCCTCCCCCATGGTCTTCTTTTCAGTTTCTCAAGTTCCACATATGAGTGAAAACTTTTGATATCTGTCTTTCTCCAACTGACTTATTTCACTTACATAATACTCTCCAGTTCCACCCACATTGTTGCAAATGGCCAGATTTCATTCTTTCTCATTGCCAAATAGTATTCCATTGTATACATAAACCACATCTACTTTATCCATTCATCAGTTGATGAACACTTGGGCTCTTTCCATGATTTGGCTATTGTTGCAAACGCTGCTGTAAACATTGGGGTACATGTGAGGAGGCAGCATTTTATTTTATTTTATTTTCTTAAATGTTTATTTATTTTTGAGAGAGACACAGAGCATGAGCAGGGGAGGGGCAGAGAGAGAGGGAGATACAGAATCCGAAGCAGGCTCCAGGCTCCAAGCTGCCAGCACAGAGCCCGACGCGGGCCTCAAACCCACTGACCGCGAGATCTTGACCTGAGCCAAAGTTGGACGCTTAACCGACTGAGCCACCCAGGCACCCTAGGAGGCAGCATTTTATTTTATTTTATTTTATTTTTAATTTTTTTAAACGTTTATTTATTTTTGAGACAGAGAGAGAGAGAGCATGAACAGGGGAGGGGCAGAGAGAGAGGGAGACACAGAATCCGAAACAGGCTCCAGGCTCTGAGTGGTCAGCACAGAGCCCGATGCGGGGCTGGAACTCACAGACCGTGAGATCATGACCTGAGCCGAAGTCGGACGCTTAACCGACCGAGCCACCCAGGCGCCCCGGAGGCAGCATTTTAAATACATCCACGTTGCCAGAGAAAAAGGCAGATACACTCCATCTTCCGTTAACTCACATTTTAGAACACTTCTTGATCCACCAAAATGAAACGTGGATGATCTTATTGGATTAAAGTCTGTGAACTACTATCAAAGGTAGTTCATGCCTCCGCTGTGTGGTACTTCAGCAGTTACTTCTTACTCAAATATTCATTTTAGAATTCCTACTTCTTTACCATTTAAATGTATAATTTGTTAAACACAGAGCTCCTTAGCAACATGGACTTTGTCTAAACTCAAACTTAGTCTCTGCTCCCTTGGTTCTCCCTGAGGGGAAGTGAGGGTGCTTGGGGGAGACCCCACTGTGTTACCTGCAAGGTGGAATACGCTGGCTTGTGTTCACATCACACTTTGGTACCAAGATGGTGCAAGCAAAGAACATGAGGTATTTGTAACAGTTGGTTTGAACAAGTGCAGGGAAAAGAGAGGACTCCCAGCTGATGGAGGCTTCTTTTTGAGTCCTGTGGCCAAGGTAATTTGGATAATTTGTATGGTTGTAGGGCAAATTCATGCAGAGTTCCAACGTAATTGGTTCACATTGACCTAACAAGAAAACAAAACACACATTTAGGTATGTATCTATATATCTATGTCTACATCTATACCTATAGTAAATTTCATATGTAAAACAATTTCTTAAAAACTTACAAAATTGAAATATATCTTACCTTCTTTTTTTTAAATATTTTTTTAACGTTTATTTATTTTTGAGACAGAGAGAGACAGAGCATGAACGGGGGAGGGTCAGAGAGAGGGAGACACAGAATCCGAAACAGGCTCCAGGCTCTGAGCTGTCAGCACAGAGCCCGACGCGGGGCTCGAACTCACGGACCGCAAGATCATGACCTGAGCCGAAGTCGTCGACTGAGCCACCGTGGCGCCCCAAGGTGACGTTCTTTTAGGTTTCCTTTTACCCATTTTGTCTTCTGATTTATTACTTCCTTTTTTTGTTTTGTCTTTTAAGTAGATTTCATGACCAGTGCAGAGCCCTACGTGGGGCTTGAACTCATGACCCTGAGATTCCAAACCTGAACTGAGATCTGTAAGATCAAGACTTGAGCTGAGATCAAGCGTTGGATGCTTCACCAACTGAGCCACCCAGCACCAAAGTGTAATGCTGTAAAGTTGGCATGAGAATGAATACAGGGTGGAGAGAAGAGAAAGACACAGAGGAGGTGTGGGGCTGGTTCAGTTTATCATGTCCATAGATTTATAAAGAGGGGTAACATTAAATATTTGGATTTCATATTACAAAAAATGAATATTCCTCATAACAATAAAAACAACGCAAGATGTGTAAACAAAAAGTTCATGGTCTCCCTGCCCTCCTTCCTCTCACTGACCCTCAAAGCCAACAGACTGGGTTTGAGCCTTCCATGCCTTTCACTGGCTCGTACAAGCAGTTACATACAAGCATTTACATACAGGCATTTACATACAGCATTTACATACAAGCATTTACATAGAAGCATTTACACACATAGAAGGAGGTTGCTTGCTTGCTTCTGCCAGAGTGGAATTATACCATTCCTATGATTCCTCAATTCACTTTTGTTGCTTAATTATTAATAATGATCATCATATAAGTCAGTAGATGCAACTCTAACCATATTTTTCCTAATTTCTTTAGTGTAATTTTACAAAAATGGGATGACTCACATGAATTTTTGATGCAGTCTTTTTTTTTTCTTGTGTAAACCTTTCTAGCTTTTCCTCTACCGCCCTATCAAGTTTTAACTTTTTATTGATATATTTTATTATATGACTAGCAGACCTATCACATGGATATTTTTTTCTTTTCGATATGTGGAAACTATATCGCTAATGATTTGAGATGAGATAGAAGCTTTCAGTGTTTCCGAGCCAAGGAAGATGAAAGGGTGAAGTTGTGATCATACATTATTCTGGAGATCTCTACTGAACGTGTTAAGGGCGACCGAATCTTGTTAAGGAATTCTCCATAGAGTGCTAAGCAACATAAACTCTCAAAATATCTATCAACCTCACATTCTATGATTTACAGCATCAATAAGCTTTTTTATCTTAAGGATTATTCACTCACTCACTAGTTTGATTTACGACAGCCACTAGAGGGCAGTCGTGTCACAAACGTGAAGACGTTTAACCCTGCAGGACTGTTTCGAGTTTGATGCCGTGCTCATTAGCACATTTTCCTGACCATAGATGAGATTTAATAAATATCTGTTGAAAAAAAAAATTGATCCTAATTGAGTCTTAATGATATCCCACTTTTCAAAGTCTGAAAACATGTTTGTTAAATTCAACCTAAGGAGGGGATTGTTAACTAAATGATGTTACATCCTTGCCACGATGAAGCCATTGGAAATCATGTATTTTTTTAATGTTTATTTTTGAGAGAGAGAGAGAGAGAGAGACAGAGTGGGGGCGGGGAGGGGCAGACACACAATCTGAAGCAGCCTCCAGGCTCTGAGCTGTCAGCACAGAGCCTGATGCAGGGCTCAAACTCACGAACTGAGATCGTGACTTGAGTGAAGTGAACCGTGTAACTGACTGAGCCACCGAGGCGCCCATGGAAATCATGTATTAAATGGTCATTTACATGAGAAAAATGGCACTTTCAACGTCTACTGGCATATACAATATTCTAAGATTCATCTTTGCCTCAAACTCTATATTTATTTTTATCATTATTTTTAGTGGTTTGATGAGTTTTATAAGGTGAACATCCCTGTACCTACCACCCAAATCAAGAAATTGAACTTTGCCAGACATCCCAGATGACCCTCCATATACCCTATCTTCTATCAAGCTTCTTTCTCCGCAGAGTAGCAACTGAGTTCATAGTTGTCACCTTAGTCTTCTTACAGTTTTATTACCTAAGTGTGCACTTCACCCTAAATACTAGAGTTAAGCCTTGCCCATTTTTTAAAACTTGTTTTGTCTTCCCCTCCATCCTTTAATTTTGTTCAAATTTAAAAAAAATTTTTTTTATTTTGAGAGAAGAGAGAGTGTGCACTGGTGAGCAGGGAAGGGACAGAGGAAGGAGAGAGAGAGAGAGAGAGAGAGAGAGAGAATCCCAAGCAGGCTCCATGCTCAGCACAAGATGAGATCACAATTGTGAGATCACAACCTGAGCTGAAATCAAGAGTCAGATGCTTAATCGACTGACCCATCTGGATGCCCATCCTTTATTTTTAATTAAAGTTTAACTATGGAAGAACCCAGAGATTTGAACTGTAGAGTGTCCCAGAGTTTGACTTTGCTGACTACTCAGTCCTGGTGAAGTTAAATATATTCCTCTGCTACTCTTATTTCCAGAACATGGGCAGCTGACTGCAGAGGGCTGATGAGGCTTCATCCCTTAGGTAAGGCTATAGGTGCTATGGTGTTCTTTCATCAGAAGGCAAAGTATAACTGATTTCTCTCCTTTTGTGATGTCAGCAGCTGTAGATGCTCAATGCCTTGACCCATTAATTCACTGATTAATGTTACCAAATGGTAACCAATCAGTGTCACTAAATGGTAATATTCTAATTTAATCATTTAGTTTTCACTCATTAGTTGAGAATACTTTTAGGAAGACACCATTCCTCTCATCTACCATTTGCTCCCAAGGACTAAAGTCCTTAACCCTTACGGTGTTTGGTTTCTTTACCACATCCCTATACTATCTGTTCCTTCCAACTGGAGGTTGCAAGGACAGGACAGTAAATTGGGAGGTCAGTAGGAAGCTATGTAAAGAACAAAGCGGTCCATTGCTTCTTCAGCATTGGAGGGGAAAAAATGCATGAGTAAACATGTAGAAGTAACAGTTGATGGAACACTATGGGGGAACCTGAGAGTCCCTGGGGTATGACAGTCATACCTGGCTTCATACAGCCATGTTGCTCATGGGCACAGAGAGTGGGGGGAAGGACACATGCCCAGGAGCTGCTCTTTCCACAGGGTTCCCCGGCTGTCTGGATTGCACACCGCCACATGGAAGTGAGGATTAGTATCCCACACCCTGCTCCTACCCCCTAAGGCAAGGATGTGTCTGTATTTTGCCTCAAGGAGGTGTTAAAGATTTGGGATTGTGAGTGGATGTGGGAATACTGTGATACTTCAAGCCTCTCAGTAAACAATATCATCAGAGATGTGGGTTTTAGGGGTTTTTTTTAACTGTAGGTATTTCTGGGAGTCTGAGATAAGCCATGGACTTCTCCACTGAAAACTTTGAAAACTATGAAGACTTTTTTATATTCCGTTTCGGGGATGTCCCATACCCTTGCAGCCTAGCCATGGACAAACCACTAAGCTAATAATTCTCAACCTTGGCTGCCTATTGGAGTCACCAGGAAATTTTAAAAATACTGATGCCCGGGTCCCAGTTAGTATATCTTCAGAGACCATTAGTAAGTTATATATTATGGGATAGCAAGAACAAGTGTCTTCAAGAACCAGAACCCCAGCAACTCCAGTAACAGGCTGACTCCATCAGACAGAATATCCACATTCTTCAAACTCATACTTCCATTAGTATGGAGCTAGAGAAAGACAGTGCTGTGTAGTTGTGCCTCAGAATCCAGGTAACGATAGTCTCTCTAGCGGTAAAGATCTTCAAATAATTAATCACATATTCAAATGCATGACGTTTTCTGAGAGAAGATGCTCCTTGACCAACTTTACAGACATACCACTATGAAGCTCTTTGAAAAATGAGAAAAAAACATCTTTACTTTCTTTTTAAAAATTTTTTTTAACGTTTATTTATTTTTGAGACAGAGAGAGACAGAGCATGAGTGGGGGAGGGGCAGAGAGAGAGGGAGACCCAGAATTGGAAGCAGGCTCCAGGCTCTGAGCCATCAGCCCAGAGCCCGATGCGGGGCTTGAACTCACGGACCGCAGGATCGTGACCTGAGCTGAAGTCGGACGCTTAACCGACTGAGCCACCCAGGCGCCCCAAAACATCTTTACTTTCAATTGGAAGTTTGAAAAATGAGAAAAAACATCTTTACTTTCAATTGGAAGTTAGGGATATAAACTATTTTTAATAACAGAGAAGGAGTGAGGGACCAATGACCAGCCCAGTGCCTGGAACTCAGAAGAGGGGATGATCAAATGTCTGCTGAATATATATGGAAGAACCTGGCAAGAATATTTGTGGTGACTGAGGAAGCTGATGAGACAGTGAAGTGCTAAGGACATTGTTTGAGTGTATTTAAGGAACATAAAGAGAAGGGTGCCTGGGTGACTCAGGCGTCCCTGAGTTAAGCGTCCCTTGATTTTAATTCTGGTCATGATCTCACGGTTCATGGGATTAAGCCCCACCTCGGGCTCCACACTAACAGCACAGAGCCTGCTTGGGATTCTCTCTCTCCCTTTTTCTCTCTGCTCCTCCCCCGCACTTGCTCTCTCTCTCTCTCTCTCTCAAAAAAATAATAAATAAGCATTCAAAAAAGAACATAAAGATAAAACTCACACAGTATACCTGAGTGGAAAGATGGCACTATGTTCTCCCATACTGAAAAGTTGTCTCCAGGAAGGCAGAAATCATGTCGCCCTTCTTCACCATTAAAGTGCCTGGTGCCCATCCCAGAGCCTGGAACATTGTCTGCACGCTATAAATACCAGTAGGCTATGAGCCAGAGTTATCTAGTGCCCTTCTTTCCACTTCTCTTTTTGACAGGTGTAACATATTTTTAAATTTTATATTTTGACATATTTCAAAAATGGAGAAAATAGGACAACATATGCTCAATTCCTCCCCACCCAAATTTGACACAGGCTCACAGTGCCCTTTCAACTTTTTTTGAATCTAACACAAAGTGCCATTCCATGTCGGACAACCCCCAAAACCAAAAATAAACACATATCTTTGAGATGACACTGTCATTGTTTAAAATTACTTACACCAAGGTAAAGGTGTAGTAAAGAAACAATCCTGAAAAAGCTCCAGAGCAGATTGGGAGATAAAGCAACGTGAAATGGACCCAGCACATACATATACATATACATATACATATACATATACATATACGGATACAGATACATACATGTATATGAACACACACTTATTTACATCAGTTTAGAGTGAGAAAAATGGCAGTATGTCTTAATGGTTACATTAATATCTATCTCAACCGTTCTCTCATATGGAAATGGAAATGGAAAAGGCTTGGGGATTGTGCTTTTCCCCAAACAGGTATTAAGTGCTCATGAAAATAAACAAAAACTCCTCAGTCTGGGTTTTTCACTGGCTGCCTCCCTCACATCCCTGTGGGTACAGAAGCAGCCCCTGTAAGCTCTACAGTGACACAGAAAGGTCACTGCGTAAAACTAGAACCTGAACTTTTCGGCCTTTCATCTGGGAGATAACCTTTATTCTTTCTTGTAAACGAACAGCTGACAGACCTGCTTCTAAACCTCAAGCCCCAAGCTGAAGATGAGGCCACAAGTTGATTATAAAAAGTGAAAAAAGCAGAATATGAAAGCGGAGCCCACAAATAAGAGTTCATTACTAGAAATCAGAGTCTTTTGGGGTTTTCTGATTCATTTTCAATTTCCCACGAGAGTCTATACAGCCGTCTGCAATCCCTGCCCCTTCTCTCTTCCCCAGGAGTTCCCTCTCCTGAAAGCTTCTTTTGAGAAAGCCACCTGTTTCCACCATTTGTCACCAAAACAAATTTACATAACAGCCTCAAGATCATTACAGGGCAGCAAAGTTCCCGGAAAGGTGAGAATACATCTTATTAGGAGAACAGACCCGCCACGGTTTTAGGTGGCTGTTTAGATGAACTTCACATTCCCTTCTTGGATAAAGTTTCTATTTTTGAAGCTGTGCTTTCAAACGGAAGAAAGATAGCATCTACCCATAGATGGAGCCAAGAACGTAATATATAGGAGCTGATGTTGAATCGAAAATAATGGTAATGATATTAAGCAAGGTGGATTTATAGGCCGTTCACAATGACACATTTGTTTCTGATTTAAGTTAACTAAGACCATTTTGTTTCTTTTCCGCTACCACATGCAGCCTTTAAAAAAGAAATATGTATATAAATGTACACACACACACACACACACACACACATTTGGAGGGATTCCAGATTTCAACATTTTAATGTCAATTCAGAAGAAAACAGCCAAAGGCACATCCTGACATGATGATCGCATTTGTCAGCTGCTGTACTCACTACAGTTATTTAGACTGTTGTTCGGGTCACAAAGGGAGCTACCGCCACATGAATCAAGGCAGGAATTGTAGAGGCATCTTTGGTCGCCTTCTTGACATGGAGTCTGACCTACAGGGAGGGGGGGGGAAAGGCACATTTGCTTTCATCATCTGTAAAGTCCTGACACTGGGATAGAAAGTATCAAGAACGTCTGGTGGAGCGGAGGAATGACACAACTTTAATTCCCTTCCAATTTCTCCAAAAATATTGAACACATGTTAAATATGTAACTTTCTGGATTAATTGTCCTGGCAACTAAATACAACACTGTTAGTCCAAAAAGGATTCTGTAGGAATGAAGAAATAAGAGGCAACCTAGCCTACAAAACAGGTGGGTGTTACTTTTAACGGGGGGGAAAAAGGTGTTTTATGTTTACATGGGTGAATAAACTTGATTACAGAATAAAATTTAGATGGTTGGAGAGAAAGTCCAAGATAATGATCTTGGAATTTTGAGTATCAAATGATATTATTTTAAGGACTCATTTGCACCCAACTCTATTCTTCCCTGTAAGGAAAATGCTTTCCCTAAAAATAAATAGGGCATCAACACCAATACAGTAAGGATACTTTATCATGGTGCAAATCTTATGCAGCTGCTATCCATATTTTCTATATGTCCTTGGAAAGTATCACTGGCCTAGCTACGATGACCTGAGAATTGGGTTTCTTGTTTCCAAATGAATGAAAGCAGTAACATCAGCCTAATGGCTTTTCCTTAAGGTTTGTAGAAAGGAAACTGCTTTTCCCATTGATTTCCTGGTCATTTGTAGGTTAAATGGATAGGGTAATAAATTACTACCCATTCTCTCTCTACCTCTTGCTCATTATAGTCAGTTACTTTCATATATGTCATCTAGAATCTAGAAAATCTTGCAAGGCATTTTTAAGTATAAATAACAGTATATGTGTACATAAAATCATTCCTATCTATAATTCTCAGATAATGTTTATTATATTGGACTCTTTCCTTCCCATTAATGTGCAACAGTAATATATCACAGCCTTCAAAGAAAACAGATACCACTCCTTTTTTTTTTTTTTTTTAATATCATCAGGGTCAAACCACTTTTGCAAGGTAAGCCAGGCTAATATCAATGCATCCAGTCTCTTAAAGAATTTTAATAAGACAACCTGCATTCATTATTTCAGCTGATATTGAGCGTCTGCTATGTGACAAGCTTAGGTGACAGGCTAGGCATGAGGCATTAAAAAATAAAAGAAGTGAAATGGCTTATACTCCACCTAGGCATGTGGCCATGAACAGAACCTTACACACACAGCTAAGCCGTGTGATCACTGTGTATGTAAGGTATATGTAAGGCAGTAGAAGCAAACTAGGACAATAAGGAGAGAGCTTCTCAAAGGAGTTTTTAAGGCAGGTGGGTTAAGTTGGCATAAGAAGGTAGAATGGGGTGGGGCGCCTGGGTGGCTCAGTCGGTTAAGCGTCCGACTTCGGCTCAGGTCATGATCTCACAGTTCAATTCGTGAGTTTGAGCTCTATATCGGGCTCTGTGCTGACAGCTTGGAGCCTGGAGCCTGCTTTGGATTCTGTGTCTCTGTCTCTCTCTGCCCCTCCCCCACTTGCCCGCACGCGCTCTCTCTCTCTCTCTCTCAAAAATAAATAAAAATTTAAAAATAAAAAATAAATAAAAGAAAGAAGGTAGAATGGTTTCCCAAGCAGAAAGCAGAATACACAAAGGCTGGAGTGGGGAGGGCACAGGTTGGCATCACTGGAGCTTCAGGGAGACTAGACAACAGGGCTGAGAGGGGAGCCTGAGGGCTGCAGAGGCCTGAATCTTGAATGGGGCCCAAAGGCCTGGGCGGCTTCTACTTCCCTCCCCAGTCTTCCTAGCAGAGCCGGCCTGGGATACTGGTGACAACATTCTGGAGTAGCACCTTCCCCCTTCACTCCTGGCTCTAATCATAGTGGCCTTCTCCTGGTAGCTACATATATGCCTTGTTCCTCTCCTCCCTGGGACCTTCGGACAAGCAGATCCCCGTGTCCAAAGTGCTTTCTCCAGTCCCACCTTACTTCATTAAGTCAGTTCCACTCATTCCTCACATCTTAGCTCCAACGTCTCTTCCTCAGGGAAACTTCCCTAAGGCCCTGTCCCAGCGCATGCATCCCATATACAGCACAAAGCTCCCTGAACTTTCCCTCCTGGCCCATGTCACTCCATGGTAGACACTGACTTACACAATTATTTGTGTCACGCCAGTCTTCCCCAGGGGCCTGCAAACTCCATGACCTATTTCGCCTGCCACCAGATCCCCAGTGGTTGACCACATATTAGCACCACAATATACATTTATTCAGTCAGATTCATTAGATTAAGTAATATGAAGATGGTAAAAATTTTACTTTTGATCCACTTTATTGCATGACTTTCTTACATCTCACATATGCTGGGAAATAGTTTATAAATCTTGCCATTGCATAGTAAAGAATCCAAAATTGTCTCAAACACAGATGAATTATGTCGAAAGAAAGAACAATTTGATCCAAGGGGAGGTGCTTGGCTGATATGCACATCATAACTCATGGGTAGAAAAGAATCTGCTTCTGAATGCTAAAATTGGTAAAATGAAGTACTCGTTACCTGATTTCTTAGGTACTACATCTGTGATTAAAAGTACCTCTTTTTAGGCCTGGAATGCTTTTTCATTGAAGTTATTCTAAGGATCAATATTCATTATGACAAAATTAATTTAGCTACATGTGACCAACCTCATTGGCCAATTTGTGATATACGCAGCCCAAGACATGTTTTAACACAACAGTCGTGTGATAATAATAGCTCATGTTTATTGAGTGTTCACGATGTGCCAGCCCTCTGAGTAGGTATTACTCTGAGTTTACAGGCACAGAGCCTGAGACACAACAGAGTTCAGTTACCAGCCCAAAGTCACCTACAGCCACATTCTTTTTTTTTTTTTTTTTTTTTAAGTAGGCTTCACACCCAGAATGGAGCCCAATGCAGGGCTTGAACTCACAACCCTCAGAACAAGACCTGAGTCCCCCAGAGGTGAGATCAAGAGTCAGATGCTCAACTGACTGAGCCACCCAGGCATCCCATCCAGCAGCCACATTGTTAATGACTAGGCTATGCCGGTGAGTGGCAAGGTCACTTACAAACAAATGTAGTGATTTTTAAGTCAAGGGCTCTTCTCTTCTGACAGAAATAGACACAGTTTAAAAAACAACTTATTTGATTTTCTTTTCGAGTTTCACAGAAGACATCATTAACCCTTTTCAACTGTAGTTGAGTAGGTTACTTGTTAATGTGAGGTATGAAACTGCTTCTCTGTGATCGATCACTGAATTCTACTCCTGAAAACAATATTACACTATATGTTAATTGACTAGAATTTAAATAATGAATAAATTAAATTATGAAAACAAATAAATAATTAAATAAATTAAATTAATGGAATTAAATAAATAATAAATAAATTAATAAATTAAATAAATTTAATATTAATATTTAAATAAATTAAATAAGTTAAATAAATGAAAATAAAATGACACAGCAGGGCACACAAAAAAAGAGAGAGAAACTGTTTCTCTGCACGTAGTTATTTTAGAAGGCAATCACATTTTTTATTTGTTTGTTTTTACTTATTTATTTTTGACAGAGGGAAAGAGAAAATCTCAAGCAGGCTTGGAACTGTCAGCACAGAACCCAACATGGGGCTCAATCTTGTGAACCACGAGATCGTCAATCTCAGCACAAATCAAGAGTTGGGCGCTTAACCAGCGGAGCCACCGAGGCACCCGGGGAGGCTGTCTCGTTTGATTTCAGAAGCCAGCTCCTCCTAATTGTAACCTCATGCAATTTAACAGAATACTACAGACTCAACTTTTCTTTGATCATCGTGTTGCCTTTCCCCATAAGACAGATCACTGAACCTCCCATGCTGTTTAAGTGTTCAACCTCCACCGTCTATCCTGAGGGAGGACCGTTCGGCGCAAGATGCTGGGGAATTACACTGACCACAAGGAAGGGTTTTACGGCCAGCCAGTGCTGTGAGCCATGCTGAGCCGGGCAATCTGGAATTGTTCATGTGGAAATCCTACGTAAGCATTAGGTAGCTCCCAACTCTTTGCTCCGTTCCCAGGGAAAAGTCCGCGGGTGGGGGATGCGCTCACACTTACTGTCGCCACAGTTCTCCTCATCAGAGCCGTCCCTGCAGTCCTCGTCTCCGTCACACTGGAAAGAGCTAGGGATACACTGTCCGCTCCTGCACTCCATCAGACCCTGGCTGTGACAAGCTGCGGAGGCCAGAATAATATTCGCTGCACTGATTTGTACTTCTGTCTGCGGATCGTAGATAGGACTCCCGCTTATCTGGCATTACCAAGAAATGAAACGTTCTACCTGCATGTTCCACATAAATGAATGAATGTGTCATTAATTTGTTTCATTCCACGTGTTTTGGGAATGGAGAGTTGTCTTTTGAGGCTCTCTCTTGCCATGTGAAATAGCACTTACTAAAAACTAACGTTTTCTTGATGAGGGCAGGGTGAGAAATTGTCTTAAGGATGATAGTAGCTTTATTACAAATATAAAAGCTATAATTTATTAAAGGCTTAGCATACGGCAATAACTGTGCCAGCAGTATTATGTATCTAATCTCAGATCCTCATAACAGACTTGCAAAGTAGATATTATCAACCTTGTATAGAATAAGGAAACTAAAATCTAGAGAGGTTAGCGTCCGTCTCAGAGCCACAAGGCTGTTAAAAGCTGGTGCCGGAATGTGAAGGCAAGCTTCTCTGACTCAAAGCCCAAACATTTCATTTTATTCCAATCTGACCTAATGGGCCAACGAAATGACGTATGTGAAAGAATTTGCATAGTACCCCGCACATAATAAATGCCTTATTTCAAAACTGCTTATGACGTCTGACGTTTGATAGGGATGGTCTAGTGGCTACTAACCTTCCAGTTCCTGAAGGTTGTCTAAATTCTATCCCTATTGTCTTTTCGAGCATCAGAAACCCATTCATGTAACCTCAGCCTTCACTGAGTTACTGTCTAATACTAAAGCTCCATATGCTTGAACTGAGGCTGAACACCAGAATCGGTAGACCTGAGTACCATGTCCTTGCTTTCCCAAGATCCATCGAGATATTGTCCACTCTGTTTGACTATGTCCACCAGCAAGGACTCAGTTCCAATTCAATTCAGGGAAAGGGAAAGCTGGGTATTGCATTTATTAATTAATTTAGATGGCTTTTCTTCTGTCAAAATAAAACCCATATGACCCATATTTCTATTTTTGCCTCAAATTATAGGCAAATTAAATATTCAATCTTATATGTATCAATTTGCCTATTTTTATTAGACAGCAAAAGATGGAATAAAAACTTTAATTGGTTTGAACATGCACCAAATGCATCATATTAACTCCTTCAGGTCAATACTATTCTCGTTTAACATCTAGCTTCTACTATTCCAGACTGTCTACTCACCCAGAAACACAACAGCCCGTAAAGTTGTAGTTATTATCATGTGCTCTATGTAACCCTAGGAACACTGAAGGCTTTCTTCTCTCTGGCAATCCTCTCCATGTTCTCCCACAAGTAGTGACTGAGAGCATGTTTGGAGGTTCCTTCAGGGAAGCTTAGTTACTCAAACATAGCTTGCAGAAAAAGAGTCCCCCAATCTTTGGGAAGAACATCCTCTTTGACAAAGTTACAGATGCAGAAAGGAGATGCGTGGCCAGTGAGACAGAAAACAGACACCGGCTTGGCCAGAGCAGCCAAATTAAGCTTGGAGTTCTGGGGAGACACATGTGGAAGCCAGATACGTGACACTGTTATTGCCATCACACTGCTCAATTATTATCTTCATAGATTAGAAGCAAAGTACAGCGATCTTCCCTTTGAGTGCTGGACACTATATTTGTCTAAACAGGCAGAAAGGAAAAAATAAGCAAATGGAAATCCGCAGGGCACTTACAGCAATTGACCTCATCGGACTTATCCACACAGTCATGGTCACCGTCACAAACCCACTCTATTGCAATGCAGCGCCCATCTCCACAGCGATGCTCCTTTGTGGGATTACAATCTGGAGGAAACAAAAACTCAGGGGGATGTAGAGAACCAGCACAACAAAGACTTAGAGCTGAATGACTCATGATTCCAGCTGAAGAGAGTCTGTTCCAATTGTTCAGATACCTTCAATGCTTTCTCTATGGTGGCTCCGGCACAATTAAAATGCCACCTCCTACCCAAGCATGTGACCCACTGGCCACCATCACTGTGGGGTAAGATCTGTCTGTTTTTCAAATGAGTAACAACCGGGCAGCTTTCTCAGGACCCATGGGTTGTTCCTGTTTTTGTTTTGTTGTTGTTTTCTTTCCTTATGAAAAAATTTTATTTTTACATTGGCTAACATAAACAGACCTGTGATGTGGGTTTCACAATGTAGATAGCTGATTTGATTTGTGAGAACTCTACCATTTATCTAAGAATTGTAACCTACCTCTGTCTGATAAATTGGAAGGCAAATATCTCCTGTCATCTTTCCTGATGCTAAGCTTAGGCTTTTTATTAAACTATCTTAATATATAATTCATATTGGAAAAAAAACTCCTGGGTAAGAAATGCAGAATATTTATATTTTTTCATGATCCTTTTTAGTCTAGATTTAACCTCTTCCCTAAACTATACATTCCTGGAGAAAAAAAGAGAGGGAATTAAGTCAAGTTTCTTCTCACAGAGAGCAGACTCTGTGGGATTCCTTACCATGAGATGTGGAAAAGCCTTAATATAAGTAACCACTTAACAGATGTGTGTGGATTCGTGGATAACAGATTCAATAACGAGGAACAATTATGAGTATCCACTGAGAGAGTACCACTGTCGTTGACAGACTCATGGAGCAACCATGGATCTGAAAGGTCATATTGCAGCAATAAAGTAAGGTATAGTATATGGAAGATGAAGTGCTGAGAAAAGAAGAAAGACACAATAGATGGGATACATGTGCAGAAACCAGAAGAAGTACCACGTGCTCAGCTTGCTAATAATGATGGGCAAGTGGGGCAAAGACTGGTCTAAGGGAAAGTTGTAATTATTACCGTTACAGAGGCGCAAAGTCACCCTAAGAGCACAAACTTCATGATATCCTACTATCTTCAGAGGAATTATGTTGAGTGGTTAAGACCATTCTTTTTCACACAGTAACTATATTCCCTGGTCCTCTCCATTGACCTGTCCAACTACTCAAGCCCTCCACCCCATCCCCCACCTCCCCCCCACCCCCCCGTTTTCTCCAGTTATCTCACTGTAAAAGGAGGGTTTGGATTAGGTCATCTATAAGACCTTTCCCAACTGTAAATTCTATGATGTACACACAACAATACATCTGTCTGTGAAGTTTTGCTCAAGAGCTCAAAATCTAAATATGGGCCACTGGCCCTAACCAGAGAAGAAATACAACACTTTCAAGGAGAAAATTTTAACATATTAACAACCGTTACCCATCTTTCCACTCTACTTAAGCACTTCATTATTGTGACTTTAAGAAATATTACATTGACACATAAGACGTGACTGAGACGAGTAATTGAGAAAAACCTCCTCTTTCTAAAAATAAGGAAACCAGCCATTTTGCAAGTTAACCTGCTAATCACATGAACAAACAATGAGCTACGAATTCTGGACTATGCACGTCTGTCATTTTAAATGAAAACCTTCAGGGAAACAATACTACTTACCACAGTTCTGCTCCTCACTCAGGTCCCCACAGTCATCATATCCATCACACACAAGGCTATAATTAAGACACTTGCCCGTGTGACAGTGAAACAAATCCTCACTGCAATCTGTATATAAGAGAAGCCGCTGATATGTCATCAGAGCAGAACAGGAAGTTATAGGATATTCATTTAACAAAAGCATATCACGGGAGGGAAATTATAATGGTAACCAGGTCCACATCTACTGTTTTGCCAGTGAGGAGACTGTGATGCAGAGACATCCAAGGTCTTGTTCAAGATCACTTACCAAGTTCCTGCAGAGCGAGGACTAGAACCTTCTGGCTCCCAAACCAATGCTTCTAACACTTTCTGAAAGTCTTTATCTGATATCCACTTTATGTTACCTGAAAGCTCTTTTATAGTCAAATACGAGCACAGACACTCTCAACTCAACAAAGTTCTTAATGAAATTCATGTTCATGCAGAATGAATGACTTTTAATACAGGCTGAGCAGTTATTTCCTTAAAACATTTCCTTTAAAATGAAAGTCTAGGGGCACCTGGGTGGCACAGTTGGTGGGAGTGTCCAACTCTAGATTCAGCTCAGGTCATGATCTCATGGTTTGTCGGATCAAATCCCATGTCGGGCTCTGCACTGACAGCACAGAGCCTGCTTGGGATTCTCTCTCTCTCTCTCTCTCTCTCTCTCTCTCTCTCTGCCTCTCCCCCACTTGCTCTCTCTCTCTCTCTAAAAATAACTAAACTTTAAAAAATAAAATAAAATGAAAGTCTAGTTTTGTCCGTGATAAGCACGAACAGAATGGAGAGAAAATGTTATTTAGATTATAAGGTTGTTATTTTCACACACACAGTATCATTTAAGTCAACTCAGTGTTTCATACCATGACCCTCAAATAATCAGTACTGGGCTAGATTATGGTGACAAGATAAGATTAAGTGCTATGTAACCTCCGGAAGCTTAAAGTTTAATGTTGAAATAAGTAATATGGAAGGACTTGGACTTGGTCCTTGTACTAGATCTTGTACTTGGGTGAACCAGATACTTGGGCACCCTGGTTCTGCCATCTACTACTAGCTGTGAGAACTTGAATAACTGGAGTGGTGGTTAAAGTCTATGAATCTGTAAACTGATTTATGAAACTAGGATAATATCAATTACTTAATATGGTTTGGGGAAGAGATTAATAAATATGTGTAATGTAAATCAGTATGTGTAAGATGCCAGTACAATTCAATGCAAAAATAATACTCTTCAACAAATGGTGTTGGGCCAATTGCAAAATTAAGTCTAGCTTTTCCCTCAAACTGTATACAAAAACTGTCTCAAAGTGGATCACAGACTTCAATGTAAGAGCTAAAATTATGAAGTTTCTAGAAAAAAAAAAACCAGGAAACAATCTTTTTGACCTTGGAAGAATTCTTAGGTATAACAACAAAAGCACAAGCCATTACAAAAATAATAGTAACAAATGGACTTCATTAAAGGCTTGTGCTTCAAAAGATGCTACTAAGAAAATGAAAAGACAAACCACATACTGGAATAAGTAGTTGCAACTCATGTTTCAGATAAAGGACTTACATCCAGAATATATATAGAACTTCTAGATTCGATAATAAGACAACCCAATTTCAAATACATGAAAGAATTGAATAGAAAATCTTCACAAAAGACATACGAAGGAGACATAAAAAAGTGCTCAATATAATTAGTCATTAGGGAAAGGCAAATTAAAACCACAATAAGATACCATTACATATCCCCTAAGATGGTAATTAATAATAATAAGAACAATAACAATAAACAGAAAATACCAAGTATTGGCAAGGATTTTGAGAAACTGAAACTCTCATATATACTTGCTAGGGATGTAAAATAATAATGCTACATTAGAAAGCAGTATGGCAGCTTTTTATAAAGTTAACTATAAACCTTATCATATGATTCATGATTTCCATCCTTAGAAATCTACCCAAGAAAAATGAAACATACATCCACACAAAGACTTGTATGCGAATGTCTGTGGTAGCATTATTTATAATAGCCAAAGACTAGAAACCAAACGCTCACCAGCTGGTGAATGAATAATCAAAATATAGAATACTCAAATGATGAAATACTATCCAGCAATTAAAAATATCATACCTTTGATATATGTGACAGTACAGATGAATCTCAAAACCATTATGCTAAGTAAAATAATTCAGATACAAAGACTACATATTGTATGACCCATTTATGAAATTCCCAGAAAAAGAAAACTTACAGAGACAGAGATCAGAGCAGTGGTTACCTGTGGCTGAAGGGGTGGGAATGTGGACTGACTACAAATAGGTGGGAGGGAAATCTGAGGGGAGATGAAGAAGTTCTAGAAGTGGATTGTGGTGGTGGTCACACAACTCCATAAATTTACTAAAAATCAATGGGATACCATATGGTATGGAAATTGTACCTCAATAAAGTTATAAAAATGTTTTAAATCAATATGTGTTAAGAAGCCTGCATTTAATAGAAATGAGATTTCTTAAAAGTATTTTCTCTTATTTAAAGTGAATTACGTTCAAAATACAGATTCTTTTTTTTTAATTTGTTTAAATGTTTATTTATTTTTGAGAGAGAGAGAGAGAGATCGAGAGAGAGAGAGAGAGAGAGAGAGAGACACAGAGTGTGAGTGGGAGAGGGGCAGAGAGAGAGGGAGACACAGATTTTGAAGCAGGCTCCAGGCTCTGAGCTGTCAGCACAGAGCCCTGCGCCGGGCTCAAACTCACAGACCACGACACCATGACCTGAGCTGAAGTCGGACGCTTAACCCACTGAGCCACCCAGGTGCCCCCAAAATACAGATTCTTAAAGCTGGAGAGGGATCATGGAAGACAGGATCTCAGTAGAGTGGATGGGATGAAAGTTTCAGCATGATTCAAGCAGAAGGAATAGCAAGAACAAAGGGGACACGTTTGAGGACAAGTCTACTTGGCTGATGAAGACCAAGAATCTAATTGTCTCCTAAATTCTACCTGATTGCTTCTCCTCAAGCATAAGTCTGTATCTCACACGACTGGCGATGAGTACCTCTTCACTGTAAACATCCCAGACTCTATAATAATTCCTTACCAAAATTCTTGGGCATGGATCAGTTAAACTGTTGGCCACATACATCAAAATATTATACTTGTTACATGAATTATAAGTTTCTATTTCACGAAGCGTTCTTTGAAGAAGCTACTTACATACTTGTAGGGTCATATCGTTTAAAAAATGTAATGTTCCTTAGGGACCATCTATCTGTTCAGTGCCTACATTAAGAGGGTGCGTATGTGGACAACACACACACATGTGTCTACATACATGCTCCCACTTCTACACACACAGAACTCTGGAAGTGCTTTTTATTTATTTCGCCCAGGCTGAATAAGTTTAATAACAAGGATGACCATCATAAAGGAAAATAATTAAAAAGAGGTCCCAGTTTTCACCTGACAGGACTATTTCCTCCCATTCAGCAGAGGGCGCTAAATCCCCACCCTGCACTCCACGCTGCATGTAACCACTGCCTACATGCTGAGTCAAGAAAGGTTACAAACTTTGATTCTCCTGCCCACGCTGCAAAGTTAGGGAATTTGTGCATCAAAATATATACATTTCCTTGGGAAATTTGAAAAAAATCTTTCTTATTATTGTTTTGGTTTTGTTTTTGTTTTTAATCTAAATTACTCTTGTAGCAGATTTTGAATCAGTATGCTAGAATCAGCAATAACCAGGGGCCTCAATTTGACCATCGCGCAAAAGTATTTGCATTCCCCAGAGGAGGGAGTGGGGTGGACGGGTGACATATTTTAAACGATATGAATTAATTTTCTTTTTTTTTAAGCAGTACATTTCACTTTTTTTTTTTTTGATGGTAAGACTGGGGAATCAAATACTTCTTTTAGAATCTGATTAACCTTGGAACACGCCAAAAATCTCCAATGATTCATGCATCCCTTCTGTGAGGCCCATTCTAAAAACGTTGCATATTAAAACACCTTGCTGTAGATATTTTTTTAAATTAATGCTGTCATTTATTAAATTGTTTCATAAAAATAAACATTTATTTCATAAATGGAGATGACTCAAGCATTTTTTTTTAATTCCTCATTATTCACACAGGTGCAGATTGAACTTTCCACTGTTACCACTTCCTTGGTTAGAAGCCATTTCCAGAGGATAGTTACAAAATGAGCTGCATTTGGAAAACAACTTGTTACCTCCCTGAGGTCTGCGGGATTAGTAAACACACAGAACCTTAACCAGAGGCGCTGCGCAGCCAGAAATGCATAGCAAACAGCAAAGATCACAGTGCCTCCTTTTATTGGAATAAATGTTTATTTGGACTGAAAAGAGATGCCAGCACCATTTAGGGCCAACAAATCAAAATTTTCAAAAGCTTCTTGCTATGATTTTCTTGCTCAATACAAGCATAACTTTACATAACCTAAGGTAGATGTTTTTCTAGATACAGATTTTTTTTCTTTAATGAGTACCTGATACAAAATGTTACTTCTGCAGTTCTTCCGTGTTGATATTTATTTCAGTTTGGCATCTTACTCTACTAACTTTCATCCCTCAAAATTATCATTAAATTAAAGGAGAAAACTAAGGAACAGAAAAGTTTTTATCAAGAGCTTCATTCACTTTTCTCAGTCTCTACAAGTCTATGAACATAATTGTGTTGCCTCAATTCAAGATTCAAGTATGGATGCTCAATTTCCACCCAGAGGCGCCCTCATTTTGGGACGACCAGAGAAGTTAAATAGTTTGCCCGCAGTTGCCCAGCTCATTACGGTTACCCAGGTTTCTTGACTCCTGGGGTTTCTGACTATTTGTTTTTAGCTCTAAAGGAGGACTTCTCAATAGCAGTACTATTGACAAATTGGGAGTGGGTAATTCTTTGATTGTGGGGACGATCCTGTGCATTGTAGGATGCTGACCAGCATCTCTGGCCTCTACCCACTAAATGCCAGTAGCACCTCCTCCAAACTCCATACTCATGACAGTCAAATTTGTCTCCAAACATTGCAAAATGTCCCCTCAGAGGGGGGGGGGGGCAAAACTGCCCTCTCTTGAGAATCACTGAACTAGATTTTCCAAACACCACCTGTGTCCAAGGCCTGGTTTCAATCCCATCTTTTCATCAGCTTTCTCCACACTAATCTTACTCCTAATGATCTTGCCCTTGTCATATAGTCATAGAACCTACGGCCCCTGCCTTTTTGTTTGCACCAGTCTTCTTTCCCTTTGTGACATCTCTTCTACTGTATTGCTCTAAAATACCATATTCAATGATCTCCGTATTCATGTTATTCCTCTGATTAGACTCAAAGATTCCTGAAGAAAGAAACCATGTCTTAACAGTCTTTATACCTCCTGGGTGTCTACAACATGCTTCGCACATGGCAGGAATTCAAGACTATTCAATACTCTTACTGATTTGTATAATCAGATTGCTACTAAACCGAAGTCAATTTTCCAGACATCTGAAGCTTCCTCCTTCAGTGTACAGAGTAATATTTTCCTTTTTATTATTTTGATGGAAACAATTCTAGTATGTACTTGCATCCCTGCCTTTTAGGAAACAGAATATGGTCAATGTGGTCATTGTTGGTGATTCAGAAACATCATATGGAACACCAGTTTTTCTTTTGTGCTTCTTTTCTAAAATAGTTTCACGTGGTGCTGGTTTTAAAGTTGGGGTGGGTGTTTTCATGTTTCTGTTTCCTCTTCAATGTACCCCCCTGACCTTTATGAGCTGCCTTCATGGCTTCCAGTGACCATCCTTTACACCTTGGAGGTGAGAGGTGGTGGGCAGAGGTGGAGGTGAGCTGGCGTGGGGAGCAAAGATGTGGTGAATAAAAACGCAATAACCACAATAGCAACCAGAAGTCCTATCCTCTTGAAAGGGTTATAGCATGCCAGACAGACAATGGGCTATGTGCTTTCTAGCCAAGGATTCGGCATTCTGCACAATAGTTCTAGAGATAGTTACTGTTAATGTTTCCATCTCACTGATGAGGGCACTGAGGTCCAGAGAGATTGAGTGACTTCCCCAAGTTCACAGAAGCAGGAAATGGCAAAGCAGAGAGAGGAACCCAGGCAGCCTGACTCCAGAACGTCCACCACGAGTAATCACTACACGTTGTGATCATTAGTGTAATTAATTATACTTAGAATAAGTAGTTAACACAGCATAATTAGCGTATAGTATAATTAGTATAGCTTAGAGTATAATTATACTAAAATATAAGTCAACCAATTTTACTCTAAATTCCGAGCAAATGATTTCCAAAGGTATTTGACGGTGATTGTAGGTGGCATAAAGTGTGTGGACTTTGTGGCCACTATTTTCCTTGTGACAACCGTTTTCCTTGAAGCTTTCTTATTCATTTGCTAAGCACTAGTTATCTACCAGACACTGTTCTAGAGCTGGTTATACAATCAAAAGATTATAGAATGTGAGCAACAAAAGAGACACCAGACACCCTCTAGTCCAGTGGTTTCATATCTGGCTATATATTAGAGTTACCCTGGAAGTTTTGCAAAGGTGCTGCTGGGCGCCGCCTCCAGACCCACTGGATTAGGATCCCTGCCGGTGGGGCTTCCTGCAGGGCTCAAGTGCAGTCAGCCTCAGTGGCAAAGAAACCCAGGAACAGAGAGGTAGGTAGCCTGCCTAAAGTCACAGAGTTAGAAATTTCTAAAAGAAAACTTTCCTTAATTTTTGAAAATATTTTCACTACCCTACTAAAATTATTCCAGGTGGTTGGCAATCCATTCATTCTACAAATACTTAGGAAGAGACTGAAGGACATGACAAAATTAGTTAGTGGAGAAAGTCCGTAAGCAGTCCCAGATACCTGGCATGCCGGTGTAATAGACAATCATCACCCAAAGTATAATAGAGCATCCAAAATAAATATTTTCCTGTCATATAAGTGATCAGAATATAATTGTTCACCAAGTCTGAACTTACACGGACAAGAGCAAGTGAAAGGCAGCACAGTTTGGGAAAAACAACAATTAGATTTGGACCCATTCAAGGCTGGATTCAGATACATAGATCAATGGAACAGGATAGACAGCCCAGAAATAAACCCACGCTTATATGGTCAATTACTCTACAACAAAGGAGGCAAGCATTTATAATGGAGAGACAGTCTCTTCAATAAATGGTATTGAGAACACTGGACAGCCACATGCAAAAGAATGAAACAGGACCACTTTCTTACACCATACACAAAAATGAACTCAAGATGGATGAAAGACCTAAATGTGAGACCTGAAACCGCAAAACTCCTAAAAGAAAATACCTGCAGTTATGCCTTGGACATCAGCCTTAGCAACACATTTATGGATAGGTCTCCCCAGGCAAAAGAAACAAAAGCAAAAATAAACTGTTGGGACGTCACCAAATAAAAAGCTTTTGCACAGTGAAGGAAACCATCAACAAAACAAAAAGGCAACCTATGGAATGGAAGAAGATATTTGCAAATGACATAGCCAATAAAGAGCTAGTGTATAAAATATATAAAGAACTCATACAACTCCATACCAAAAACCCCAAATAATCTGAATAAAAATTGGGTAAAGGACCTGAAGAGACATTTTTCCAAAGAAGACATACAGTTGGCCAACAGACACATAAGATGCCCCACATCACTCATCGTCAGGGAAATGCAAATCAAAACCACATTGAGATATCCCCTCACACCTGTCAGAATAGCTGGTTCCTAAAAGACAAGAAACAACAAGTGTTAGCGAAGACGTGGAGAAAAAGGAAACCTTGTGCCCTGTTGATGGGAATGTAAATTGGTTCAACTACTATGGAAAACAGTATGGAGGTTCCTCAAAAAAATTAAAAATAGGAATATCATATGATCCAGTAATTCTACTACTGGGTATTTACTCCCCCCAAAATGAAAACACTAATTCAAAAAGATATGTGCACCCCTATGCTTACTGCAGTATTATTTACAATAGCCAAGATGTGGAGGCAACCTAAGCGTCCATTGATAGATGAATGGATAAAAAAGATGTGGGGTGGGTGCGTGTGTGTGTGTGTGTGTGTGTGTGTGTGTGTGTATAATGGAATATTTGGGGCCATAAAAAAAGAATGGGATCTTGCCATTTGTGACAACATGGGTAGACCTTGAGGGTATTATGCTAAGTGAAATAAGTCAGAGAAAGACAAATGTCATTATGGTTTCATGTATACATGGAATCTAGAACACAAACCAAAACAGAAACAGACTCATAAATACGAAGTAAAACCTGATGACTGCCAGAGGGGAGGGGACTGGGGGGATGGGTGAAATAATGGGAGGGGATTAAGAGATACAAACTTCCAGTTATAAAATAAATCAGTCATGGGGATGAAGTACAACATAGGAAATGTGGTCAATAATATTGTAAGGTGACACATGGTGACTACACTTGTGATAAGCACTGAGTACCGTACAGAATTGTTGAATTACTATGTTGTACACTTAAAACTAATATGACATTTGTGTATCAACTACACTTCAATAAAAACAAATAGTAGAGAACCAGGCTCAAATCTAGCACTTTGAACAAGTGGCAAATTTGTTCATCACTGTCAACCTCAGCACTGCATCTGGACAAAAAGGGATAATACCTCCTCTGCTAAAAATGCAATCACATCATGTAAATAAATGCTACCAGCATAGTTGATTAGCATAGAGGAGGAGTCCTCCTCCTCCTATACCTGCCAGCGCCCTGGGAACCGGCATATCTTTCTGCTCATTCATTAGGAATGCCCAGCAAAACCGTCTTCTCTCGTTAGGAGTATGCAGGCTGCATTCACGCTCTGATTTGCATCTATGCCCTATTTCAGACTTAGCACTCCTCCTTCACCACAGGGTGGTGGACAGCGGGAGGGTGGCACCCTCAGTGAACGCACTGAAATGCCACAAGCACTGAAGGTTAAAACTCAGAATCAAATGTCCTCGTGAGTCCGGAAACAATTACACGCAAAAGCTTTCAATGTCTAACTAAGCATTTTCATAGACAAATAATCTGAAGGGATGTATTTTATTTCCTAAACTGACCAAGCCACATGGGTTTTGAAGTACGCTCATGAGGAAAGCCCGTATCTTCCTTCATAAACTTTCAGTTCCTAGGACATTGCTATATACCTTATAGAATAGTAATACCTTCCTTGTTCAGTCACTGACTGGAAAATTCGCTCCTTCAAAATCAATTGCAACCAATGCAGCAGAAAGCTCTTACTGTCTTAAGTGCAATGCTCACTGCAGTGAAGGAACAGAATGATGGGCCAGTGTGAGCCCACACCGGGAGTAGAGGCACATGCAGAATTTTAATAATGCCCACATGGGCTGTATTGGGAGATAAGGAAAAGATTCCACCACAATTTCCATAATTTCCATAATTCTATTGAATCATTTTAAATTCCCTACTGTGGGCGCTCTATACAATATTGCCTTCTAATTCTACAGCAGTACTCCCTAATGTAAGTATACATCCTGTGAAAATGTTTTTCATGTAAAATCACGTGCCACAGGTTTTTCTGAACAGGTAATTCCAAAATATAAAAACAAATGTCATAGTGAAAATATTTCCAAAATATGGGTGGCATATCTGAAGTTCCATAGGATGCTAGATATTACACAAAATAAATAAAAGAATGCATGAAAAATAAATAAATAAAAGTGGGGGTATAAATGAACAAATAATTTTGAGAAAATACGAAGCTAAGCAAAATTAATAAGTATTTACTTATTTATTTACTTATTTATTTAATGTTTATTATTTTTGAGAGAAAGAGAGAGACAGGAGCACAATCTGAGCTGACAGCACAGAGCCCAACGCAGGGCTCAAAACCACGAACTGTGAGATCATGACTTGAGCCGAAGTCGGGTGCTCAACTAACTGAGCCACCCAGGCACCCCAGTAAGTCTTTTTTTTAACTGCATTTCTCAGATCTTGCAATGTGTATGTGTTGCAACTCTCTAAAAAGTAGATTTGGCAGAATGTCTCAAATTTATTTTTTTTCTCATGCAGTTTTCAAGACTGAGGAACTATGGAACATGAGTTAGGGAAACGCTGACCTGAAATATTATCATAATATACTGCCTTCAACACTTATGATAAATAAGCATCCTAATCCTTCAGAGAAACAAAAGGTGGTCCACCTGGCAAAGAGACCACAAGAACCTCTCAATTAAGGTCAACAGTGATGAGCTCTCATACAGCCTTGGCAACTCCTATAGGGAGTAAAACACAGCTTTTCCCGCGGTAACTTTTGCTGGTCGTATAACCATTAAAAAGCAATTAGAACACTACATATGGTTCTGCTTTGGATGCAAATCCTGCAATGTATTATTGAGATGAATTTTTCTTTTTCATCTGTTGCTTAAGTGCAAAACAACTTGAAAGTTGGAATGTATGTGTGTGTGTGTGTGTGTGTGTGTGTGTATATATATATATATGTGTGTGTATATATACATATATATATATATGTGTGTGTATATATATATATATATATATATATATATATATATATGTAGGACCAGAATGTTTATGTCCTCTCAAAATGTGTATGTTAAAGCCTTAACCCCCAAATAACTGTATTTGGAGACAGAACCTGTAAGAAGGTGATAAAGCTTAGATGTGGCTATACAAGTGGGGCCCTAATCTAAGTACCCTTATAAGAGGATGAGGCACCAGAGCCCTCTCTCTCTCTCTCTCTCTCTCTCTCTCTCACCCTCTCCTATCTTCTCCCCCTCCCTCTCTGCCTCCAAAGAGGTCACGTGAGCACATAGGAAGCTGGAAGCTGCCTGTAAGCCAAGAGAACTGTCACCAGACACTGAACTTGGTTGGCCTTGATCTTAGACTCTCCAGCCTCCAGAACTGGGAGAGAATAAATTTCTCCTATTGAAACCATGAAGTCTGCAGTATTTTGAACGGCAGCCCAAGCAGACTACTACAATATTAGACAAGCCACCCAGCAATCGAGTCAAAACAAGCAATCAAATCAATAGCCAACAAACTGACGATGTTTATGGCTGAATCTATCAATGCATGGATTCAAAACAGTTAACACCATGGTCTCTCTCCAGGTTTCGAGAAAACCTAAACAAGAGGTTTTGCATCTGCTGGACCTGGAATGTTAAGCATCACAAGGGTGAAAATTTTCCCTCTTAAAAACGTCCTTTTCCAAAAAGCTGACCTTTATAGCTCATTAAACTTTAAAAACAAAAACAAAATCCTCCCCCAAACAAAATAAACAAAAAAGCCTTCTTGCAATTTTGAGCACTTGAGGCAACACAACGCCCCAGTCCTTGAGCAGCTCCATTGTGGCCTCCAGCTCCTGCCCTGCTAAGGGCATCAGGCCTTTGAAAGGCGCGCAAACCCCGTACCCGTTGGCTCACTTTAGAAAGGCAAACTAGCAGTGGTCTGCGCAAGGGCCGGTGGTCGGCAGGCTCTGACAATGCAATGGCTGTGGTCTGTAGGCGCCTGACTAGGACCCGGCCGCCCGCACAACCCCCAGGGCCCCGCGCCTACTGCAATGCTCCTCATCGCTCCAGTCGTTACAGTCGTTGTGGCCGTTGCACTGCAGCTTCCGGGGCACGCAGTGCCCGCTGGCGCACAGAAAGCTCTCGCCCCCTCCGCACAGCCCTGAAATACAAGGGTGGGAACACAGCGTGAGAAGGGTTTTCCCATCAAAAGTGGGAGAAATGAAGAACAGAGTTTGGAAAACCTTCCCTTGCTCTCCAACGGATTTGTGTCCACATTCCCTCACCGAGTTTCCTTTGGCCCTCTAGAACATGAATGGTGAAATTGCCTGGGAATAATACAAACAGTGCCTGAGAAACGCAAAAGAAAACTCAGCACTAGGCTTGCGGGGTGAGAGGTCTCCGTGTTCAGAGCACAAGAGGGTAGGTATTCTTATCAATTGCACGATTTATGTGGGGAAAATACCAGATGTGAATATTTTTCTTAATAACTGCAAATTATTTAAAAATGAAGTGCTGTTAGTTGAACAAACATTAAAAAAAAAAAGAAAAAAAGAAAGAAACAAACACGCAAACAAACAAAAAACCCCAACCCTCTCCTTCTAAATTGCTGCACCCGGCGTCTGGGTGGCTCAGCCGATTGTCTGACTTCCGCTCAGGTCATGACCTCAACGTTGGTGAGTTGAAGGCCCCCATGCGGCTCTGTGCTGACAGCTCAGAGCCTGGACGCTGCTTGGGATTCTGTGTCTCCCTCTCTCTCTGCCCCTCTTCCACTCAAGCTCCACCTTCCTTTCTCTCTCCCTGTCTCAAAAATAAATAAACATTAAAAAAAATTAAAATGCTACACAATGCTGCACAGTAAAGTTACAGTAAAAAGAGTCCATCGTTGTGTGCTTGAACCAGGCCTAGAGACACCCTGATCTGTAGTGAAATATATTTACTTGCCTTAAAAGGATGTCAGTTGACTATATCAGAGTCTATTTTGGCATAAGGAATGTGAAACATGACCTAAGGATTTTTTCATTCTTTTCTTCAGCATAGTTACATCTTAATATTTTTTGCTTAGTATTATGGTACTCTTTTTTTAATCAATATTCAATGGCTTCAAAATTACAGTAGACAAGTGTAAGACAAAAAGCTAGAGAGATTTTTTTTTAAGGAAAATCATTAACAAAAGGCAAAATCAGTTCCTTTTCAAAATAAAATGGGTGTTAAAATAGACTTAAATATTTGGTAATGTGCATCAAATGCCTTTCAAATGTGCATGACCTTTCACCAAGCGCCTTATTCCTTGGACTTCATACAAAGGAAATCATTATAAATAAGTGCAAGTTTTTACTTTTAAGGCTATTTGTACAATCATGATTTATAATGAGGAAATGATAGAAAAGAACTATGCAATAGTAGGAGGCTGGTTAAATTTTGTTACCTTCATAATAAGAAATACTGTTAGAGCCATTGAAAAGTATACTGCAGAAAATACTTGATGTCTTAGGACAAAGTTCAAGATAATTTAAGTGGAAAAACACTGGTACGGAAAAAAAGCATAATATAATTTGGCCTAGAAAGAAGTAAATCAATGGTTACTGTGATTATCCCCAGTATTGGGATTAAAAGCAATTTTTATTTTCTTCATTTTATTTTCCTCTGTATTTTACAAATGTTCTTATAATGATGGTGTCTGTTTTTATTCAAGTATAATTGACACATAACGTTATATTAGTTTCAGGTGCACGGCATAATGATTCAGTGTTTGTATACACAGCCAAATGATCACTTCAGTCGTTCTAGTTACCATCCATCACCAGTGAAAGTTACAGATTTTTTTTCTTGTGATGGCAACTTTTAAGATTTACTCTCTTGGCAACTTACAAATATGCACCATAATGTTATTGACTACTGTATATTTCATCCCCATGACTTATTTATTTTGTAACTAAGTTTGTACCTCTTGACCCCCATTTGCTCCCATTTCATTCACACCCAACCTCCCTCCCCTCTAGAAACCATCATTCTGTTTCTGTATCTCCATGTTTTGTTTTGTCTTCTTTGTTCCTTTGTTTTGTTTTTTAGATTCCACACATAATTGAGATCATATGGTATTTGTCTTTCTCTGTCTGACTTATTTCAGTTGGCATAATACCTTCAAGGTCCAGCCATCTTGTTACAAATGGCAAAATGTCATTCTTTTTTCTTTTGGCTGAGTAGTATTCCTTTGTGTATGTGTATACCACATTTTCTTTATCCTTTCATCTATCAATAGAAACTTAGGCTGTTTACATATCTTGGCTTGTGTAAATAATGCTCAATGAATATAGGGATGCATATATCTTTTCAATTTAATGTTTTCCTTTTCTTCAGATAAATATCCAGAAGTGGAATTACTACATCAGTGTGGTAGCTCTATTTGAATTTTTTGAGGAACCTCCATATTAATTTCCATAGTGGCTACACCGATTTACATTTGCACCAACAGTGCATGAAAGTTCTCTTTTCTCCATATCCTTGTCAGCATTTGCTATTCCTTGTCTTTTTGATAATAACCAAACACCTGGGAAGCAATATCTCATAGTGCTTTTGATTTGCATTTCCTTGATGATCAGTGGTGTTGAGCATCTTTTCATGTGCTTGTTGGCCAACTGTATGTCTTCTTTGGAAAAAATGTCTGTTCAGATCCTCTGCCCAATTTTTAAATCAGGTTGTGTTTTGTTGTTTTGCGATAGAGTTGTATGAGTTCTTCATATATTTTGGATATTGATCCCTTATCAGTTACATCATTTGCAAATATCTTCTCCCATTAGTAGCTTGCCTTTCATTTTGTTGATGGTTTCCTTTGCTGTGCAGAAGGTTTTTAGTTCCAAGTAGTCCCAATTGTTTATTTTTGCTTTTGTTTTTGGAATTTGATTCAAACATTCATCACTAAGACTGATGTCAAGGAGCTTGCCACCTATGTTTTCTCCTATAAATTTTATGGTTTCAGGTCTCACATTCAAGTCTTTAATCCATTTTGAGTTTATTTTTATGTGTGGTGTAAGAGAGTAGTCCAGTTTCATTCTTGAGCATATGGCTGTCCAGTTTTCCCAACACCATTTTTTAAAGAGTGTGTCCTTTCCCCATAGTATATTCTTGTCTCCTTTGTTGTAAATTAATTGACCATATATGCACGGGTTTATTTCTGGACTCTCTATTCCTTTCCATGGATCCATGTGTCTGTTTTTTATGCCTATACCATACTGTTTTGATTACTATAGCTTTATAATATAGTTTGAAACCAGGGAGCATTATACCTCCAGTTTCATTCTCTTTCTTCAAGATTGCTTTTGCTATTCAGGATCTTTTGTGGTTTATACAAATTTTAGGATTGTTTTATTTCTGTGAAAAATGTCATGGATTTTTGCATCTATGTTCATTAGAGATATTGGCCTATTGCTTTCCTTTGGTTTCTTCTCCTTTTCTTTTCTTTTCTTTTCTTTTTCTTTTCTTCCTTTCTTATGATGTCCTAGTCTGGTTTTGGTTTCAGGGTAATGCTGGCCTTGTAAAATGAGCTTTGAAGTGTCCTTTCTTCTTCAATTTTTTGGAAGAGTCAGAAAAGGATATATATAAAATCTTCAAATGTGGGGTAGAATTCACCAGTGAAGCCATCTGATCCTGGACTTCTGTTTATTGTTGGTAGGTTTTTGAATACTGATTAATCTCCTTACCAGTAATTGGTCTATTCAGCCTTTTTATTTCTTCATTATTCAATCTTGAAAGATTATATGTTTCTAGGAATTTATCCATTTCTTCTAGGTTATCCAATTTTCTGGCACAGAATTGTTCATAGTTTCTCAAGATGTTTTATATTTCTGTGGTATCAGTTGTAACTTCTCTTCTTCCATTTCTTATTTTATTTATTTGAGCCCTCTCTCTTTTTTTCTTGGTGAGCGTAAAGATTTTTAAATGTTGCTTATCTTTTCAAAGATCAAGCTCTTGTTTACAAGCTCAAGTTACTTAGTTACTATTATCTTTTCAGTCTCTATTTCATTTACTTCTGTGTTGATCTTTGTTATTTCCTTACTTCTACTAACTTTGAGCTTTGCTTCTTTGTCCTTTTCTAGTTCTTACGTATAAGGTTAGATTGCTATTTGGGATTTTTCTTGTTGCTTGTGGTAGGCCCACATTGCTATGAACCTCCCTCTTAGAAACTACTTTTATTGCATCTCAAAGATTTGTATTTCCATTTTTCTTGTCTCAAGGTATTTTTTGATTTCTCCTTTGATCTTGTCATTGACTCATTATATATTTATGTATATATTTATGTGGAGTTATTTAATCTCCACATATTTGTGACCTTTCCAGTTTTCTTCTTTGATTCCTAGTTTCATACTGTTGTGGTCAGAAAAGATGCTTGATATGATTTCAGTCTCCTTTAATTTATGAAGACCTGTTTTGGGGCCTAACATATAATCTATCTTGGAGAATGTTCCATGTGCATTTGAGAAAAATGTGTATTTTTTTGCTTTTGGATAAAATGTTCTGTAAATATCTATTAAGTCCATCTGGTCTAATATATCATTTAAGACCAATGTTTTTTTATTGATTTTTTTTGTCTAGATAATCCATCCATTGATGTAAATGGGGTATTAAAGACCTCTACTAATTTGTATTCCTGTCAATTTTTCCCTTTAGGTCTGTTAATATTTGCTTTATATATTTAGGTACTCCTATGTTACATGCATAATATTTACAAAAATTATTATCCTCTCATTGGATAGACCCCTTTATCATTATATAATGCCCTTCTTTGCCTTTTATTACAGTGTTTGTTTTAAAGTCTATTTTGTTGCGTATAAACATAGCTACCCCAGCTTTCTTTCGGGTTCTGTTTGCATGGAACATCTTTTTCCATCTCTTCACCTGCAGTCTTTGAGTGCCATTACATCTGAAGTGAATCTCTTGTAGGTACAAAAAAATGGATTTTATTATAATTTTTTTTTAATCCAGCCACTCCATGTTTTTTGGTGGGAGAATTTAGTCAATTTACATTTATTTATTTTTTTTAAATCTTCACTGATACTTTATTTTTTTTAACTATAAATGATATATTTGGGGGTATTTTTAGTTATTTATAAATGTTAGCATGCCAGTAAAGAAAAGTTAGAGTAGTAGCAAAACTAAAAGGCAACCGACAGAATGGGAGAAGATATTTGCAAATGACATATCAGATAAAGGGTTAGTATCCAAAATCTAAGAACTTTGTTTGATAAAAGAACTTATCAAACTCAACACCCAAAAAACAAATAATCCCGTGAAGAAATGGGCAAAAGACATGAATAGACACTTCTCCAGAGAAGACATCCAGATGGCCAACCGACACATGAAAAAGTGCTCAACATCACTCATCATCAGGGAAATACAAATCAAAACCACCATGAGATACCACCTTACACCTGTCAGAATGGCTCACATTAACAACTCAGGCAACAACATGTTGCCGAGGACGTGGAGAAAGAGGATCTCTTTTGCATTGTTGGTGGGAATGCAAGCTGGTGCAGCCACTCTGGAAAACAGTATGGAGGTTCCTCAAAAAACTAAAAATAGAACTACACTACAACCCAGCAATTGCACTACTAGGCAGCTATCCATGGAATACAGATGTGCTGTTTCAAAGGGACACATGCACCCCCATGTTTATAGCAGCACTATCAACAATAGCCAAAGTATGGAAAGGACCTAAATGTCCATCGATGGATGAATGATAAAGAAGATGTGGTATACACACACACACACACACACACACACACACACACACACACACACAATGGAGTATTACTTGGCAATCAAAAAGAATGAAATCTTGCCATTTGCAACTACGTGAATGGAACTGGAGGGTATTATGCTAAGTGAAATTAGTCAGAGAAAGACAAATATCATATGACTTCACTCATATGAGCACTTTAAGAGACAAAGCAGATGAACATAAAGGAAGGGAAACAAAAATAATATAAAAACAGGGAGGGGGACAAAACAGAAGAGACTCATAAACCGGAGAACAAACTGAGGGGTACTGGAAGGGTTGTGAGAGGGGGGATGGGCTAAATGGGTAAGGGACATTAAGGAATCTACTCCTGAAATCATTGTTGCACTATATGCTGACTAATTTGGATGTAAATTTAAAAAATAAAAAACAAAAAGTTACAGTAGTAATGTCATTCTTTAAAGAAAAAAACTATTTGGCAATAAGTTTGACAAATCATAAAGAAATTATATGATCAATTAACCCCTTCTGGAACTCTATCCAAAGGAATCCACAACCTTCAACTTGATTAACTGTTAAAGTTAAAATCATGCTATACCTTAAGTGTGCCATAAATTTAAAATGGCTTGATCATGACTGGCCTCAGGCTATTTCTTAAGCATCATCTCTGACCATACCTTCCCTGCCTCCTGCTTTCTGCCCTGACAATAATGAATTGGTTACTTGGGTTTTTTCAATGCATTGTGCTGTTTCTTTACACTTACTGTGTTTGTTCAAGCTGTACCTTCTGACTGAATTCTACCCACTTCCCCCAGAAAACCTTCCTTGTAGGCCCTCTGCATATTTTTGGCACAATCACAATAACTCTTAAGTATTATCCAATTAAGTTGAAGTATTAAACTCTTAAGTATTATCCAATTTCTGTCCCTATTTTCCCCACATAAAACACAAACAATAACTGAAGCAAATACCACTGAGATAGTATCTCAAAGCTGTCTGCTGTCTCATTCTCTCACTTGGACATTGTTGGCGGTCTCTCATCAAAGCTCTCTACTTGGCTTCTGACACTGCTGATCTTCTCCCACCTCCTCTCTTGGCTCCTCCTCCAATTCTCTAACTGGGTGCATTTCTTAAGGCTCGGTCCAATTGGTTATTTCTGTAGTGAATTAATATTACAGGTGAATCACCAAGAATAATTTGTAAGCTAGGATCCCAAATCCCCCAGGAGGTAAGATTGGTAGGAAAGGGGTCCTACAAAAGAAATGTAAAATTCGTCTAATCTTTATTTATTTTTGAGAGAGAGAGAAAGAGCGTGAACAGGGGAGGAACAGAGAGAGAGGGAGACACAGAATCCAAAGCAGGCTCCAGGCTCTGAGCTGTCAGCACAGAGCCTGACGTGGGGCTCAAACCCACAAGCTGAGAGATCATGACCTGAGCCGAAGTTGAACGCTTAACCGACCGAGCCACCCAGGAGCCCCATGTTAGACAGTATTTTTAAAAGATTTTCTTTTCTCATTATCAAAGTAACATGCTCAGCATAAATTAGAAATATACATGTATAGGAGCATTCAAAAGAAAAACCTTCCATCATACCACCCAGAGAAAATCCCAGTTAAAATGGATTACTTTTGGGGCACCTGGGTGGCGCAGTCGGTTAAGCGTCCGACTTCAGCCAGGTCACGATCTCGCGGTCCGTGAGTTCGAGCCCCGCGTCAGGCTCTGGGCTGATGGCTCAGAGCCTGGAGCCTGTTTCTGATTCTGTGTCTCCCTCTCTCTCTGCCCCTCCCCCGTTCATGCTCTGTCTCTCTCTGTCCCAAAAATAAATAAACGTTGAAAAAAAAAATTTTAAAAATAAATAAATAAATAAATAAATAAATAAATAAAATGGATTACTTTTCCTTCAGGATTTCTTACATACCTCCTATGTCAGTTTTATCATCCATGCTGATTAAGAAGTAGTTAAGAACACAGACTCTGGAGCCAGACTGCCTGAGTTTGTGTCCTAACTCCATCACTTCCTAACTATGTGGCCTTGGGCAAACTCTTTAACCTCTGTTTCAGTTTCTTCATCTGTAAAATGGGGATAATAATAACTATATTCTTGTTTATAAAGAATTGAAAATATTTATAACATACTTAAGAGAGTGCCTGGCACAAAATCAATATTATATAATTACTGGTATTATTTTGAAAGCTAAGCATTTTTATATATTACTAATAAAATTACAGGTGAGTTACCTAAAAGCAATAAAATAATAGTTATGAATAATGCTCATGTATATTAAGAAAAAAAAAACTCCCTCTGATTTTGAAATTTAGGTGAGAGATTAGTAATCTAGAAACAGGAACATACAGACAGACCTTCTCACCCTCTAGAGGCTACTACCTAGAAATCAGTGTTCCAATCTGAAGTTTTTTAAAAGTATGTTTTCACTTTTATTTTTTTAATATTTATTTTTGAGAAAGAGAGAGCACTAGTGGGGGAGACACAGAGAGAGGGGGAGAGAGAACCCCAAGCAGGCTCTGTGCTGTCAGCCCAGAGCCCCATAAAGGGCTCGATCCCACAAACCAGGAGATCATGACATGAGTTGGTTGAGTCAGACACTCAACCAACTAAGCCACCCAGGGGCTCCTAAAAGTATGTTTTTAAACTGGTTAAGGGCAGAAAGATCTAGAAAGACACATTCCACCTTTAATTAAACTAAGGAGACAATTACTTGAGCTACTTACCAAGTGTGTTAAGTAAACAGATTTTAGTTGATCTTTCCTGGAGTTTATAATGAATATATACTTTACATTGTATATTCTTAGTTCATCTTTTATGATGAATATTTGTTCTTTAATGGTAGTTACGTCATGGTTTTCACCATAGGAGCTACAGGACATTTGGTGAAGCAGATTTAGAAACCAGAAATAAGTACATTCTAAGACATTCTTCCAGAAGGATACCAACTCCGTTGATTCTCGTTATGCATTCACATTGGGAACCAGTTTGTCGATTTTGTCATCCTGTTGTTCCTGTATGCTGTGCACCACATGAAGCGGGTCCCTGTCTGTTTCTGACAGGATAATATTAATCTTATTTTCCTAAGGGAGCACCCAGCGTATCTTGAAGATCAGAAAGAAAGCTTCACTCGATGTTGCTGTGTTGACACAGGAAGACATTTATTCCTTGGGGTGCAGCATACAGAGCATCACGACGGAACATCTCACTTGTGAGGGAAAGGTCGGCCACTGCCAACCTGCAGCACAGTGCTCCTAGAACCAGTGCACAGGGTCACAGCTTTGACTGGAGTCCTTCTTACCTCAAGAGCAAGACCATGAGATAGTTTAAAGTGACTTTTGATTCACACAATCATGGCTGCCAAGGCAATAGACACATCCACCATGCACAACTGTCCCATTCCAGCATGTGGGAGCCGAGGCTTCCCCAGTGACAAAATTTCAGTCTTCTGATAAAATGTCTGCTCTTAGAAAGAACAGCCACCACCTGCATCAAATCCCCCTGACTGCAATTCAGACTAATCCACGTTTGTTCTTCATCACCAGTCCTAGTAGAAGAAGTGACAGAAACACGCACAATTCCTTTCACTGCAGAAATGACTTTGGCCGGTCCGTGGGTGCAGTTAACACTGAATTCTACCCTGTACATTCCCCTCATGGGGTAGTTGGGAGCTTTGGAAGGATGTATGGGCCTGGAGGTGCAAACTCCAAGCCCTTAAGCCAACTGGCTGCTGACTTCTTGAGGTGTGGCATCCTGGGCTGTGTGAGAAGAATAAATATGGACGGTTTCCCAGAGCCAGGAGCACCAGGCACTCCTTCCAGGTTTTCCAGGTTATGTGCTTCAAGGGTCAGAAAATAGGCGGATGGTAGGAGAGAGTGAGACCTGCCTTCTTCTGCAGCGCCTCCTGCATCACTTCCGCAGTCAAGTTATTGGTAAGGAAGAGTGTGTTCACAGTGTGTTGTGGGATTCGTTCCACCATAATCCAACACTGTCCCAACTTTCAGCAAGTGAGAGGGATGCGAAGTTATTCAAGGAGGAAAGCAGAGCCTTCAAATCCATGAAGGAATGGGGATTTGCAGATCAGGGAACGGACAAGCCGGACTATTGTGGGAATGAGGTGTACACGAGATGATAACATACAGAGATCAGGGAACACGGAGTCCCTCTCATTTCAGCCCCACGTCAGACCTTTTCCAGGACAATGAAGAGACCAGGCATGGCCAGAAGCTCCTGAGTCAGGACCCCTGCCCTACTCATGCCCTATGCTTTTGTGGGACAAACCAGTTTTCTGCCCCATCTCCTCGTCTGCCTCCTTTTGCAGCAGCACCTCCCACAGCCACCACGACGTGAGTCCTAGTCCATTTACATTTAAAGTAATTATTAGGTAGGTACTTACTGCCATTCGGTTCATTGCTTCTTGGCTGCTTTCTAGTTCTTTGTTCCTTCTTCTCTTGCTCTCTTCCCTTATGGTTTGATGAGTTTGTTTTTTTGGTTTTCATTGCTTCTTGGCTGCTTTCTAGTTCTTTGTTCCTTCTTCTCTTGCTCTCTTCCCTTATGGTTTGATGAGTTTGTTTTTTTGGTTTTTTTTTTTAGATAAGGATTTTTTTTGGAAATAAGGTCTTTTATTTGTTTTTTTAAAAATCTTTTATTCAATTTATTTAAATGAATACAGACAAAAACCAATATTTACCCATTTCTTCCACCTCCCCCTAGACTCTGCCTCTTGCAAACACCAATCTGTTCTCTGTGTCCATGAGTTTGGTGTTTTGTTTTGCTTTTGTTTGTTTTTAAGATTCCACCTATAAGAGGGATCATGTGGTATTTGTCTTTCTTTGACTTTTCCCTTGGCATAATGCCTTTGAGGTCCATATATGTTGTCACAAATGGTAAAAATTCCTTTTTTTATGGTTCTTTTTTAATGGTTCAGTAATATTCCATTGCGTGTATACACATACACACACACACACACACACACATACACACACACACACACATATGTATATACCATTCATCCATTGATGGACCCTTTGGTTGTTTCCATATCTTGACTATTATAAACAATGCTGCAATGAATGTGGGAATGCATATATAATTTTGAATTAGTGTTTCCCTTTTTTTCAGATAAATTCCCAGAACTGGAATTACTAGACCACATGGTAGTTCTACTTTTAATTTTTTGAGGAAAGTCCATTCTGTTTTCCATAGTGGTTGAGGCACCAATTCCACTTCTACCCACAGTGTACAAGGTTCTCTTTTTACCACACCCTCACCAACAGTTGTTGTCTTTCTTTTTTATTTCTTGTCTTTTTGATAATAGCCATTCTAACAGAGGTGGGGTGGTATCTCATTGTGCTTTTGATTTGCATTTCCCTGATTGTCAGTGATGTTGAGCATCGTTTCAGTTACCTTTTGGCCATCTGCATGTCTTTGGAAAAATGTCTATTCAGATCTCGTATCCATTTTAATTAATTATTTAATTATTATTTTAATTCCAGTATAGTTTACATGCGGTTAATTATTTTATATGTATTAATTATTTATATTAATTAATTATATTACTTTCAGATATAATATAATGATTCAACAATTCTGTACATTACTCAGTGCTCATCATGATAAGTGTACTCTTAATCCCCATTGCCTATTTCACCCATCCTCCCACCGGCCTCCTCTCTGGCAACCACCAATTTAGTCCCCATATTTCAGAGTCTGGTTTTTTGTTTCTTTTCTTTGTTCATTTGTTTTGTTTCTTAATTTCCACATATAAATGAATGCATATGGTATCTGTCTTTGTCTGACTTATTTCACTTAGCATTATACTCTGTAGATCCATCCATGTTGTTGCAAACGGCAAGATTTCATTCTTTATTATGGCTGAGTAATATTCAATTGTGTATGTATATACTTCATCTTTTGTATCCATTCATCTGCTGATGGACACTTCGGTTGCTTCCATATCTTGGTTTTTACAACTAATGCTGCAGTAAACATAAGGGTGCATATATCTAGCATGCCTAGAACTGTCTCTCCAATAGTTACAATCCTGTGGTGCCCAGAAATACTCCCCCCAGCCCCCCGCCACCAGAGCCAGGTGATTAAGGAACATCCCCTATGCAGACTATGTGCTGGCTTTAGCAACGCAGTGGGAAAGTGCAGGACGGGATCGTGCCCACTTCCTTTCACGGGACTAAGAGCTTTGGGCTGGGGCATACCACGGGCTTTCATGATGTCTGACTTTTTTAATCAGAAAAGAAAAAAGCTAAGTTTTTCACGAGTTTTCAATTCAGAGTAACAGTAAATAAACGCAACCCTTGAAAACTTCTGTCTCTCTTTGTCTCTGTCCCTCCACAAAAGATAGTGTGATCATTCATGTGGTCAGTTGCCTGCTTGCTGTCACTGCTCCCAGAACGGTATATTCCTTGATGAGATGAGCTTTGTTGACTAACTAAAGAGGACTAGGAAATAACAGAATATTTTAACTCAGAATTAGAAATACAGAAAAGTATCTCTTAAGAGAGTGGCTGGCACTCAGAAGGTTCTTAGTTAATATATGATGAGAAAAAGTCACTTCAATCTCAATGAAGCACAGTATATTACCAAAAAAAGCAAAGAAAAAAATGCAATTAATTATTTTCCAATGGTATCAAGGAAATCAGAATTTTGATTTGCTGAACATTAATTACCAGTTGATTGATTTAAGTTTCTTATGATGTTACTTCACGTGTAATCGTCAAAAGATCAGCAACAAATGTCTGGTTTTCCTTTACATGCTACCATTTCAGTATCAATACAAATTACATCTATGGACCTCAACTACTAAAATATGAAACATGTTTATATTTTGAATAGTCTTAGAGGACTCAGCACGGGACTGCGTTCCTATACCTACAAACACAGACTTCTAAAAGGTACACAGGAAACCAGATATAAAAGGAGAACCCAAAACACTAAGATTTTACTGGCCGGTCTATACAATATCCTCTCTCTAGGGTTAAGAGAACATTTTCAAGGCATAAGTGTTTATCCTATTGTTGGGATTGTTTCTGTGTTATATTAGAGACTGCAGAAATTCCATCTGTCTGCATTTCAGCAGCTGCAATGTTTCAGAAGAATTATTGCATTCCCCACCTTAGGGCTCCGATGATTCCTCCAGAAATGTAGCTGAAAGTTCACCCGTAAATAGCTCCTAACATCTAGATTTCATCGTTAAGACCCTAAATATTTTACTCCAGTAAAGCCATCTCTTGTGTATGGTTATATCAAATCTGGATCAAATTTAAAACATAGCATTGCTTGCATTGTTTTGATTATTGCTATCCCCCTGTCTTGACTGATTCAGCAGACACTGACTTCTTTTGTGTGGTTCCACAGTGGGAGGTGTGATTGCCCTTGGTTTTACATTGTAAGTTGTTTGTTTATTCTTATTCTTTCTTTAGAAGTTCATAGTTTCATTAATCAATACTATTTTTGTAAACTCAGAATAACTTTTGTTTATTTTCTGTTTGATTTCTCCGTAACTTGTATTCAGCACTTCCACTTCTGGTGTGTAAAACTCTTCAACTAGCAAAGTACTTCAAACACATCTTCTTTGGAATTTCCAAGCAGCCGCATAAAGTAGACAGGCAGGCATTCTATTCACCTTCCTTAGGGGAAACGGTGATTTACAAATACAGAAATTGGAGTGTCATGTGGTTAAGACAACAATTGCCCAAAGTCATATAGCCAGGTAGACACAGAATCATGAGGTCTGAGCTTCAGGCTCAGTCCTCCATACCAGACACGCGCCTGGTTTCTTGTCCAGAGCAGTTGTGTGGTCACCTTATTTGTGGTCAGTTCAAAGACATCAGTTCCAAGTAAAAGTTCAAGTTTGTCTTTATTTTTCTATCTAAACAAAAGATAAATGTCTGCCCTTCAGGTGATTGGGACCAGGTGAGATGACATTCCATCTCAGCTCTGGGTTTTTTAGAGAACACCCTGAGAGAGCTCGTAACAAATCTGTGTCGAAATTTTTCAACCATAAATTTCACTTTCTTATACCAATTATCTTCATTCAAATAACCTTTTGACTTAGCCCTTAAGGTGAAAAAGAAAGATCCCATGAGGAGAAGTCATGCTATACAATCTTGACATGCTATACAATCATCTGTGATTCTAAGAGGTGCATGTTGGACTTTAAATCAATGGCAAATTGATCAACAGAAGATTCGTTTGTTAATCAGTTACTGGCTGTTTACTATGTGCTAGGCATTATTCTAGCATCTAGGGACACAGCAGTGAAGAAAACAAAAATAATCCCCTACCTTTGGTAGCATATATTCTACTGATGGTCACCTGATAAAGATAATTTTACCAAGTAAAGGTACTTCACCACCAAAGTTGATTTCCATTTAGACACGTGGCAACTGATTAATATTAATGCAATAATAGCAGCATACAAAGGAATATTGCCTAAGACACTAGTTTACATGTCCAGATGATGGGGATAATTATGAACCACCTGATTTCAGTATTCTCTGGATTCTGAAGAGTATATACCCATGAAGATGATCAACTCTTCAGTATTTTGGTCTCTGATAACAGCCTGCTGAAATAACATCCATATCCTGAAATGACCTTTAGATTTTCTAGAGCCGCTTCCAGGTCTCTCAGTTTGCTCTGCTAGTGTATTATGGGAGGCATTTATATTGGCAAATGCTCTCAATACTTTGATTGTTAATTTTTGGAGTCCTTTTCGGAAACTACCTACCAATCACTGACTGTATAATGTCCTCATTCACTCAGTCTTTGAGCCTTTGTATAAAGTCTGAAGCTCAGGTTCAACTCAAGGTCTGAAAAGAAAGCTGACCTGGCAGAGACTCTTATCACCTGAGCCTGTACTGAGAGCCTGTTAGCCCTTCATACTACATGCTTCTTGAAATTAAGTTACTGTCAACCTCTATCGCTCTTACCTTTTACGAGAGTATTTGACTAGACGAAAAAGAACATGTCTAATCTTTTAGCAGCTGATACAAGAATTCCTCTTGTGGAGAGCACTGTATCTTTGGGTAGATAAAAGGATTGAGGTGAAAGATAAAAGATGAGAAAGGAGAAAGAAAATCTAACGATATGCTCAAGTGAGTCAACTCGTTCTTACCCAGCTTTCCACGCCATACTCACTAGCACACCCTTCTTTTTGTTGAACATTAACATGGGTAGGTATGCATGGGTATCAGAGAGCTCTGTGTATGAACGAGTAAAGCATCCCCATGGGAAAAGAGAGGAGCCAGTGCTATGCCTCACTAAAAGTTGACATTTAAGTAACAATTTCAAAGAGGTGAAGGAATTAACCAACTTTCAAGGGCAGATTTCAGCAGAAGGAGGTCTCAGTGCAAAGACTCTCAGGCAGGAGCATGTCTGGCGGGGGTGTGGGGTATGGGGAAAGCAAAGAAACCCGTGTAGCCACAGTAGAGCAAGTGGTGGAGAATGTAGCAAGACAGGAAGGGGAGTAGAGGGGAGGGGTCAAACACCTAGGGCTTTGCAAAGACTTAAAAGTAAAGTCATTACAAGGTTTCAGTAAAATGTGGTATGATCTGACCTATGTTTACAAGGATCTCTGCCTGTGGTGTTGGAAATACTCTAGAGGGGCAAAGAAACCAGTGGGAACTAGTGTTAGGAGCCTATCAGAGCTGTCCAGAAAGAGTGATGGCGGCCTCGTGGGGGCAGCAGTGAGGGTGCTGAGACCTGACTGGATGCTGGGTGTGTTTTCAAAGTAGAGCCAGGAGGGTTTTCTGGCCCACACAATGAGAATTGTGAGGGAAAGACAAGAGCCAATGAGGACTTCAAGTTTCCCGCCAGCCAGAAGACTGGAATTGCCATCTCCTGAGGTGGAGAAGCCTACTGGAGGAGCAAGACTGTGGGAAAAAAGATCAAGAGTTGCATTTTGGACTTGTTGCATCTGACATATACAGTGGGCACCCAAGTAGAGATATTAAGTAGACAACTGGATATGTAAGTTCAACGTCTGGGAAAGAGGATAGGAGTAAAATCCAAATAGAAACAATATTAATATTAATGTGTGAGTTGTCAGCATACCGATTTGACACCATGTGCCCAGATGAGATTTTGGCAATGTGAGGTCAGTGGGGACTCTAATAAGAGCAGTTTCAATGGAGTTCGAAGGACAAAAGTCTATGTTTAAGAGAGAATAAAAGGAGAGGAAGTAGCTCAGAAAGGCAGGACAACTTTGCTGCTGCAGAAGCGAATAAATGGGTGGTAGATATCAAAGGAAGTGGGGTGTTTTTTAAGGCATTTTTAAGTGATTTTGTATGAGTATGTTCTTTGTGGGGAGCAGAGTGGTACTCAGTTTTGCCTACCGGTTGGCATGAATCAAATAAACAATGATCACTCTTGAAGATAGAGGGGGCTGGGGATAAAGAGTCACCAACATCAGGGATATATTTACCATCCAAACATGAAGCCAGTCTTATTCTGTCTCTCTCTCTAATCCTATCACTAAAATGCAGCTTCCTCAGGAAAAGTATCTGTCTTCCAAGGTGAGAAATGCTCTCATTCTCTTCTTTACCTTCTGGCACATCTACTAGGCCTCTATTAAACATGGTGCACCATGCTAATCATTTCTAATAGTGCTGATGCTCAAAACCATCAGAACTACAGCCTGCTTTAAAAAAGACTGTTTTATGATTCCCATAATTTATATTAGCAGAAGGTATTTCTTTGTTTATTGTCTCCCTCTCTCTCCCTTCTAGAATGTAAGCTCCGTGAGAGAAAGCACTGTATCAGTTTCTCTCACTCCTGAGTCTAGGATGGAATTAAATAGTTGTTAAATAATTAAGTAAAGACAGAGCGTAAGGTGCCTAGCAGAACTAAATGATCATTCCTTTGGGGGGAGATGTTCAAAGGCAATACATATGTTACAACTTTCTTCTTTTAATTGGCAGGGAAATAAGGTGCTGATGAAATGTTAAAAATCCCTCTGTGTTAGTGTGGGATACTCACTCAAACCTGCTGGCAAGCCAGCCTTCTGAGGAGCATTTGCTTGTGTGGTAGGACAATGGGTATAAAGGACACTTCTACCTAAAATAATCTTCCCCATTGGCCTGTGGAGATGTGTCTACCACTCCCCCCAAACCTACACCCACACTACTCATTCCTTAGGTTAAAATGAATGGTGGTTTTCCGATGAACTCTAGGAGACCAAGGGAAGGGGCTCTGGGGCCACATCGTGGGTTGGAGGGGTGTCTCCAGTCCCCTCTCCACTTTAGCCAGGGAGTGCCACAAATTTCGCTTTACAAATTGTCCGCTTTACAAATTTCGGTCCATGGAAAATTTCCTTTGAAAATGGGGTTTTGCTGCCCAAACAAGTTTGACGACCCTTCACCCTGAAGATTTTAAGTGTTTACTTAAAGTCTCAGAGAGATTACACTTTAATTACACTTTTTTGGGGGGCTATGAATACTTTGTTCTGAATTTAATTACAAGCTGTTGTGCTTCTCCTTATATCTAGACTTGGAAGAATGAGCTATTGGACGAGTAGCTTTCGAGGTGGGAGTAGGAGAGTTCAGGGAAGTTTCATGACTTGAGAAGTGACGATGAGAAGTAGACACGGAAGGAAGCGCAATGAGCTCAGAAGTGGGTGTGGCCCTAACTCTGTCACACTACAGTATGAGAAATGCCACATCGCTTTATTTTTCTAAATGAAATGAACGCATCCTTCCCCACTCAAAAAGGTGATAAGAAATCTTATTCAGACATGTGTTTCAGGGATTTCAGCCTTCCTAGGGCGCTGTGAGGATCCAAGGGGCTTACATGGTACCTGGAAGAACCGAGGAAGGGACTCTGGTTTTCAGTTCCTCAGAGAATTGCTGAGGGACTTGTGGTTCTACGCCCTTAGGGTTTGTACTGAATAGACCACTCCACTATGTCTGATCCATCCCAGGGTGCAGTGTCATGGTCCCCAGAGTCAAGCTTTCTAGGCTGCCCCACACAGCCACTCCTGTCTGAGATCCTGCCTCTTTCCCTGCTATGTGAGGGACATGGCAAAACTCAGCCCCCTTCTGAGCCTTAGGTAATGTCTCCTACATCCCCTGCTCCACTTACACCTCCAAACATTCCCCCCGCCCTGTTCCACCCCACCCTGGGTGATGCCGCACGATCTCTGCTCAGTCCTTCCCTCCCCAGAGCTGCTCTCTCTTCTGAAAATGCAGAGATGGTGACACAGATCCTGTTTGTTTTCTTTTTTTTTTTTTTTAATGTTTATTTATTTTTTTGAGAGAGAGACAGAGCATGAGTCGGGGAGGAGCAGAGAGACAGGAGGACACAGAATCTGAAACAGGCTCCAGGCTCTTGAGCACAGAGCCCGACGCGGGGCTCGAACCCACGGACCGTGGGATCATGACCTGAGCCGAAGACAGACGCTCAACTGACTGAGCCACCCAGGCGCCCCCTGTTTGTTTTCTTAGTAGATTGCTCTATTACACAGATATTTTGTTCATGACCAAGGGAGCAAAGGACTCTGTTACCACCTTTTAACATACAGATCTTTGTTCCAAAGCAGAATATGGTAAGTGGCTAGTAAATGCCATTGAATAAATGCACTTAGGGACTTCTTAACTTAGTCTAACAGCAGAAGTACCATGGTGACTTTCTCTTTTATTTTCTGTGGTGCTCCTACACCTGCTGCGGAGACCAGGTCCAACGAGTTCCCTTACACAGTGCAAACTCGTTAGTTGCAAGTCCCTCAGTGACTGGTATATAACATGTTTCAATTAGTGAGAAACTATCATTGTCAAATAAATGGCCAAAGAAAATCCAAAACAACTCCCAATTAAATGTCCTCAAGATTAAGTTACTTCTTGACTCGTTTCTCTCTCTCTCTCTCTCTCTGAAATAAAGCTATGCTTTGACTCGATGGAAACTTTGCCATCTGGCCTTCAGCTTGAAATCCTGAAAATCAGAACTAAGTATATGTATCGCCTGACAGCATGATGGAGGGAGGATCTATCATTCTATAGAAAAATCAGTCATTGTGAAATTACCTAAAAATCATAAGCAGGAAACAAAAATAGTTCTGTGACTGGTGGCACTCTGATAGAAGAGAGAATATAGAGTTTGGGGAGCAGTTGTATGTCAGCATTCAATGTCTCAAGTAAAATCGCAGCATAAAATAGAGCTAGACAAAATCCTGCTCCGATTTTAAATCTAATTAGACAGAGGAGAAAGTAGAGACAGAGCAGGAGAAAACGGAGGATGTTAGCTTTACGATCAGAGACTGACAGAAATAGACTGCCAAGCAGAAGTCTAAACAAAACTTAAAAAAAAAATGTATTCATTCAACATTGCAGAAGGAAGGAAGGGAGGGAGGAAAGAAGGGAAAACTTCCAAACAGGAATTGTCCAGTTAAAAGGATGTACAAATCTACTACCCCAAGCTTTAGTGTCTAAAAGTCCCAAATAGAACCCTAAAACACTTTTATCAAAAACCACTGGAAAATAAGATGCCTACAATGATTGTGTTATTTATCATTCCCTGCATGTAAGTGCAATAACGTAACTTCAGCTTTCTAGAGAACGCGGACAATTTAGAAACTATATGCCTAAACCAGTCTACCCTCTTGACAAGGCAGGTAGAGATTCCTACTCAAACATTTAGGTTTTACGGAGGGGGGAGGGGTGCTACTTTCTGAGTTTGCTTTAAGAAATAAACAGTTTATTTTCCAAACAAGAATGATCATTTCATGGTGCTTTAGAACATTTTTGAGATTTTCTCCAAACGTAAGTCTGTCTCATAGGACATTTTGCAATTATTGATTATGAATCATGAAATGAAAATGATGGAACAATATATACATTACATTGACAAATTTCAAACACATGTAGGGTGTTTTTTAGAAAAGAATTAGATGTCTGCATATAAATCTAGGAGAACTAAAAGAGATACATATTATTTGGAAAGAAAGTAACAGTCTCTTGAATTCACAGGGTAGTATCTGAAAAATTATACATACTAGCATTTTTCCTGACCTTTATTACATGTGAAAGTCGGTCACAACACCTATGGAAAGACTTAAGAGAAAGATAAACAGACAAAAAATAATAATAAGCTTGAAGAGCTATTCCATGTTATTTTTCTTACTTGTTAAGCTATACAAATTGGACTGATTTCATTTTATAAGTTAATAGTTCATGGATTTAATTTTCAACTCACCCAGATTTATTTTTAATCCTGGTTTCTTTTACTTCAGCTCATTTTATGTGTTTTATATAATGACAATCTAAAAGCTGGAATAAATTGCTTACGATGCAATACTATTGTGGCCTGAGACCCAGACATAGAATAGACATATATATTTAGAATTTACTCTAAGAACTTAGAGGAAACGTCTTTCAAGAAGAGATAACAGTTCTATCTTATTGTCTAAAAATTCACCTCAAATCCCATGAAGATGGCTTTGTATCATTTTCCCACCTACTCCCTATTGTTAATTATTATAATTTACAGTACCCCAAAGTACTCTCATCTTTTAAAAGTCACTAATCTTCAGGATACTGTAGGATCTCACTTATCTTCCACATCAGATAGCCAGTACTGGGTGCTGAGATTCTCAAGCCCTCAATTAGAGCTCTGCCCCAGACCTTCTCCAATCTCCTTCCTCTTAACAGATGGCAACAAACCCCACTCACTTGCCCTCGCACAGTAGCCCGTGGAGACAGCACACATTCCATTGCTTGGGTCAGGGCAGGGGTGGGAAAGCCTAGACACTTCCAGTTATCCGACCCTTCAAGCTTAAACCACCCCACAATGATCAGGAAACTTCAATCCTAAATGGTATCGTGATTAGAAGAAAATAAATTAATGGTTAGTTTAAAACACTCACTCTAATAACCATACTGATAGTGACTGGATCTAGAGGCCAGAAAAGTAACTATTCACGATAATGAACCTGATATGAAAATAAAAGTAATCGTGGAGAAAAAGTATGAACTTGGATTTAAATTAAGCGATTCATGCTAGTTTGGGTGACTTATGTAACCTTTCTGAGCTTCAGTTTCCTTATCTGAATCCTACCTGCTTTGGTATGGCCTTTAAGAATATAGATCAGTAATGGATAGAAAGCACCTGGAATGACCAGCATGCTCTGTTTACTAAGGTTGTGAAATGCGTAACTCACTTCCGAAAGATGGTCATCACCAAGTGTCGAAAAATGCCTTGCGCTTCAAGGGTTAACCTGTGAGTAACTAGAGGGTCCCCTTTCCCAACTTTAAAGGGATATAGCACTGCCTCCTTGGAGCTGGGAGGTGGGGGCACTGGATTCTTTGTAACAGCCAAGATAACTGGAAAAGAGCCTGCTTCTGAAGAGATCGACACACACAGGAACCAATATAACAGCATCTAGGGATAGAATTCCTAACTTTTCTTTGGCTCAGAGACAGAAAAGGAAGTCAATTGCTCCAGGAAAGTTGACTTTGACTGTTAAAGCATTTGTGTTCTGCTAGATGATTTACATACTGGTGGAACACAGAGGTCCCTGAGTTCTCTCTCCCACTGCATGCCTTTCACAGCACAGCCACATAAAATTTCTCCTAGTATCCCTAGTTACCAGGATTGTATATCGCAAAGCCACACAGACTAAACCTAACACAGAAAAAAAAAAAAATCAACCTTGCCTAAAACTAAATATAAGCACCATTTAATTAACTTGCATTCCAGAGTCGTAGCTGCTAGTGCGCTGAGACTAGAAGATTGGGTACACAGCACCCAAGGGCTCAGAGGGATGGGGGAAAAATAAAACCTGCTTTTTTTTTCAACATTTTCATAGGATTCACATGTTTCTTTGTACAGGTAAACAGGAAGAATGTCTCTGTGAACAAGATATAGTGATCCAATCGGAATGAGCCAAGGAAAGGAAGAGGTGAGAGGTTGGAATGAGGCCGCAGTTTCAGGAAAGCCATACAGGGACTAGAAATGGGTGGCAAATAATTTGTCATTAAGATCGGCCCTGAGTCAAATAGGAAGAGCTCTATGTTATCCCTGAGAGGAGGAAAGACCTTGGAGCAGATAGTGGAAAGTCACAAACTACGTGTCTATCACTATAGACTCTCGACACCGCAGTCTGAGCAGTAATGTAGTCTCATCTGGAAATATTCAACTGATCAATCTAATGTGCTTAAATTAATCCTGGGAAACTTTATGCCACAGGGATCAGCCAACGGTAGATGGGTTGGGGGACCGAGCTGAGCAAGGGGGTGAATACCGTTGGGAAAAGGTCCATTTGCTGCCACTTGCCAAAAGGGTAGGGAACGTGCGGTTTCCAAGCAGGCATACTCAGCACACAGGCTCTGGGCAGTGCTACAGGGAAGTCTGCCGGAGACCCCCACTATGCGAGAGGTTGTAAAGATGCACAGGGAATTCTAGCTGGGAGCTGGCTCTTTTCCAATGGGCACCCTTGCTTGTGTCTTTAACCAGGTAAATGTGATATCATGGAATCCCACTTCTGCCAATTATTTTTTCTGTTGGTTTTCTTCCTTGTTGATTTATTGGAGCCCTTTTTGTTCCATTTTTTCTTTGTTTTTAAAAAGCTTTTAAATGTTCATTTATTTTGAGAGAGAGAGCGTGAGCAGGGGAGGGGCAGAAAAAGAGAGGGAGAGAAAAAGAATCCTAAGTAGGCTCCAGAGCCTGACGTGGGGCTCGAACTCCCAACTGTAAGATCATGACCTGAGCCGAAATTAAGAAGTGGACACTTAACTGACTGAACCACCCAGGAGCCCCTATTTGCCTTTTAAATTCATAGTCCCTTGAGCTATACAAATGTTTCACAGGTGAAGCCAAAAATCTTTATAAAATGTATGTATTTGTAAACCATATCTATATGCATCACAGAACGGAAACTCTAGGAGGGCAGTAATTTCTGTCTGATTCCTGCTATGCCATGGGTCATGGAAAAGTGATGGACACACAGGTGGGCTGAATAAATGTGGTATTCAACTCAGAGCCTTTTCTAAAGCAAATGGAAAACATCCCGGCCAAATCAAGAGACGTTCTGGGGTCAAAATATGCCAAAAATAGGCCATAGAGATAGAAAATCCAGGTTAGCTTTCCTAATAGTCAAAACTGATTTTGACACGGTCATAGGGGGTAGGCTACAGGCTGACTGACTAACTTCTGTTCAAATAAGAAAGCTTCCCATATTGTTGAAATGGTCAAAATACAAAATATGTAGCCTGGTCTGTATTTAACAGAATAGGAGAAAGGAACTCTTGAGTCGCTTTCCAGATTTAAGTGTCAGCCAAACGCCAAGGGGAATAAATCCGGTCATTGCTTTCAAGCCGGTACCTTCCTTAACACCAACCACCAGAGGGAGACCCCACCACCAAGCAAACTACAGAGCCTGCCCTATGCTTGCGGGAAGTGGCCAGGTGTGTGAAAGTATTTGAAAACGACAGTCTTTTATGGGTTCTCAGCATTTCTATTAAACATCAAATCACAGTGTAATTTTGCATTTTAACTACAGATGCCAAAAATACGGAAGCCTCGTAGACCTGTGCATATGGAACACTAACACGTACTTTGTGCATTTGTTTTGGAATTGACATTTTCCATTCTCATAACAACCAAGAACTTTAGAGATCCAGTTTTGATTCCGACGGTTTTCTTTCAAATGGCTTTGTATACATTTTTAGGATTGTAATCTATCCATAATACGATTTTTATGGAACTGAAACGGATTTTTTAGCAGGCGATCTCATTACAAGATAATCAATCTCATTACAAATGCCTGTTAGAACGTCTTACCGCGGCATCCAGATCGAAATGAAACTTCGCAGCTGTAGCAAAGTTCTTCTGAAATGTTAGCATCATCAGCTCCAACCCCTCTGCTCTAAGAACTCTGAAGAAAAACTGCCAATTTTACTCAGCAAATACCCTCCTAAGAAACTTTTGTGACAGCCATTCCAGAGCTGTTTACAAGTAGACAGAAAACGAGGCCAAATGTTTATGAAAGTTGGCTTGATTCGAAGGGCTCCTGGGAGGTCTCTCTCCCTAAAATATTTCCCAACTGAAATTCTTCAGTTTGGATTTCACTCATTTAACGTAAGCCAAAAGTCCTCAATTAAAAGGCAGTTCCTTGGGACTCCTCATTTATTCAACCACCAAGAATTCCACGAGGCTGTCGGCAGAAGGCATAGTGCAGGACCTGGCAGAAATCATAAGGCCTTGCAGAGACCATAAAAGATGAAGGCAATATCAGTGACTAGTACCTCTGGAGATAGTACTTTATATATTTATCTTGTGTATTTATTTTTCTTTAAGAGATATTGGAAACTTAGCATGAAATATAGGAAACGGTGGAATCTAAAGATTGTGACTCCATCAAGGACATACCTGGGTAAGAGCCCTAGAGGACCAAGAGTCAAATGGGATCTTCAGGAGCCAAAGATGTCAGGGAGGGGAGTAGCAGTGAATGACACAGAATAGATGAGGAAGAAAGTCTTTTGCCTTACTGAAAACTCCGTCCAGGATCAGACCCCCATGACTTTGTTTAAACTAACACTTACCAAGAACTTTCTATTTACCAGGCAAGGTCTTAAAGGATTTACCTTCATTTTTCCTTAGAACACAGCCATGATGGTGATAACCTCATTTATCAGAGGATGAAACCAAGGCTTGGAAAAGTTAGGAAATTTCCCCCATAACACAGCTAATAAGTAGCACAGCTCCTCACCAAAACCCATGTAGTCTGACTCAGGAGCCTGTACCCTTAATATAAACACTCAAGGGTGCTGTGTTAGTTTCCTATTACAGTCATCAACAACGATCACAAACTGGGTGGCTTAAAACAGTGGAAATGTATTCTCCCACTGGTCTGCAGGTCGAAGTCTGACATAGGTCTCATTGGGCTAGGATCAAAGTGCCAGCAGGCTGTCTTTCTTTTGGGAGGTTCTTAGGGGAGAATGATACCTTCCTTTTCCATCTTCTGGTGGCTGCCCCCATTCCTTGGCTTGTGGCCCCTTCTTCCATAAGGAAAGCCAGCCACATAGCATCTCTTTGCTCTTGTGTGTGCTTCACATCTCTTGGTCTGACTCTTCTCTTCTGCCTCTCTCTTCAACTGTTAAGGACTCCTGTGATTACAATGGGGCCGCCCACATAATCCAGAAGAATCTCCCTGTTTTAAGGTCAGATGGGTAGAACCCTTACTTCCATTCTTCAACTTTAATTCCCCGTCGCCACGTAACCTAACATCTTCACAGGTTCCAGGGATTAGGATATGGACCTCTTTGGGGAGCCATTATTCGGCCTACCACAGATGCCTTAACATCTTACTCTATTTGTGTGCCCCATACGTATGAACAGCCACCTGCAAATGACTGGCTCAAACAGATGTGCCTTCTGTCCCACCTGCTGACTGCCCTCCTCTTCCTCCTTCCCATTCCCTGTGTCAGAGATGCCATGGTCTGGAATCTCTAGTCTCAGTCCTTGAATCCAACCTGATTCAGCCAATTCTAGTGTTAGAGGAGCCCAGGGTAGCAGGCATCTTGGCTGCACAAAATCACTAAGTGGATAATTGCTGTTTGATTCTATTCCTGTAATAAGAGTGTTCAAAAGACTCAGGGATGATACTCTAAAATGTAAATGAATCTTCTATCGGGCTTTGGTGCAACCAAGAGCTATATCTGTGCTTTTGTAGCCATCAGTTACATGTGTTTCTTACTTTCTGAGTAGCCAAGCGCCAAGCAAAGAGACAGAAAAGGCCTGAGGAGGAGCTTGGCCTTGACTCACTGTCTCATTCATCATTAGTAACCAAAATCCTTTAAAACCTGCAAAAGAACTATACGTAGCAGGCATAGAAAAGGCAGAAAAGAAAGCTGAGCAGATAAACTCATCCCCCAACCTGTACAAACTACATAATGTGCAGGGCCCAGTGGAAACTGAAGACACAGAGGCCCTTGCAGGGAAAAAAAAGAGTGCTTCAAGGACACTAAAATACAAACATACTTTCCTTTAAAAATACTTTATTACTTATAAAATATAATATCAATAATAGTGATATATCAGGAACAACATAAACTTACAAATAGCACAAAACATATTTTTGTGTCATAATTTAATATGATACAATAAATAACAAAACACTATTGGGGCGCCTGGGTGGCTCAGTCGGTTAAGCATCCGACTTCAGCTCAGGTCATGATCTCATGGTTTGTGGGTTCGAGCCCTGCATCGGACTCTGTACTGACAGCTCAGAGCCTGGAGCCTGCTTTGGATTCTGGGTCTCCCTTGCTCTCTGCCCCTCCCCACCTCGCACTCTATCTCTCTCTCTCAAAAAAAATAAACAAACATTAAAAAAAAATTTTTTTAATAGCAATACCCTATTAATGTGATTTTTCTGGCTCACTTTTCTGCAAATTCATGTATTAATTTAATGTTTAGCAACATTATTTTTAGTCTACATAAATGAAAATAGATTCAGTAAGTAGCTCAACAAAAAAGCAAGATTGCAAATGATTTTTGTTCGTTCTTAATTTTGACAAGAATCTTTGGTGCAAATTTTACTCTTTCTGTTTGCAGTATTTATAGGCTGTGACAACATTAGGATAGATGTCTGATAAACCATTCGGAAATACAAATTTTAGCATATCTAGAGCTGATGATTCTCTAGGAGCAATTTTAATAAAAAGATTTAACTCTTCATATGAATCAGTTTCATGGAAGTCTGAATTTTATTTTAAATGTAAGTTTATACAATGATATTTTGATGATTCTTCTGATATTCCCTGTAAATTGTGGAGATCATAAAAGAAATCAAAAAGGGCTTTAAAATGTATATACAATTCAAAATGCCTGTTTATACATTCTATAGCCGTATTGCCAATTTTATGTAAAATTCTCATTTTCAGTTATCTTCCTTGTTAACAAATGGTTCATCCAAAGTTCATATGAAAATAGTGTTCTTTTCCAATGACAATAGTTAAATGTGATTTCTATTTCTAAGCCTGTGGATATGCATTTTGCAATGTTTCCACATTCAAAACCAAGGATTTTTAAATCCTCGAAGAATCTTAATAACTCTGATTAATGCTTTATTGCAATGTTCATGTGTACACTTTTACTGTGTGATAATTTACTTACAAAGCCGGCTGCCCAAGCACCAGAAGTTTCCGTCTCAAGGTTCAGGCTGTAGAGTTAATACTTGTGCAGATGCCCCAGGGACAGGCTCCAGGGACAGTCAGCCAGGCTGACCTCCCACAGGTTCTTGGGGGGAGCCCCTCTTCTAGCCCAGGGCCAAGGCTACCACTACACCCTCAAAACCTGCTTTGTTGTGTTTCTGTTGTGGCTGCATCATGGCCACCAATGGGGACCCAGGTCCTGACCCGGCCACCTCCAGATGATCCTCAGGCATATGCATGTGCTTTGAGGCACCAGGCCAATTGCTCAGCACCCACACCGTTCACTCGCCATGCCTATTGGCATAGGCCCACATGTGCACACACTACTACCTAGCATATCTCTGCCACTCACACACCTGCTCCATTGTCCCATCCAACCTCATCACAAAGCACAAGTATAAATATAAAGTTATTAGCAATTTCAAGATGGTGACAGCATAGCCTAAAACCAAGCCTGGAACCCTTCTGACCTTAGGGTCCTGTGCCACTCACTGCACAGATCACCAGCCATGAAACCAGCCCTGCCTTCAGCCTTCCAAAGGAAAAAGAAAGGCAGGAGGTGAAATGGAAATGAAAATCTGCAACGAGTTCTTCCAAGAAGTTACAATGGCAAGGGACCCAGCGTCCCACTCACCCCAAAACCTACCCTGTGTTACTTGCTGTATCCAACCTCTACGCACATCTCTTCTGCCACAGGCACCAAATTCAATCCCGCCAGAGTTCCTGTCTAGACGTGGGTACCACCACCGGGATATGGCAAAGACTGCTGGTTGTTCATCCTAAAACACCTCCACCTTTGTTGTAGTAATGGAGTTTGAGGTGCCCCTATGGCTGACCAGCTAAAGACTACATATCTTAGCTCATTTGTGGCTCAGTGTGGTCATGTTACTAAGTTCTCAGCAATATATTATAAGCAGATGATTCTTCTATTTTGCAGGCTTAAACATGACTGGCTGCCATGTGCTTCCTCTCTTTGCCTTCCCATAAGATGGAGCACAGCTACATGGCTCAGCCAGCTTCAATCACTCAGATAAGGACCATAATCTAGGAACTGGAGAAGCGAAAAAAACCAAAAAGAAAAGAAAAAAAAATTGGATGGAACTCAAGTCTTTGGATGAGTTCATAGAGGAAGTTTGAGCTTACAAACTGGAAAATTCATCTTGGTTCTACTGCTTAACAGAGAAACAAAGTGTTGTTTCCTTTAAGCCACTGTATTTCAAGATCTCTTTTGTTACAGCAGGTTAGTTTTTCGATAACTGATATGAACGGTTTGAATCTGGGGGGGTTTCATTCCCACTGTCCATAAGGAAGATCTGGGAATAAAGCCAAGTCACTTGTAATAAATATAGGACCCAAGGAAGAAGGTGGGCCCACTGCATCCCAATGAGGACTCAGGGCGTACCTTCCCACACAGACATTCATTTACACATGTTGGCTATGAGTCCAATAGACTTCGTAATCCAGTTCAAGCTAGAGATGTACCCACAACAGAGCTTCTATGAGAAAATATCTTTCATGTTTGAAACAACTAATCTGTAAGTATATCTTTGAAATATAGCCCATTTATTGGCTGAAGACTGCCAGTAATTCTGTATCTGCCTTATAGGGAAGATTAATGGACATATTACACGCAAACCATTATGCATAGTATCTGCCTTCAAATGAGCTTTTAACATATTTAGTGGACTATTACTGACATTATTAAATCAATATCATAATATAGGCAGCAAGGAAAGGAGGAATTTACTCTAAGGAAGTATAGTGCCTCAGGCTTTTGGTATGACCCTCACAGTCAGAGGTATGAGGGATGAATGATTTAAATATTTCCAGATCTCGTAACTTCCACAAGTAATTCTAGCGCATTTTCCCCAAACTAAATAGCATAAAATATTACCTCAAAAAATGTTTCAGGTTTTAAAACATTTCCCAAAGTAGACAATTAGAAATGATGGGTTAGAAAATCAACATGGCCGGAAATGCCTACACGTCAGGAAGAAGAAACCAAGAACTGAATACAAGAGAGAAACATAAAAGGAAGGGCCACCATCCACTACCCCCACCTCTGCAAGAGTCTGCCAGTAGAAGAAATGTTTACCTTCTGCAAATTCACTTTACAATCAATAATACTCAATGGATCAAAGCAAGATGGTTTTTAGAAACCAAAGTCTCTACTTTGGAAAAAATGAAAACAATAAAAGGAAAACAATAAGACCTTCTTTAGAGCCATAGGGAATAAAAAGAGGTAGTGGGAACATGTAAGACTGAATGAGGTGTGGAGAAAATCTGGTAATACACGAAACTGAAAAGTCAGACTTTTAATTACTTCTCTCTAGAGCCCTGTTTTCAGAGTGTGAACACTGACTAAGGCAATAACAAAGAGCAGAAAAGTGAGATGAAATCGGTGAAAATCTGGAGAAAGATTTCTCAAATACTCGGGACTCGGCAGTATTTTGTTTGCTGAGCACTTTGAAGGAAGGAAATATTCCACATAGTGAGAAATTCAAATAACTGAAGCATTATCTATTTGAGATTCCTAATATCCTTCAACATTGTATTAAAGTTTCATGAAATAGAGCACTCTTTCTCCACCTTCTTAAATCGAGTGTGCTAATTTTAAACATTTCCCTGCTGCTCCAGGGTCTTTGCGATGAGAAGCAAAAATTTTTCAGTGCCCCTGGGAGTTTCCTGCGGTAAATTTGTCCCTAGACTAAGCTGCCAAGGATTGCCACCTGCTTTAGGCTCTTGCCATTTAGGATTAATCCTTCTTACATTATCCATAGTCTCCACCATCACCATCTCTACTAAAGATAACCCGCACCTGTGGTTTTACCCATCTCTGATTCCAATTGGTTTGCCATTAATTATAGAGGTTTGGGAAACAAACAAACAAAAAGCAAGTTTTTATATTTGTTCAAAAGTAAAAGTGAATAAGGGCGCCTGGGTGGCTCAGTTAAGCGTCCGACTTCGGCTCAGGTCATGATCCCATGGTTCATGACTTCAAGCCCTACACTGGGCTCTTTGCTGACAGCTCAGAGCCTGGAGTCTGCTTTGGATTCTCTGTCTCCCTCTCACTCTTGCCCCTCCCCCACTCACGCTGTCTCTCTCTCTCTCTCCCTCAAAATAAACATTATTTTTTTTTAAAGTAAAAGTGAACAGGCTATAAAAGAGGACCTTGGGAAATACTTTTAGTGGTTAAAAGAGACCATCTTTTCGGTTAATCTAATCTTTTTGTTTTTTTACTTTTTAATTATTGATTGTGTTCTGAATAATTTAAGTGGCAACCCCTGGATAAATGAGATACTACCATTTATGCAAATGACAATTACAATAGAGGAGGCATATGAAAAGAGACCGTGGAAAGGGCAGGGAGCTTCACCATGAGAACTGAGTTCAAGTCCTGGCTCTGCCTCTTACAGTTGTGGGAACATTCACATCCACTCTAGACAGGCATTTTATTTTTATTTTTTATTTTTTAAAAATTTTTTTTAATGTTTATTTATTTTTGAGAGAGAGACAGAGAGACACAAAGTGTGAGTGGGGGAGGTGCAGAGAGGGAGGAAGACACACAGAATCTGAAGCAGGCTCCAGGCTCCGAGCTGTCAGCACAGAGCCCGATGCGGGGCTCGAACTCACGAACCATGAGATCATGACCTGAGCCGAAGTCAGATGCTCAACCAACTACCCAGGTGCCCCTAGACAGGCATTTTAAAGATTAAAAGAGATAAAGTAAAATGCCCACCTCCATACTTGGCACATATGGAGCTCACATAGGCAAGCTATATTATTATTTTTAAATCATTGAATACATATGGAAATTTGGATGTGTGTCTAATATGCTCAAGAGGGATTGTAACAAACCCAAAAATATGTAAGAAAAAAATCAACTTCAAGTTACTTTAAGTAAAATAGTGTTAATCAGATTTCTGAAAATTTCAAGCTGAAAGACACTGGCGATCATACAGTTCTGCCTGCCCAATCTATGAATGAGGAAACATAGGCCGGAGAATCAACATCAGTGAACTAATGAGAATGTAGAGACAGGACTGGAATCTGGTTTTCTCATGTCCTTTCCAACGCTCTTAAGCACATACGAATTAATCTAGGATAGAGGTTGGCAAACTTTTTCTACAAAGGGGCAGATAGCAAATTTAAAAAAAATTTTTTTAATGTTTATTTACTTTTGAGAGACAGAGGGAGGGAGGGAGGTGCGAGTTGGGGAGGGTCAGAGAGAGGGAGACACAGAATCTGAAACAGGATCCAGGTTCTGAGCCATCAGCACAGAGCCCCATGCAGGGCTCAAACTTACAGACTGTGAGATCATGACCTGAGCTGAAGTCAGACGCTTAACCAACCGAGCGACCCAGGCGCCCCCAGATAGTAAATTTTTTACACTTTGCAGTGATATAGTCTCTGTTGTAAACTATATTCAACTATGCCATTGTGCAGCAAAAGCAGTCATAGGGAATGCATAAATGAATGGGCATGGCTGTGTTTCAGTAAAAGTTTATTTACAAAACAGGCTACAGGCTCTAGTTGGCTTCATGGGCTGTCGTTTGCTGACCCTGATCTTGAACAAGATGGCAGACTCTAGCTTAATGAAAATGATCAGTATAATTTCAAATCAACAAACCTATTGTCAATACAGTAAAAAACTGAATAACAGTAACAGAACTCAGGAGAGTGATTATATATATTTTAAATGTTGCCAGTGTGACATTTTTAAATGATGTTGGGTAAGGATTAATCCTGGCCTCAAGACCATTATATTCTTTGGTAATATTGAGAAAATGCAAGAAAACAACTCTGAGAAAGCAGAGGATTCTTAAGAGAATTGGAATTCTAAATTATCTTGGCTAAATAAGAATGGTGAAGAGAACTAAAATATTAGTATGCATTAAATGATACAACTTACTTAATTAAAATAACTAAAATGCAAGGCATCAGGGGTTTTGTGTAAGCAAAGTATTCTAACCTAAAGAAATAAGTAAAGAGTGCCATCAAAATCTACTAGTTACCACAAACTGAAAACACATCACCCTCTCACCAAGGGAGCATCCTTCATATCAGAATCAATGAGTCTGATCACGGAACCATGAATAATCTCCCCGCAACAAAAACATGCCCAAAGTGCATTTGGCCTGTGTCAGGAGCCCTTGATGATACTGGTGCAATGATCATAATCTTCATGATATTCTCCAGACACACAAAGAGAGATTTCATGGAAGAAAGTGCCCAAATGCCTTTTCTTCTCCATGAAGGATTAATGCAGAAAAAAGGAGGAAGAGGAGGAGGAGGAGGAGGAGGAGGAGGAGGAGGAGGGGGAGGAAGAGGAAGGAGGGGGAGGAAGAGGAGGAAAAGGAGGGGAAGGGGGAGGGGAAGGAGGAGGAAAAGAGGAAAAAGCCTCTTTTTCCTGCAATCTGAGGCAGGGACAAATTTCCTCTTCCTAACAAATATGACAGATTGGGATGAGTTTGCCAAGGAACACTTCAAATTTCCTCTAGGGAGCTTTTGAGAGAATTCGAAACTTTGCATCTGTTTGGCATGAGGTACCCTCCCTGAAGAGAAAGGAAAGAAGTACAAGACTTTTCAACATCTGAATTTTAAGAGAACTATACAAATTGTCATTTGACATACTCAGTTGAACTAAATGTAGTACTCTATTTTCCCTAATGTTTATGTTGCTCCCTAGTAGTAAATTGGTTGTTTAAAAAGCACATCTACCCTTGGAGGCACTAAAAACTAACCCAATGATATATGATGAGAATGAGGTTCATTACTTTGTGCCAACTTGCTCCCAACATCTGTTCAGTTTATACAATGACTCATTCAGCGTATTCAGGGCTTAGTGCAAACAACCATCATCTTCCAATATTTGATTTACCCTTGGGCTTTCACACACCTCAACTTTGGTTTCACTGCATGGCTTTGGAAGCAGAAAGGCACAAAATGAAGCTCTATCAATGAACGAGAGATCGGGTTATAAATGATTATAACTATGAAAGTTTTATGGATACAACTTCTGCAACTCAAAGGGCTATGAGTCAACATGATGATGTTATAGCCAAAAAGCATTTAGACACCTTTGCTCTCTGTCCGAAACACGATCAGAGCTGTTACTTGAGTACTGTAGTTCACTGTCATTTCCTATACCTTTTTCTTTAGATAGCAAAGAAAAATGTTAACTTAATAGATGAAGGATCACACTCCATCACAATGTGAAATCACACAGAACAAATAGTAGTTTTCATATATATACATAAAATACATAAAATACTCTCTACTCATATGTGTTCACTTGCAATGCAATTATAATTTATAGCCAAAAACCTCAGTTTTTCAATATAGATGATAGGCATTTTATTTTTGTGCATCAACTAAAAAAATTAAGACGGCTTCAACTAACACAAATGTTGACACTTTACAAATATTACTAAAAAGCGAATGAACATTAAGCCCCTTTCACACTTGTTAAAAAAATACATGCGAACTGAAAGAATACTGTGTTGGAAAAAATGCAGAAGGAATATATTCATTATGGTGTAACGTATGGAGATGCTCATTAGTTGTAGCTGACATTATAAACAAAATTCCTACAGAAATAATACTCTGAAAATCGGAACTAAAGGGTATTTTTAGGAATTAAACTGTCAAGACCAAAAAGATGCCTGCCCCCTGGAACAAGAAAAGTTGCGTTTGATTTGCTTAACAGAAAATTAATGTTTTGTGTAGCAACTCGGACATCTCAGAACTGTGGATTCTCCGCATTTATTTTCCATCGTAATGTCCTTCAGAGTTTTTCACAACAACAATGGATCTAACAGAGGACTCAGGCATGCAAAACCAGTATATACTCAATTTTACCAGTTGGTAAAAAATGTTTTTTCTCACCCACAGCTTTGACCAGGTCACCCCTCCCAGCCAGTGGCCTCGCTATTGTTCTCCTTATCAAACGCAGACTCCTCATTCTTAGCTTCAAAGGCCCCCTCCAGTTTTCCCAGCCTTCATTTCCTCTCTAACCAGCCTGTATTCTTCCAGCCAAGAAATCCTTCATTCAGCTCTTTCATTCACTGACCCCAATCCTTCCCCCGTCCTCTCACATGTCCACGCTCTGCACCCTCAACTCGCACCACTTTCAACAACCTGCCTCTCCCCCAAAATGTGATTAAGCCTAAACTTGATAGGTTAAATGACCTAAGCTTTTGTTTGCTTGTTTTTCTTTTTAAAATCTAACGACATTGGCCCTGTACACAAGAGATTCTGAAATGGGACCGGGACACCAGTAACAAATTTCTGGTGTTTTAGTTATTCACGTTCAATCTGTTAGAGGCATGACACAGAATAAAAAATAAAGCAGCTGCATTACATTTAAATATAGGGAAAAAAGAGACACTCTATTACATGACTGCTGGATATAGGAACTTCAGCTGATACAGCTTCGGGGACCCTGCCAGGCCCGGAAGAAACTGGGAAGGTTAGCCACTAGCTGAGAGAGGAACAAAGGCATGGATAGCCTCATATCGCACCCTGAAAGTGACAAGCTGAGAAGGAGGGACAGAGACAGGATACTGAAGGGGGAACTAGGCAGCAGAAGAGCACAGCATCCCAAGTAGGAATGAAAATAGACCGCAATCCAGCCTGCCAGGCAGAACTGCCTTTGGGCATCTGATCGGGCCAAATGCCAACAGGGACACACATTAGTGACCTGAATCACTATCTCCTTAGCCTTAGTTTCTGAAAGTTCTTCCCTTTTCTGCAATAAACATGACTACGAGCTTGCTTCTTTTGTTGCTCCTAATACTCACCCCAATGAGATTCTCTAGTTGCAATGCAAACGATTGGATTAATTTAGTACCCCTTAAATTAGTATTCTTTTTTTCATTGCTGAAAGCCCCTTCATTCGCTCTCTCATTCAAAAATGCACTGAGTATCAAGGTTATTCTGTCAGGAAATATCCTAAAATGATAAGCTTCCGTTTCCTCACTTGTAAAATAAGGATGATATTATGTACCCAGTACACTGTATAGAAAATTAAATGAAACAGAATGTAAAAAGCACTTAACACAAGTGGCACCCAGCACCCATGCAATCAAAGTAACTTATCATTACCGTTGTTGCTGTTATTGTTATTATTGCTCTAAGGACCTTGTTTTTAGCTGTCGCCTAACTTGAGCTAAAAACCAATAAAAACTCATTTTTAAGCAAAACAATGTTTATTTATATACATTTTTTATCTTCTCACAGAATACAATGAGTCACATCTTTTTCCAATTTTCCCGAGTTCCAGTGCCTCCATCCCAATCCTCCTGGGTCCAGCAGGGCACCAGCCTGTTTCATAATCAACTGGGGGAAACACACGAGAGAGGAAGGAGAAATACCGGAATAGAAGATTTAGTATTCCTTAGTCTGTGATACAGTCAAGAGATGAGTCGGTGAGCCATTTCCCACAACTCCGGTGGGTCTCAGAGGGGGACAGATATCAAAACTGCTTTTGCAAGCTGCCCTTTACATGTCCTGAACTTTCAAGCTCATTCCTCTTTGTCTCCTTTGCACTTCGCTTTCACCCTCTATGAGCTCATCCACTTTGCTCTCAGCCCGGTATCTATACAAACAACTCCCAAGCTCTTGTTGCCCTGTTGAAACCTGTCTCCTGAGCTTCAGGTGCCTACACCCAACTGATACGATCTGGAAAGTCACAGCCCAAATGGTTCTTCCTCCTAAACTGTTCTCTTCCCTGTGGTTTCTACTGCAACCACCACCCTCCATCTTCTCCCAACCAAACACCTTCCATCTTTTCCTCTCCCACGAGAATCATCAAATTCTCCAATGTGTGAGTCCTTCAGAACAGGGACTTTGTTTTGTATGCTCCTGAATCCCCAGTGGCCGAAACAACCCCAGTGACAATAGGCACTCCATACACATTTGCTGTATGCATGAATGGCCCGTAGCTGCTTTTCCATACCTGCTGAAGGAAGGGGTGAATGCGTTTCTTTAAGCTGGGTTCTCAAAAAACAAGAACATAAAAATAATTCCCTTTTACTTAAATCTTTCTAATAATTTGTTCATTTAAACACGGCTGTTAAATCATATGAAACAATTTTGTTTTCTATCAGAACAAGATACTATTTGTTTTGTTATAATGTTCAAATGTTAATCCTCTGGCTGTTGAGTTTCCCAGATAAGCAAGACATTTTCTAGTCTTCAGATTTTGTCTAATAAAAATCTGTAAAAACCCTCTATTCAAAAGTTATACTTAGCAGGGAGTCTTCTGAAATCCAAACTGAGAAAATTGGAAACAGCTTAACAACCCCAAGGAATAATATTTCATAAAATCCTATGGAGTAAAAAGCCAGATCCTGTGGGGCCACTGGCTGTGTGTATTGGGCAATCTCAGAAAGCATTAACTCTTTCGAACCCTCTAGATGCTACTTAGTGGACAGAAGTAACTTGTCAAGTGTTCCCCAAGATTTTTGAGTGAAGATCTTTTCATATTTCATCTAAAACGTCATATCCATTTGAACTGATTTTAGTAGGACAAGGTTCTGAACGATACATGTTGCTTTACTGCTAGAAGTATGTGGCCTTGCATTTTACTTTCTGTCAAGTGTCCAGTCACATCAATTTGCATTGCCTGCTTCACAAAAATAGCAAAAATGTGCTACAAATAACAGAAATAAATAAAAGGTCAGTACATTCATGTCTGCATCTGCATTTGACTTGCAAAATAAGGAGACTTCATGAGATAAAAATATGTCAAGACTCTTATTTTTATTACTACTATTCTATACCGGGCAGATCTGAACATTACATGTTTTCTTCAATTATAAGACTGCCAGCAGGCAGACTTATTTTCAGTGCAAAGCCTTAGCCTAAATTAAGCCACGCATTTCTGACTTCTTGTCCGAAGAGATTGAAAGCAAAACTCCAAACTTCTTACCCAGTCAACATCAACAGTTCTAAGCTAAATGGCCACTTTTTTTGTCCCATGTTGAGATTTATTTGAACTACAAACCATGAAAAAAAAAAAATAGGAACATTCTCATGAAGAAGAAAAGAAGCCAACTGGAGTATGTGCAGGTGACCACTGCTTGCTTATCGAATCACAAAATATAAGGCAAATGAACAGTACTTGCTGTTTATATATAAAATCATGTGCTACATACATATACATAGAAATTTCCTTATGCAACATGAACTTTTTGTATGGAATAAACCCCTCCCTTCCTTTGTGGACCTAATGCCATAGTTCTAATCTTTAATCCATTCTAATTAAGTGCTTCCAATGAATGATTTTTAAATAAGTAGTCTTTGCACACAGAAATCATTTGGAGCTAATTTTGAAGGTCATTAAGTTAAATATACACAGAAATCTTCTTTCCTCCTTTTAAAATGTGTGTGTTTCGTTTACAACAGTGATATACTAAATCTGTGAGCTCTACCCGGCCCGGGTTCAAATGGGTTCAAATCACAGCTTGCGTCGTCCTAGCTCGATAACCTTGAGCAAATGATAGAATCTAAGTGTCTGTCCTCTCATCTACAAAAGGAGAAGTGTCTCAGTCAGTTTTGGCTGTAGCAACAATACCATAGACTGGGTGGTAACACAAAACATTCATTTCTCACAGTTCTGGAGGCTGGAAGTCTAAAGTCGGGGTGCTAGCATGGTCTAGTTCTTGGTGAGGGCTCTCTTCCTGGTTATGTCCTCACATGGCCTTCCTTGATATATACCACAGAGAGCAAGCTCCAGTCTCTTTTCTTATCCCATCATGGGACTCTACCATCATGGAAACCTAATTACCTCCCAAAGGCTCTATATCCTAATACCATTCCTTTGGGAGTTCAGGTTCCAACATATGGATTTTTGGGGAGACACAATATATAGCCCCAAATGGGAAGAATTGCTATGATACTCACAGTGCATCTGTGAGCAGTAAATAAGATAGTATCTCTAAACGCCTGGCATGGCATTTAGTATATAACATATGTTCAGCAAGTGTTATTTATTATTATTATTATACTATTGTTGAAACTATTATTTGGATTAAAAAGTTCCTCTACTGTTTCTTCTGCATTTTTTTTCCCAGTTCTGTAATTGCCTTACCCACATTCACCAGAGAAGAACTTAAACGAAAAGTCATTGATCTTCCCTTCTGCAAATCTCTAGCCAAAGTAACGCTCGCACGGACTAGCGCCACCAGCCTCTAACATGTAGCTATCCGTCCTCACAGTTAGTCAGCATTTTTCTGTTCTTAATATTTATCCCATGTATTAATGTAATCACTTGTGTACGTGCCTATGAGTTTCTGTCACGTGTGATTCATTTTGACACCGTATGTGCCCGTTTTCAACTTTATCACTAAAGAAACAGAACTGGGATCAAAGCCAAGTCTGAAGGATTCCACAGTAGCCCTGGGCATAAGCAAAGATTTTCCAAGGCTACACACAGGTAGAAATAGTTTTAAAGGAATCAGTGTCCACATTCTTCAATGCCCTCTTTTTTATAACTGCCCTACTTAATTGCCCTACCTGTCCAAGGCTGGAGTTGTCAGTTTTCCCTTCCCCATCTCATGATGTCTCTTTTTTTTTAATTGACAAAATAAAGACATGTCTCTTATCCATTCCAAACCTGCTCCAGTGCCTCATCGTGAGGTGCAAAATATCTGAAATTCCAAACATGTAGACATTTCAAAATACCTTCAGTTTAGCTATCTTGCATCCTCATTCCCCAAATGTCAGATAATATATTGTTCCCAGGGAAACCCCTTGAAGGGCAAAGTCAACAGAGCACTGACAAGAAACACAGAAGGACAGGGAACTCATTTCATTACAGCAACAAACTTGAGTCCAGCCATTGGGTTTTGTCTGACGGACTGTCCTCCTAAATATATGCACTAAAATTAAAAGTGCAAATGAGGTTAGAAGCTACCAGTTCCAGTTAAGATGGCATAAGAATATTCCATCTTATCTCCTCCTTTGGTTATAACTAAAAATCACAAACAAAACGCATAAAGCAACTATCTATGGGATCTGAAAAGTTAAGAATAGCAGGCAGCTTGGGAAGGGATATCAAGACATAAAAAAGAGTAATACAAATATCAAATCATTATATTGTACACCTGAAACTAACACAATGTTATGTCAATTGTACCTCATTCATTTAAAAAAAGAAAAAGACTAATTAGGAAGTGAGTTTTCTGGCGTTTTCCTTTTTCACCCATATTTCCCAACATAGAGTCTGGGCAGCAAAATCATAGAACTGAGCTACAGGCATGGCCAGGAGAAACTCTCTCCCTGGTCAGAGGGATGGGAGGGAGGAATCCTGCAAAACAAAGAGTGGGGAGGCAATCCTCCAAGCTGTTTTCTCTCTTGACCCTCTTCTAGAGGGAGGTCTTAGTTCTGGAGCTGTACTCACACAACAATGGGAGCAGCTATGGGCTGGGTTGCCTGTTTGCCCTGGAGGAGGATATGACAGTGAAAGATGCTGAAACTACAGCTTTGTGGACACAAAGGACCAGGAAGAAGAGTCCCTGGGAGCCAGAGAGTTTGGAGAGATCACAGAGAGAAGAGAGATTGAGGAGAAAATCCCATAGAATTGTGTATTGAGTCCTGGACTTAGCCCCCGGAGATACATGCACGAAAATCACTTGAAACAGAACACCAAGTCTTTGAGAACTGAACTACAATGTATTCCATGGCCCAACAGTCACTGGGAGGCGAATATGTGTGGAGGATCCAAGTAACACCACAAAATCTTTGAAAAGTAAGCTGACACATTGGAACTAAAGACCACAGAAAGTATATTGGGACTTGTGACCTAAACCCAACTGGCTCAGTTGACTATAAAGAAAAACATACACAAAAATTAACATTATCCAGAGATTTTTAACAGGACCCAGAATTTCATAATATATTCAAAACACCCAGGATGTAATCCAAAATTAGTTGACATACCAAGAAGCAGGACACTTTCAGCAACCCCCAGGTGAAAAGATAATCAGTAGACACAATTCGTGAGAAGACCTAGATACTGGAATTATTTGACAGGCCTTTGCAGCAGCTATTACACCCATGCTCCATGAAGTAAGGGTCAACAAATTTGAAATGAATGGAAGGGTAGAAGTTCTCAGTAGAGAAACAGCAGTTATAAGAATCAAATGGAAATTTTAGAATTAAAAAATATAATTTTTTTAAAAGGCTACTGAATGGAAGAATGACGACGACAATGAAAAGAATCAATGAGCTTGAATATAGATTAATAGGCATTGCCCAACTTGAACAATAGAGAGAAAAAAGATTGAAAAGAATGAACATAACTTCAGGGACCTATTAGATACTATAAAAAGGTCTAATGCTGATGTCATTAAAATCCAAGAAAGAAAGAAGAATGAGATTTGTACAAAAAATTATTTAAAAATTAATGACTCAACTTCTGAAATCCAGAGAACACTATGAATTTAGACTTGAGCTCAGCACAACCCAAACAGGACTAACTCAAGGAAAATCATATATGTACACAAAATACTCAAACAAATAGGGTTTATTCTGGGAATGCAAGACTAGTTCTACATTGAAAAAGTAATAAATGTAAACTCCACATTAACAAACTAAAAAAAACCCCACATAATCATGCCAACATATGTGGGAAAACATTTGATAGAATTCTACATCTTTCATGACAACTCTTCAGGAAACCAGGAGGAGAGATTCAGTTTAAGGAATTATCTGATTATGTCAGCCCTGCCAAAAATATCCTACCTTTCTTGAAGTCAACTGTGGCATATAACATAACTAATCACAGGAGTGACCATCTCATTATACTCAGATTTCATACCCACATTCAAAAATAGGAAGATTATATACCAGAAGACTAGAATCTTGGAGACCATCTCAGAATTCTGTTTACCATAATAAGCAATGAACAGTATGAAGCCAATATTCTGAAAACAGTACCTTGCACAATAGCTCTAAAAACATCTAACAAAATATGTGCAAGATATATAAATGAAAATTATAAAATGCTGATAAAAGAACCATGGCAGACCTAATAAATGGAGAGATAAACAGAGTTCATTGTTTGAAAGATTCATTATGTTTAAGATATCATACTGGTATCTCCCTAAATTGATCCAGAGCTTTAACATAATTCTAGTCAAAATCTTTGAAGGAGTTTTGACAAGCTGATTTTAAAACTTATATAGAAAGGCAAAGTACTAGAACAGAAAAATAAATTTGGAGCAAGAACACAGTTGAAAAACTCATACTACCATATGTTAACACAACATAAAGATATCATAATCAAGACAGAGTGTTTTTGGTTTGGGGATAGACACAAAGATCAATGGAACAAAATAGAGTCCAGAAATAGACTTACATGAATATGGTCAACTACTTTTTAACAAGGTTGCAAAAGCAATTCAATCTTTTCAGCAAATGGTCCTAGAAAATTGGACATCCATGTGCAAAAAGAAGAAAATACTACTTGACCTATACTTCACACATTATGCAAAAATTAACTCCCTATAAATCATAATAAAATGAAAACTAAAAAAGTCTTGGGAGACATTATAGAGAAAATCTGTGTGTGTGAATAAGGCAAAGAGTTCTTATAGGACACCAAAGTATGTTCCATGCATGGCAAAATTAATAAATTAGATGTCATCAAAATTAAAAACATTTGCTCTGTGAAAGCCAATGTGAAGAAAATAATAAGACAAGTTACGGACTGGGAGAAACTATTTCCAAATCACATATTTCACAAAGGACTTGCACCAGAATACATAAAGGAGTCTCAAATAAGAAATCACACAATGTAAGGGAAAAAATGGGCAAAAGATATGAACAGACACTTCACCAAAGTAGATATACTGACAGCAAACATGTTAAAAGATGCTGATCATTAGTCATTAGGCAAATGCAAATTAAAACTGCAATGAGATACCGCTACACCCTTATTGGAATGACTAACACAAAACAACAACAAAATTCACCCTGGCAATACCAAATACTGATGAGCTTGTGAAGCAACTTGAACTCATATATATTGTTGAAGGAGAAGCCAAATAACATAGCCATTCTGGAAAACAGTTTGGCAGTTTCTGAAAAAGCAACACATACATTTACCAATCTAGGTATTTATTCTAGAGAAATTTGCTTACAAATCCTATAATCAAATGTTTAGCAATAATTTTCATAACTACCAAAAACTGGAAACAAAAAATGACTTTCAACAAATGAATGAATAAGCAGATTGGGGTACATCCATAAAATGAAATACTATTAAAAAGTAAAATGAAAAAAATTGATCCATGTAACAACATGGATGACTCTTAAAGGTATTATGCTAAGTGAAAGAAGTCAGTCTCAAAAGATAATGAAGCATAGTATTCTATTGTGGGAAAAGCATGACTGTAGGTTTGGAGAGCAGATCATTGGTTTCCAGAGGTTTGAGGTGGGAATGTAGATTTGACTACAAAGAATAATATGAGGATATATTTGGGGGGATGGAACTATTTTATCCTGATTGCGTTGGTGGTTATACAAATCTATGCCTGTGTTAAAACTCATAGAACTATACACAAGGGGGAAAAAGTGAATATTGTATAACTTAATAAGTAAAAGAAATAAATAACAGATTCTTATTATGGGAACACATATCGACACTAATATAAGCTGAAAAATAAAGTCAGCCTCTTTCTGTCAAAAAGTAACTCTAATTTGGCCAATTAACTTAACATTGGAAAGTGACTTTACCAGTAAGGTAAATTCTCTATAAGCTGAAGGAATCAAATCAATGGCTCCAAGGTTTTAAAACATATATTTAAAGCACACAATAATATGATGTTATTGATTGATTGATTGATTGATTGATTTAAATTCAATTTAGTTAACATACAGTGTAGTATTGGTTTCAGGGGTATAATCCATTGATTCATTACTTACACATAACACCCAGTGCTCATCCCAACAAGTGCCCCCCTTAATGCCCATCACCATTTAGCCCATCCCCCACCCACCTCCCATCATATCAAAAATATTGTGTCATTGGGATGCCTAGGTAGCTTAGTGGGTTAAGCGTCCGACTTCAGCTCAGGTCATGATCTCGTGGTTTCTGAGTTGAAGCCCCACATGGGGCTTTGCACTGACAGTGTGAAGCCTGCCTGGGATTCTCTCTTTCCCACCCCCTCTCTCTGCCCCTCCCCTCCCCCCAAATAAATAAACTTAAAAAAATAATAATTAATTGAAATTAACAATACATCTGTTTTCCAAATTCTTTCTGAGTATACAGGATTAAATAAAGTGCCTCTAAGTGAAAAAGCCATACGTTGACCTTTGATAAAACCTGGTAAAGGTCTAAGAAATTAAGATCATGAAGACTCTACTGATGGAATAACAAATTCAGATGCAAGTACAGTTCTTTCCAACTCTGTGCTTTCAAAAATGGAAGGAGAATCTAATAAAGTTGTCATCTAATCATTAGAAATAATTTTTAATGATAGGTTATTATAATGTGGATTTTGACATTAAACTGGGAAGTTGTTCAAATAACTGAATGCCATTACTCTAATAAAATTCTTTCTATTCCCTGTACTTAATTATGTGAATAAGTTCTAAAGCACAATCATCTAGAAGAAAAAATACAGGAACGGAATATATCACAAACTCTGTTACACTGTACACAAACCAGTTTTAAAAATTTTTTTTTCAACGTTTTTTTTTTTATTTATTTTTGGGACAGAGAGAGACAGAGCATGAACGGGGGAGGGGCAGAGAGAGAGGGAGACACAGAATCGGAAACAGGCTCCAGGCTCTGAGCCATCAGCCCAGAGCCCGACGCGGGGCTCGAACTCACGGAGTGCGAGATCGTGACCTGGCTGAAGTCGGACGCTTAACCTACTGCACCACCCAGGCGCCCCCACAAACCAGTTTTAAAAGAAAGCCAACCATTCCTCTAACACATCAAGAGAAGAATCTCCAGGGGCACCTGTGTGGCTCAGTCAGTTGAGCATCAGACTCTTGATTTTGGTCATGGTCATGGGATCCAGTCATGGGATCTCACAGTCATGGGATCAAGTCCCATGTCAGACTCCACACTAAGTGTGGAGACTGCTGAAGATTCTCTCTCTCTCCCTCTCTCTCTCTGCCTCTACCCCACTCGTGCTTTCTCTCTCTCAAAATACATAAATAAACATTTTTTTAAAAAGAGATGAACCTCCAGCAAATGTCACATTTAGTAATTACAAAAGCTTGTAATAGATTTAAATCATAATTTTTATGATAATCAAAAAAGAAGTTGACACTCGGAATCTCATGACTGAGGGAAAATGTTTCAAAGTAATACAGGGTTTAGTTCTAGAGATGTATGGTAGTGTGATAGAAAATAATTCACAGGATCCAAAGAGATTACACTAGAATGAAATTCTGTAGAAGGAAAATAGAAATAAGAGTTCAGGGAGAAAGAGAATCAATGTAATGTCCATTGACTGTGAAAAGAAGAGCTTGTAATTTTTGAATGGTTGGTAAAACCCCCCTCACTATGGTATTTAAATTCCTTTGGACACATTTAAAAAAGTAATACAATGGTTTCATTGTAAAATGTCAATTACTGTGATATCTTTTAAATTATACTCTTTGCCAACTACATTCATGATTTAAAATTTTTAGACAGTAACTTCAAATTGTGCAAGGGGTGTATCGTTTTTCAAAATCCTTTCAGGGTTCCACAAGCAAAAATATTTAGAAGACCACAGCTTTAAAACACTGTCTTACACTGCCTCCTCAATTAAAATTTAGCTCATGGGGTGCCTGGTTGGCTCAGTCGGTTTAAACGTCCAACTTCGGCTCAGGTCAGATATCAGGGTTTGTGGGTTCGAGCCCCATGTCGGGCTCTGTGCTGACAGCTCAGAGCCTGGAGCCTGCTTGGGATTCTGTGTCTCCCTCTCTCTCTGCCCCTCCCCCATTCACACTCTGTCTCTGTCTCTCCCTCAAAAATAAATAAACATTAAGCATAAAAGAATTCAGCTCATTTTGTTTCAATGGGTGCAGGGCTTCAGACACAAAATAAACATACAGATTGAACAGATGAAAAGGGAGACTGCAATTACTTCCCAACTGCTGAGCTCAATGGAATTGAGGTTATGAAGATGGCAGTGCTATTTGGCATAATGAAATTGCAATTTCAAAAGAGATTCACAGATTTTGATGTGCCGATCCCGAATCACACATTAGTTTCAGCGGGCGGCCTAGAGTTCAGACACTTGTATGGCTGAGTTACTAGGCAATTACTACATCATTCTAGTTCAATTTCAAGGAGAGCTGATTGAGCTTAAGAAACTATATCCACCAAAAAGACATTAACAGGTATCCCTTCTTGGGAATTTTTGAAGACAAATACAAAACTTAGAACTAAGCTAACATTTCAATCATGTGAAGGGAAAAAAAAAATCCCAGCAATTTCTTTCAGCTACCTGGTTCTGTTATGATTAAATTGACCACCCTTGGGGGATATAAAGCTGAATTTAGAATTAAAATAAATGATGTTTTGAATGGTTCAGGGTGTGACAGAGGGGCATTCTTGTTGCAGTGATCAAAGTGATTACTGACCAGAAACGCTTAGAGGTTATGTACTTATATATGTTGAAAACATCAGACCTTTCCTTTGTAGCTAAACATTTCTGTATTTGATCATAATCTGTAAGTCCACAGATGGGGATTTCTGATTGTGAGGCACGATACTGAACAAAATGTGGATGCCCTTGGTCTTGAGCCACTGAACAAAATAACACAGGGCTCAGTCTGTGCTCTTGGGCTTCTGAGTCATCAACCTCTAAGCCGTGAGACCAACTTGTAGAGAGAGTAAGAAGAACGAAATGCAAGTGAGGGCAGGCACCTCCTTATTTCTGTTTGAGGAACCACTGTGCTGCCTCAAGCAAAGCAGTGTTTGGCAGAGAATAGAAACCTAATCTCAAAAGATCTATAAACAAAAATTACTGAGCCCAAAGAGAACAGGTAGTATTTAGGCTTAATGAGAAATCTATTTTGTTTGGCACTGCTTCTTCTGGCTGGGTATGTGGCATAGAGAAATCAAAACAAGACTGTGGTTCTCACAGAAAAACAGTGGGAACCCACCAGATGAGCATTTCTTACAGTTCAATAGATAGAAAGAAGTTGTTAGGGATTTTAAATAATTTAAAACAAAAACAAAAATAAAAACCTTCAAGCTTCAATTCATAGCAGAATGAAATTCAAGTTGATCATGAATTTTATTAAGAATTCTTCCATGTCCTTGAGTCTCTCACTACCCCAATAACAAGGATAATAATAGCTGTTACTGGTATAGCTTCTCTTTCGTACCTTGCCTTTGGCTACTCACCCTAACGGTCTTACAGACAAGTGTTTAAGAGAACGGAGAGGAGATATCTGGGGGAACAGCATGGCAGGCAGATAGAACAGAATAGCTAGAACCTAAGAAGCAAAAAAGGAAAGTATTAAGAGAGGCGTCAGGGGGGTAAGACAGCCAGATAATGTAGGGCCGGATGTATGTTGCTCTGAGAAGCACTAGTTATATTGAATTCTGTGTGACTGGTGCTCCCCTGGAGTTGTGCAATGCAATACTGACGGGTGGCCCTGAAGGTTGTAAGGATGGTGGCTCTCAAAGTGAATGAGATGGGAAACCTTTAGAAGCCTTGGAGAGTAGAGAGGTGAACGTTTAAGTAGCAAAAAAGAACATTTTGTTTCTGTGTGGAAAATAGCAAACAGGAGCAAATGAAGGAAGCAAAGAACTAATAAGGAGTTGGAAGGATAGTCCAGGAACAAGTTGAAGTGGCTTGGGTCAAGTGGTGGTTATGGAGGTGGTGAGCACTGGTTGGATTATGTATATATTTTGACAGCAGAGCCAATGGAATTTGCTGATAGATCAGCTATGGTATGAGCGAGTGAGAGAGAATAGGGTCAAGGATGACCTAAAATTTTTGGCTGGAGCAACTGGAATAGAAAAATTGTTATTTATTAAGATGGGGGAAGCTGGGAGAGGAGCTGGTGTGGGGGCAACATCAGATCAGTTTTGTATGTGTTATGTTTAACATGCCTTTCAGACACTCAAGTGGAAATAAATAGATGGCAGTGTGTGTGTGTGTGTGTGTGTGTGTGTGTGTGTGTGTGTACGAGAGAGAGAGAGAGAATGAGAGAGAGTCCTAAATATGCATGCAGTCCCAAAGTTCAGAGAAGATTCAGGCTTGAGACTCACATTGGTAGTTTGTGCATGAAGCCACAGCCTGAATCAGATCACTAAAACAGGAAAGATCCAAAGACTAAGCTGTAGGGCACTCCAATGTTTAGAGGTGATAGAAATGAGGAGATACATCAAAGGAGGCTGAAAATGAGTGGCTTCTCCCTGGAATCCAAGGGAAGAGAGATTATCAGGGCGGAGGGAGTAATTAAATGTGGCAAATGCTGCAGGAGGTCAAGTCAGAAGAGAACGGAGAACTTTCCATGGGATTTAGCAACATGGATGAAAATCCCTGGAGACCTGGAGAAAAGTAGCTTTGTTTGAGAAATGGAAGCGAGGACATTGGAATATGAGTATGAAGCTTGGGGATGTAGAATAAAATTTGGGGTGAAATATAGATTTAAGAGTCATCAGTACTTACATGGCCACAAGCAAGAGATTTCCTAGAGGAAACATACAGAATGTTAAGGAAAGAAGGTTGAGAGTAGAATCTGTTAAATGCCAAACGTAAGGAGTCTGTAGAAGAAAAGGAAAGAGTTCAGAGAGTGGCCTGTGTGGTGGGAAGCAGATCAAACAGAGCATTGGTCTAGAAATCAAAGGCAAAGAGAGTGCTACAAATGGAGAAGTCAATGGGACAAAAGCCTTGCCAGGCTTTTTGCAGGGCACAGGCAAATTGTATACATCCTCCCCCACTATCCCTTGTCTCTGCCATTACAAGACATAATACTTATAGTAGATACTATCAGTTTCCAAAGCTAAAGCAAGTAAGTGCACACTCCAGCCACCTCACTCCTCTAGTGGGATAATTCTGAGCCATATGTTGTACACTATTGCCCAGATTTTCCCAAGAGATTAAGCTCTCCAGTTGCCCACTATGGTAGCTCGTTTAATAATTTGCTTTTCTTGGCCATCTTCCCTTCCCTAAATCACATCTACCCTCCCTCACTGTCCCATGCCTCTCTCAAATACACCATTTATGCTCCAACTCTTGTCTCAGGCTCTGCTTCTGTGCTTAGATTCTATTTCTCCACTGGTCTATAAGCTTTTTTAAAAATGTGCAGGTAATCTTTCCTTTTCCAGTTCCTGGCAAACTGCCTGGCATACAGAATATACTTCTAAATATCTGTTTAATTGAAGCATTCATATTTGCATAGGGTGTTATGGTTGGCAGAATTCTTTCAGATACGTTCTCTCCTTTTGCCCATAAAACAGTTATACCACCCAGATGTATAATAATAAGTATTCCTATTAAAAAGGGAGGAGGGGCACCTGGGTGGCTCAGTCAGTTGAGCATCCAACTCCTGGTTTCAGCTCAGGTCATGATCTCACCATTTGTGAGTTCAAGCCCCATGTCGGGCTCTGTGCTGACAGTGCAGAGCCTGCTTGGGATTCTCTCTCTCTCTCTCTCTCTCTCTCTCTCTCTCTGCTCTTCCTATGCTCTTTCTCTCTCTCAAAATAAGTAAATAAACTTAAAAATCAATGGTGAGAAAAGAGGGGATAGATGAGTTTAAGAAACTTTCTCAAGCCCACACAATTCGTAAGTAGAATAGTCAGGGCTTGAACACCATTCTTCAGACCTAAGTTTGGTGCCTTTAAAAGAAACATCTACATATGAAAGAAAGAAAATGTTTCCTTAGTTTAAATTTGAATAATTTAAAACCGTAAATGTAGGAAAATTTGAAGTTCTAAGAAAACCCCATTTTATTTGACTATTCATTGTAACGAAAAGTTCCTGGCTAGCTCTTAGTAACTTCATGACGCTACCTATAATCAAACTTTTGCCAGTGTCTCTGGCAAAACACTGACACTGGGTACCTCAGAGAAACAGTATTGCATTATTTATCCCAGATGAATCCACATGTCAACAGGAGAAATCCAGGGTGTGAGTTTTACCAAGATCCCAAAACTACCCTTTTGCTGCTACTGGGCTGAAATGGTTGCTCTCAGGGACCAGAGCTAAAAAAAAGGCAAATAAGAGAGGAGGAAAAGGAAAAGGACAAGGAAAAAAATAAATAGCTGAAGTTCTTTCATGGCCGGGGAGATTTCTCTAGACCTACAGAAATACCATTTAAAAAAGCCTTTTCATATGTGATCACAGAGAAGGTAGAGTAAAGGATTAGTCAGAAAGCTCAGAATGATTGATGGGCCTTGACCTTTAGCCCCTGAATTCTCACAACTCAACTACGGAAACGCACACAAGTGTTTATTTTGAAACCTCTGAAGAACACTTCCCACGGCGTTGTCATTTAGCACATGACTTACTTTACAGGATGTAGCATCGCTAAAAGACAGAAAGGACGAGACAACCGTGTATCCTTCTATATGACAACAAAATATCTTCAGAGTGTTGACTGAAGGATGCTAAAATAAGAATGAAATTCACAGAGCTGTGCCTTGGGAAAAGCAGCTGTTACAAGTCATGGGTTTAGGTTCAATTCAGTCTGAAAAGACATTCAGAAAGCTCCTGTGAGTAGGGGGCTGTAACAGAGGGTAGTGCTCAAGGATTAATAATTGAATCTCGGGATAGTCCCATGATGGTGGACTACTGGGAAGATGATAGGGCCGGGGGGGGGGGGGGGGGGCTAGATTTAAAATAACCTTGAAACGATATCTCTGACCCTTTGTTTCCTAATTAATTAAATGAAGATGATAATACCTCAGAGATCTACTCTGGAAGCAAGTGAGCTAACAGCTATGAAGGTATTCTGGAAAGGAGAACGGGGTCCATAACATAAGGGGGGAAATTACTATTTTCTTGGGGCAAATTATTCACAAGTGGGAAAGAGAAGACTAAAATGGTAATTAACTTTTAATGACCCTTCATTTCATGGGTTGAATAGGAGCCTGATGCCCAACACAAGTCCACAGGGCTGAATGCCTACAGAATAGCTTTTCTCTTCATCTTTGCAGGTGGGATCCTTCTCTTTTTTGGATACTCAGAATTCCTTTATGCGGTTGGCTCCCCTCTACTCCACTGACATTTAACCTGTGTCCCTTTGTAGTTTCTGTGTGACAGCATGTATAAATGTAGTCACTCATACTCTTCTTACATTGGTTCTCACATAAGGGTGGACCAGATTAGGCTTAATACTCCTTAAAAGTAGGAAGCATGGAAATTATTATCATTGATATTATTAAATACTTTGCAAAACATAAACATTAAACCAAGGCTTCTCAAAAGCAGTCCTTTTGATATTTTGGGCCACATAGTTCTTTTGTTGTGATGAGCTGTTTGTGCATCGTAGGAGGTTACGTAGCATACCTGGTCGCTACTCACTAGATGCTGGTACCAACTTCTTTCTGTATGTAGAGTTGTAACAACCAAAATGTCTACAGAAATTGCCAAATGTTCCTCAGTGGGGCTACAAAGTGACTCTTGGTTGAGAACTCCTGCACTAAATGGATATAAACTAATATTATGATTATTGTGATTACTTTTATTTTTTCAGATTCCCTGGATGATGCTCAAAACAGAGCAGGTACTCAACTGGTATTTGTCAAATAAATGAAAAAATGAGAAAAGGACTTCATTAGTTGTATTTATAAGTGGCCTTATAGCATAAACCCTTATATGATTAAGACTATATTATATAACAAAGACTTTTCTAGTTGGCATTCATATTCTTAGTAAGTGAACACATATTTAGTAACCATGTGTGTGTATGCTAGAAATTATGTTCTTAAGCACACACAAAGATCATAGCTAGCAGTAGCTCTCTCCCTAGGACATGTATCATGAACATATCTAGAATTGCTACATCCTATTTATCCATTAAGCACGAGACAGAACAATTATTTTAAATTCTAGGAAAATATTGCATCAAACACTTTTTTCTCAGGTTTATTTTCAGAGAATCAATTCTACGCAGAGAAAATATTACAACAAGAATTCTAAAAAGACTATGACAAGCAGAGGATCTCAGATCCTCGTAGGAAATTTCTGTCTCTTTAAGCATATGTTTTTGGATGTAAATGCTTCATCAAACTTCTAAGGTACATTTTGAGATTAGAAAATTTATATTTTCTGATATCTGGAGAACCTACCTATATTCAGTTGGCATTTCAGTCTGAGCTATTAAATAATACTGATAATCTTACTTTGATTTTCAAGAAACGCTTTAACCATCAGTGTTAAGGAACACTGATGATGTTTTGATTCTTAAATTTTCTCTATGGATTCTTAAATCCTGTACCAATGGGCTACATTTTCCAAATGACTTCTAATAAAGACAACTAATAAAGTGTTCTTATCAAAACAGGGGCAAATGTAGCTAAACAAGATAAGATGTGAGGGACTTCGCTTTCAGATACCCTCACTTATCGTTCTTATGGTTTATTGCTATATACCATCTTTTGGATGGAAACCCAGCTTAACATCAGACCTCTACTAAACATTGTGTTAAAAAAAATAAAATAAAACAAACTTCTACTCCTGGCTTCAGTGTAGTAACTTCCAGCAGGTCTATGCCCTCATCAAGTAAAGCTAGAAAAGCCAGATAAAACAGAAGAAACATCTGTATCAAGGCATCTTATAGCTCTCGAGACTGTTAGGACGTGAGTGGCCAAGATCCTGGAGAGAAAATAACTGTAGAACAAAGAGTGTGCATTCTGTGGATATGTTTTCCCCTTATGGAACTTTCCAGTTATTGGCATGGTGCTATAAACTGAGAATCTGGACATAGTACCTCTGCAAAGAGGCAGAGAAACCAGTAGAGATCTTGGCATTCCCACAGGTATAGAGAGACAAAAGTCAGAGTTTGGATACTGCCAAAGGGATGAGGTATTAAGGGGCCATGTATGTGGTGAGAAAGGAGACAGAGGCAAGTAGGCCTATCACTTGGAAGGATTTTCCCCTTTCATTTTCCACAAAGAGCAAGAGGCTAAAGACCTCTGCAACATAAAATGGAAATTCCAGCAATCTTATTGTTCTGAGAAGGGAAAAATAGAATTTGGGATGGCCCAAGGAAGAACAGAACACAGTAAAAACCCAGTTTCTCATTTGGGACCACAGGCGAAGTGCACCCTCAGACTTAGGACAAACCAGAGGTAGGTAGATGGAGCCTTATTAAAACAGCAAAGTCAGTCAGTCTCTGTTGGATGCAGGTGATCTGTTCCACTATGTGTCTAGCCCTCAAGAAAGGTCTTGTTGCCCCAACTGTCAGCCAACAGTCTTTATCTCCTTCAGATTTTGCTCCAACTGCAGAGAGCTGCCTCACCCAAAGGTACACCCTACCCAGAAAGGACCACATCAATGACTGAGATGGGGATGTAAAGAACCAGCTATTTGGGCCTAATATGGAACACCTTTCTCAGATCACATATACTCCAGAGCTTCGCATGGATTTAGCAAGAGACTTTGAAGGGCCTGGATCAAATTTCAGTTTCTTCTTCTGCTCAATCCTGTTTACTCTCCCTCCTTTACACAAGTGCTGATGCCTAATGAATATCCTGTACAACAAACTCCATCTCAATGACTGCTTCTGAAAAACTCGACTTGTTTGTGACAGTCTCAGGAGTGATCCAAGAGAGCATGTTGTAACATAGGGTTATTGATCTGGATTACTCACTGCTGTGAAAGTGTTGTCATTCCTGGTAGTTAGGGCAGACATTCCCCGACACAATCAGGGAGTCCAATTGTTAAAACCCTCATCAGAGGTGAATTGGAATAATGTACCTATGCAAAGGAATGCACTGAATGGGGTTTGAGAAGTGAAAAAAAAAAGTAACTATAAGGACAGTGAACTGGATGCCTTACTGCTAAGCATCAATGACCTAGAAAACAATAACTCAAAGCTACAGATAATTGTAACTCATGTGTGAAAGCCAAAAAGCCTCTGCAGTAGCTTAGAAAGAGGCTCTTACAACACCGTAGCTGGAGAGTCTAGAAAACTGAGGACCAAGCTCAAGAATTAATAGAGTGTTCAAGCTCTACTGAAGGATAAGCAGCTAATGAAAGCAGATCTTTTTGGCAATGTAAAGCCTGAATTAGGGAGTTTAGAAAGAAAGAAAGAAAGAAAGAAAGAAAGAAAGAAAGAAAGAAAGAAAGAAAGAAAACGAATGCTGACACTTGGAATAAGAACAGCTGGGAATATCCCTCTGATGTCTTACCTCTAGCTGACATTGAGGCTCTACATAAGTAGGAATTGAAGGCTAAGGCAGAGTTGTAAATTTCCAGAGTGTTTAAGTCCTACCACAGTATACACACAGAACCCATTGGAAAAGGGTGGGAGACTTATTGGTTCAAGGCATTTTAAAAAATATCTCTCCAATCAACAGCTCATCACTGAGCTGCTATCTGGGTAAAACTTTCAATGGCCAGACATGACAAAGAATACCAATGTTACAATACAAAGTTAGTTTAGGGAAATCACTAAACAAGTAACTAGCAACAACACCAACTAGTAACAACAACAAATCCTGGGGAGAGGGAAATTTTGATTTGAAGAGTTGTACATTATATTATTTAAAATATCCAATTTTCAACAACAGCAACAAAATATGACAAAGAGACAGGAAAGTGTGACTGATATGTAAGGAAAAAAAACAGTCAATAGAAACTGTCACCGAGGAGGCTCAGATATTGGACTTACAGACAAATAATTTATATCAGCTATGTTAAATATATTCAAAGAATTAGAGAAACCCATTTCAAAAGAACTAAAGTATAATAACAATGTTTCAACAAATAGAGCATTAACAAAGAGATATAAATTAGTTTTTTCTTAAAAAAAATGAACCAAGTAGAAATTCAGTAGTTGAAAAGTACAACAATAAAATGAAAATTTCACCAGAGATGCTGAACAAGCAGGGTTGTGGGATCGAGCCCCATGTTGGGCTTTGCACTGGACATGAAACCTGCTTAAGATTCTTTCTCTCTACCCTTCTCTCCAGCTCACTCTCTCTCTCTCTCTAAAAAAAAAAAAAAAAAAGAAAAGAAAAGAAAAAAGAAAAAAAAGAAAACAAATAGCACAACAGAAGATGTAGATCCTCTCTTATTAGTAATTACATTAAATGTAAATGAATTGAACACTATAGTCAAAAGGCAAGGATTTGCCTAGTGCATAAAAAACACTATTCAACTCATATTCAGAGACACAAATAGGTTGAAAGTTAAAAAATTAAAAATTTGAGGGGAGACTAGATGGCTCAGTCAGTTAAGCCTCTGACTCTTGATTTGGCTCAGGTCATGATCTCACGGTTCATAAGTTTGAGTCCTGCATTGGGCTCTGCACTGATAGTGCAGAGCCTGCCAGCCTGCCTGGGATTCTCTCTCTCTCTCTCTCTCTCTCTCTCTCTCTCTCTCTCTCTGACCCTCTCCCACTCAGGCTCAGTCTTTCTCTCAAAAATTAATAAATAAAAACATTAAAAAAAAGAAAAATTTGAGATGCATACATGCTTACATATATTTTGCTGTTGTTAGATGTAATGTTCTACAGATGGCTAGTAAATCAAGTTGGCTTATAATGTTTTTCAATTCTTCCTTATAGATCTTCCACCTAGTTTTTCTATCCACTATTGAAAGGGGAGTATTAACTTGTATCTATTTTTCCCTTTAATTCTATAAGTTTTTGCTTCATATATTTCTGATCTCTGACATTAGGTTATGGCTTCTTGATGCATTGATTCTTGTATCATTTTTAAATGTCCTTCTTTGCTTCCAGTAATAATCTTACTGCAAAGCTATAATAATCAATACAGTGGATACTCACATAAGAATAGACATATCAATAAATGGAATAGAATTGAGATTTCATACATAAACCCATACATCTGTGGCCAATTGATTTTTGACAAGGATACCAAGTCCATTCACTGGGGAAAGAATTGTCTCTTCAATAGTTGGTCCTGAGATAACTGGATGAGGTTAGACCCCTACCTCATACCATATACGAAAATTAATTCAAAATGAATTGATAACCTACATATGAGAGCTAAAATCTTAAAACTCTTAGAAGGAAACAGGAGTAAATATTAGCACCCTTGGGTTAGACTACAACTTTCTAGACATGACATTAAAACCAGAAGTGACAAAAGATAGATAAGTTGAACTTCCTTCAAAGTTAAAAAAAAAAAACAACTTATGTGCTTCAAAGGACACAACCAAGAAAAGTCACTTGAGGGGTGCCTGGGTGGCTCAGTTAAGCATCCAACTCCTGACTTTGACTCAGGTCATGATCTCATGGTTGTGAAATCCAGCCCTGCATCAGGCTCCATGTTGACAGCATGGAGCCTGCTTAGGATTCTCTCTCTCCCTCTCTCTCTACCCTCTCATGCTTGTGCTCTCTCTAGCTCTTTCTCAAAATAAATAAATAAACATTAAAAAAAAAGTCACTTGAAAATCACTTGGAGAAAAAAAAGAAACAGGAAAATCATTTGAAAAGACACTCCACAGAACATACGAAAATATTTGCAAATAATATATCTGATAATGGGCTTGTATCCAGAGTGGATGAAGAATTCTTACAATTCAACAATTTATTTTATTTTTGTATTTTTTTTTTTAATGTTTATTCATTTTTGAGAGACAGAGAGAGAGACAGAGCATGAGTGGGGAAGGGGCAGAGAGAGAAGGAGACAGAGAATCCGAAGCAGGCTCCAGGCTCCGAGCTGTCAGCACAGAGCCTGACACAGGGCTCGAACTCACAAACCGGGAGATCATGACCTGAGCTGAAGTCAGGTGCTCAACCGACCGAGCCACCCAGGCACCCTTAATTCAACAATTTAAAGACAAATTACCTAGTTTTAAAATGGACCTCATATTTGAAAATATATTTCTAAAAAGACATACAAATGGCTAACAAGCTCATGAAATGTTGAATTAACTCCATAATTAGTCATTAGCAACATGTAAAACAAAACCACAATGAAATATCACTTCCTACCCACCAGGATGGTTACAATCAAAAAGGATAAAAAGTGTTGGTGAGGATGCAGAGAAACTGGAACCCTTCTACACTGCTGGTGAGACTGGCATTTCCTCAAAATGTTAAACAGTTATTACTAGTCACAGCAATTCTACTCCAAGATACATACCCAAGGGAATTGAAAACATATACTCACATAAAACTTGCACATGAAAGTCCACTGTAGCATCATCATTCATAATAAACAAAAAGTAGAAACAACCTAAATGTTCCTCAATTAATGTTTGGGTTAAAAAAAAATAGTACAATCGGGTGCCTGGGTGGCTCAGACGGTTAAGCGCCGGACTTCGGTTCAGGTCATGATCTCACAGATTGTGGGTTCAAGCCCCGCGTCAGGCTCTGTGCTGACAGCTCAGAGCCTGGAACCTGCTTCGGTTTCTGTGTCTCCCTCTCTCTGCCCCTTGCCCACTTGCCCTCTGTCTCTCTCTGTCTCTCAAAAATAAATAAAAGCTAAAAAAAAAATGTTTAGTATGTTCATAAAAAGTAATAGTAATTGACAATGAAAATGCATGAAGTACTGATACATACTGCAACATGGATAAACCTTGAAAACTGCCAAATGAAGGCAGCAAATCACCAGAGGTCCCATATCGTCTGACTCCATTTATGCAAAATGGCCAAAATAGGCAAATCCATAGAATCAGAAAGTAGATTAGTGGTTTCCAGGGAGTAGGAGAGGAGAAAATGGCACTACTGATAATGGGTATGGGGTTTCTTTTTTGGGTGATAAAAATATTTTGGAATTAGATGGCTGTGATGGTTGCACAACTCTCCAAGTATACGAAAAAACAGTTAATTATACATGTTAGAGAGTGAATGTTATGGCATATGCATTATATATCACTAAATATTATGTTTTTAACATAATATAGAGAAAATCGTATCATCTCACAAGTGTAGAAAATGCATTTGATAAAATTCAAAAACTACTCATGATTTTCTTTTTTAAGTTTATTTATTTTTGACAGAGACAGAGTGCGAGCATGAGCTGGGGAGGGGCAGAGAGAGAGGGAGACACAGAATCCGAAGCAGGCTCCAGGCTCTAAGCTGTCAGCACAGAGCCCGACGCGGGGCTCGAATCCACGAACTGTGAGATCATGACCTGGGCCGAAGTTGGATGTTTAACCGACTGAGCTACCCAGGCGCCCCAACTATTCATGATTTCAAAAAAAAAAAAAAAAAACCTTAGCAAACCAGAAATAGAAAGGACTTACTTCCTTAATCTGACACAGATATCCATAAAGTCTTTCTGCAAACATTATAATTAAAGGTGAAATATTGAAACCTTTCTCTGACAGAGGAAAAACAGAAAGCACAATGGTCAGAAAGGAGAAAATAAACTGCCATTTGTAGATGACATAATGTGTACTCAGAAAATCCAAATGAGAGTTATAAAACTCAATATGTGATTTATTTCTACACAAACAGAAAAAAAATTTTTTTGAGTTTCTATTTACAATGACATCAAAAATATCAAATACCCATGAGTAAATCTAAGGGAAGATGTGTAATATCTTTCTGGTTGAAATTACCATTTTTGACAAACTTTAAGGAGTAAGTCATTAAAATACTTAATTAAAGATTATCATAGTATATCATTTTGACGGTTTGGAGGCCTCAATGTTGTAAAGCAATTCTCCCCAATTTGATTTATGGATTTAATACAATCCCAATTCAAAACAAAACAAAAGAAAACAAAAGGCATTTGTGGCAACTGCAAGGTGATTTGAAAATTTACATAAAATGGAAGGGCCAAGAATAGGCAAACCATCTTTAAGAAGAAAAAGGCTGAAAGACTTACACTATTAAATTTAAAGACTTATTATAAAATTACAGTGGTCCAGACAGAGTGGTATTGGCTTAATTCTATGTCGAATGGAGGGTCTAGATATAGATGTACATATAATCAATCACTTGACTGATAACAAAGGTGACATTACAGTGCAGAGGGGAAAGACAGTACTCCAAATAAATAAAGGGCAGTGGGGTCAATTAAATATATGTGCAGGAAAAAAAAAAAGTTAATCCATAGCTCACACCATACACAAAAATTAGTTCCAGAATGTTTTAGGTATAAACGTTAATACTGAAACAATAAAGCTCCAAGAAGAAAACATGGGGGGTGGGGTGGGGGAAAGCTTCTGTGTTTTGATGTAGGCAAAGATGTCTTATATAAGATATCAAAAATGAATCACAAAATAAAGGGTTGATAATATGGACCCATTAAAATTACGACCTTCTATTCCACAATAGACACTAATAAGAAAAGCAAGCCAACCAAGTGGGAGATAGTCACAATACATATTCCCAAGAGTTGACATATCCAGAATGCGTAACGAAATGCAAATCAAGAACAAAAAGGGAGACTTCCCAAAGATTGGACAAAATACTTGGACAGACACTTCACAAAAAGGAATATTCACCCAACTAAAAGTTTCAGAAAAAATCAATCTAACTCATCAGGAAAATGCAACTTAAAACCACAAAAGATCACAGCACCATGAGAATTGCTAAAATGAAAAAGACAGCAACAAGTGCTGGGGAGGATTTGGGGCAACTGCAACTTTTAAACATAGCTGGTAGGAGGATGAATGGGTACAACCACTTTAAAAAACTCTGCTGAATAAACATATGAGCATGTTCAAAGACATGTACAAGAATAGTCATGGCGTCACTATTCATAATAGTTAGAAACAACTCAAACATTTATCAACAACTGAATAGAAAAAATATATTGGGATATAACCATATATTAGAATACTATACAACAATGAGAATGAAGGAACCACAAAGGTGAAAACATAACGAATCTCTCAAACATAATGTTGAGCAAATGAAGCTAGATACAAAAGGAGTCCATCCTGCTCAATTCCAATGACATGAATCTCAAAAGTAGGCAAGCCTATCTAAGATGGCAGAAGTCACCTTAGATTGCTTCTCTTAGAAGAGAGGTTACTTTTGGGTTTCTTTCAGACGACTGAAAGGGGGCTTGAGAGGTCTTCTGGGATGCTGGACCTTTTGTGATTTGCTTCTTCCACTTACCTAATATTTTCAAGGTTAATCCGTGTTGTAGCATGTATCAGTACTTCGTGCATTTTTACTGTTAATTACTATTCCACTGTATGAATATGCTATTTTTTTTAAAAATCCATACATTAGTTGAAAAACATTTGGGTTGTTTCCACTTTTTGGTTACCATAAACAATGCCACTTATGAACATTTATGTATAAGTTTGGTGTGATCTATTTCTTAATCTGGGTGCTGCTTATAAGGATCTGATCACTTTCATAAAATATATTGAAGTATATATTATTTGTATACGTGCTTGTATGAACAGTATTTTGCAATAAAATTTTGTTTAATGAAATGAAACACAGACACCTACATTGCTTTCCTTTCTCCTGTTGTGGTGAGAAGCAAATCCTGCTGACGTTGCTGCTTTCGTTTTGGACTCTAAACTGGGAGCATGTGAGGAAATCCGGCCAGGAGGCATTCACCATCCCTAGGACTGATTCACAGCCCTCTTTTGCAGCCTCACAGAAGGACCTACAGGGCAGGAGTCCATGACTAGAAGGAAAGAAAAGATGAAAATTAATGTTTTTATAGACTACTTCCTGAAATAACAATGAAATTAAAGAAAAGCTGGCCGCCAGTGCTGAGATATCATCTTAATCTATATTTAGTGTAGTCAACAATTTAAATTTCCACATTAAGTCCTAAAACAAGGATTTCAGCCACCTTATTATCATGATTTTAGGGACAAGAAGCTAGTTCCATAACATATCAGCTCACTATCTCTTGTAGAAGTATTTATCCCAAATGATTTTTTTCCCTCAATTTCGTGTGCTGAAGTAAAACTGTCAAAAAAAAAAAAAAAAACAAAAGGAGCTCTAGTTAATCTCAAATGGAGTAAATTAACATAGAAATGAAGGCCCCAAATTGGAAAAGCAGAAGTAGGTCACAAAATAGGTTAATCTCATTTCTTCATCTTCCCTTTGAGAAATTAAAAGTATCTTTGAGAGGCAGACAGAAAGCTGTGCCTTAACCTCCACAGCCTCCCCAGAAAAAAAGCAGAGACAAGTGGAAACTCAGTTATTTGTCTACAGTAAGAAACTATTTATCTTCGGTTTTGAAAGTTATTTATCTTCTCAGATTTCTCTTTTATCTTTGGCAAAACAGAAAAATGCAAACAACTGTCTGCTGTTGGTAAGGGTAATGATGCTCTGGGAGCCTGTCTCTATCAACCGCCAGGCAATCGAACACTTCTGGATCAGAATGCTACAACACGAAGGCCAGGGACTTGTTCCCTTCCAGACACAGGTGGCATTTCCTACTTTGCAGCAATAAAATGTATCCATCTCTCACCCTGGCTGGTGATCAGGCTAAGCCATTTCAAGTGGTTTCAAGGAAACTGGGGAAAAAAATATACATGTCAGTCAAGGCAAAGCACACACTGTGACAACCTTAAACAATATCTGGTTCAAACCCTTATTGGAGATGGGCCTAAGAAGATTCTGGGACACGCTCAAGAGCACAATCTTCTTAATGGCAGAAGCGGGAAGAGAATCCAGGTGTTTGAAATTTCAGTTCATGCTCTATCTACTCTTCCATATTGTCTATTCTCACATAAGGATGGAATAATTCAGCTTTAAAAATCCTTTGATGAAACAAGAACATTAAAATTCCCCATTGATACTTCTATGGATTGCAGAAACATAATGGGATGTACCAGCCACTGATAGAGTGATAGAGTCCGATAGAATCTATAAAAGAATCTCAGGAGAGAGATCTTATTATATATAAAAATATGGGGGCGCCTGGGTGGCTCAGTCAGTTGAGTGTCCGACTCTTGATTTTTGGCTCAGGTCATGATATCACGGTTGGTTCGTGAGTTCAAGACCCATTTTGGATTCTGTGCTAACAGCACGGAGCCTACTTGGGATTCTCCCTCACTCTCTGACCCTCCCTTGCTCAAACTCTGTCTCCCCCCAAATAAATAAACTTTAAAAAGAACAATAAAAGTATGGAAACGGGGTCCTCAACAATTACACTCAGATGCAAATGCTTTTGGCCTTCCTCTCAGGAATTTGTCTTAAAACTGAGTATCTTTTAGGGGCGCCTGGGTGGCTCAGTCGGTTAAGCCTCCGACTTCAGCTCCGACGATCTCACGGTCCGTGAGTTCGAGCCCCGCGTCGGGCTCTGGGCTGATGGCTCAGAGCCTGGAGCCTGCTTCTGATTCTGTGTCTCCCTCTCTCTCTGCCCCTCCCCCGTTCATGCTCTGTCTCTCTCTGTCTCAAAAATAAATAAACGTTAAAAAAATAAAAATAAAAAAAAAACTGAGTATCTTTTAGAATCCTGATCTCCATATAATTATCTACCTACATTAAAATGTAACTAAATTTATTAATGAAGATGCAGAAAGAGAGGTTTTGCATTTGAAAGATTAGGTTTCGGACATAAAATTATGAATCGGTTCAGGCAAATTTCTTGGTATAAAGAAGACACTTGACTGCCATCGTGAAATACATTAGATGTTTATAGGACTTGAGAAAGCATCACTTAAATAGCATTTTAAAATCATATTCCAGAGAAGTTAGAGACTGTATTTTCTCAAATAAAACCAAAGGACATGGTTGAGGAAATCTGGAAAACACAGAATTCTTACGCGATTCCTTTGCGACACTTTGCTAGGTTCTAAGTGCTTCATGTGCATTAACTCATTCATTTCTCATTATGGCCCCAAATATACAAATAAAAAAGTTGAAGCACAGGAAAAATAAGAAGAGACTTGCCCAAGATCACTGAGGTAGTGAGTGTCAGAGCCAAGATTCAGACCCAGGCAGACTGATCCCAGGACACGCTCAGTTAAACTCTATTTTATGTGAGTCTATACTTCAAGAACGCATGTTCCAAAAGCACCACTCAAGGTTAGTTCAAAACCTGATACAGGCTCCAGACCACCACAATAAAGTGAAGTCACAACAAAGCAAATCAAATGCATTTTTTGGTTTCCCATTGCATTTATAAAAGTTATGTTAACACTACACTATAGTCTATTCAGTGTGCAATAGCATCATGTCTAAAAAAGTGGTGTCCATACCTTAATTAAAAAAATACTTTATTGCTAAAAATGCTACTCATCATCTGAGCTTTCAGCAAGTTATAATCTTTCTGCTGGGGTGCAGGGTCTTGCCGCTGACTCATCAGGACCCTGGGGTACAGGGTCCTGCTGCTGGGGTGCAGGTGGTGGTTGCTGAAGGTCGGGGTGGCTGTAGCAATTTCTTAATATAAGACAACAATGCAGTTTGCCTCATCCACGGATTCTTCCTTTCATGAACAATTCCTCTGTAGCACATGATGCTGTGTGATAGCATCTTACCCACAGTAGAACTTTCAAAATTGGAATCAGTCTTCTCAAACCTTGCTGCTGCTTTATAAACTAAGCTTATGTAGTATTCTAAATTCTTGTTGTCATTTCAATAATTTTCGCAGCATCTTCCCAGGAGTAGATTCCAACTCCAGATACCACTTTCTTTGCTCATCCATAAGAAGCAGCCCGTCATCTGTTCATGTTTTGTCCTGAGATTGCAGCAATTCGGTCACATCGTCAGGCCCCACTTGTCGTTCTAGTTCTCTTACTATTTCCACCACATTTGCAGTGACTTCCTCCACTGAAGTCCTGAACCCCTCCCAGTTATCCATGAGGCTCGGAATCAACTTCTTCCAAGCTCCTCTTAATGTTAATATTTTGGCCACTTCCCACGAATCACAAATGTCTTTAAGGCATTTGAATGGTTAATCCGATCCAGAAGGTTTTGATTTACTCTTCCCAGATCCATCAAAGGAATCACTATCTATGGCAGCTATAGCCTTACAAAACACATTTCTTAAATAGTAAAGACTTCAAAATTAAAATTACTCCTTGACCCATGGGCTACAGAATGGATGCTGTGTTAACAGGCATGAAAACAACATTAACCTCATTGTTCATCTCCATCAGAGCTCTTGGGTGACTAGGTGCATTGTCAATGAGCAGCAATATTTTGAAAGATTTTTTTTTTCTGAGCAGTAGATCTAGTTTAAAATATTCAGTAAATCATGGTTGTAAACAGATGTGCTATTATCCAGGCTTTGCGTTCCATCTATAGAGCACAAGTAGAGTAGATTTGGCATAATTCATAAGGGCTCTAGAGATTTTGGAAGAGTGTAGAAACACTGGCTTCCATTTCAAGTCAACCACTGCCTTAGCCCCTAATAGAGTCAGCCTGTCCTTTAAAGTTTTGAAGCCAGGCCTTGACTTTTCCTCTCTAACTATGAAAGTCCTAGGTGGCATTTTCTTCCAATAGAACGCTGTTTCATTTATGCTGAAAATCTGTTGTTTAGTGCAGCCACCTTCATTAAGTACCTAACCTAGATCTCTGGGTAACTTGCTGCAGCTTCTACGTCAGCACTTGCTGCCTCCCCTTGCACCTTTATGTTCTAGAGATGGCTTCTTTTCTTAAACCTCATGAACCAACTTCTGCTAACCTCGCCCTTTTCTTTTGCAGCTTTTCCACTTCTCTCAGCCTTCACAGAATTGAAGAGAGTTAGGGCCTTGCTCTGGATGAGGCTTTGGCTCACGGGAATGTTGTGGCTGGTTTGATCTTCTATCCAGACCTCTCAAACTTTCTCCCTATCAGCAGCAAGGCTGTTTAGCTTTCTTATCATTCATGTGTTCACTGGAGTGGCACTTTTAATTTCCTTAGCACTTTTCCTTTGCATTCACAATTTGGGTGTTTCGCACAAGAGGCCTAGCTTTCGGCCTCTCTTAGCTTTTGCTACACCTTCCTCACTGAGCTTAATCATTTCTAGCTTTTGATTTCACGTGAGACACATGGCTCTTCCTTTCACTTGAACACTTACAGGTCATTGTAGGGTTATTCATGGGCCTGATTTTAATATTGTTGCATCTCATGGAAAAGGGAGAACTGAGGAGAGGGAGAGAGACAGGGGAATGGCCAGCTTGTGGAGCAGTCAGAACCCACACAACACTTACTAAGTTCGTTCTCTTCTATGGGTGTGGCTCATGACCCTCGAAAACAAATACAATAGTACATCAAAGATCACTGATCACAGATCATCATAACAAATATAGTAACAATAAAAAAATGTGAAATACTTCAAGAATTACCAAATGTGACACAGAGACATGAAGTGAGCAAATGCTGTTGGAAAAATGGCGCTGATAGACTTGCTCAACACAGAGTTGCCACAAATCTCCAATTTGCAAAACATGAAACATCTGTGAAGCACAATAATGGAAAGTGCAATTAAACAAGGTATGCTTGTATACACTTGGAGTGGACCAGCCGTATACACGGGGTTGGGCTCTCCCTTCACTCCACAAACTCCTAGTTAACTTGCAATGAACCGGTATTTGCCCAAGGGGCTAAGGAACACAAAGGAAGGGTAAAGTGATTTCTCTTTCTTTTCCAGGTGTGAGACAGCCCACAGTCATGGTACAAGCAAGCCAGGCTTGTCTTCAGCATTCTTTCTTTGCCTTCTAGTTCCGACCTTCCCAGTTTCTGACATGATCCTGGCCACCCTCACTCCAGCGTCCCACTTAGATAACCGCCCCCCCCAGACCATTACTCACTCTTAAACATTTCCTTCCCTTCCTACAATCAAAACTACATTCCTCAAATGATCAGATCCCAATTAGGCTGCCAAAGAAGAAAAGAGATGAAAATAGCACAGAGTAATTCATAATAACCGAGGGACACTTAACCTTCCCAAGGTTTTTGCATCATTAGAAGATGGTTGGAGCAAAGGAATCGCTAGTTGATGGAATGCCAGGTGCCATTTACCAGGGAAACATTCATCCAAGAGAGTGGGGTGGGGGAGATCCATGCAAAGCTGTCGAACACGCAGAGCCCAATTCTCTTGAGAGGTTCACGGACTTTTCCTCACTTCTGAGCCCACGTATTTTTGGATGACTCAACATCTATTCTCAGAATCTTGTAGAAGAGCATTAAAATTTCACGCAAGCACCTAGCAGATTGTTTTCATGTTCTAAAGCCGAGTCTTACCTCAGATAAGACCGTTACGGACTCTGATCAAGATCGTTTTCTGTAGGAAAGCATACGTCTACCACTCTAAAACTTCCACACAGCCACTCCTCACTGTCTGATCCTGGGCCAACAATTCGCTCACACGAAGACTCACACTCTCCTCATTCGAAAAGTGAGGGGTTTGGAAGGGCTGGTTTCTCATGGTCCTTTTCCTACTAACATTCTATAAATCAAAATTCATTCTTTAACACAATACTTCTCAGAGGAGCAGTGCTAAACCTACCAGCTTTGCTAAATTTCGAAAGGTAACAGACAGTTTTTTTTTTCCTTAAGATTTGTTCTGGGAATATATAGAGACATTAAAATACCATTAGGCCTCCGTTCTAAAAATAGGACTTAAGAAAAATGTCTAGAGTGTTTCCAAATAGCTCTCTTAAGAGGGGTAACCGACAGAGACCTGTTACAGCAGGACATGTGAAATGGTGAGGAGTATTTATAACAAGCAGCCCTTTTAAACAGGGAGCAAAACGAGGAGCCATTTGTTCTTGCTTTGCACGAAATCCAACTGCCTATGAGGGCTTGAAGTATTTGGCTTTTCATCACATGGAACAGTGTGGTGAGACAGGCCACACTATTTTGGATTAGGAGTGTCGATACCCAAGCAGTAAGCAGACTGACATCTGAAAACAGTGCACCGCACAGGCGAAGAGTCAGATTTGGCTATGAGAATACTATTTTTAGCACGGGCGATTATTTTAAATTGATGTGGGAAGCACTTGTGGTGTGCCCAAGTCCCTAACACATTTCAACTAAAGTTCAAGCAGAAAACCTGTTGCATCACCTCTGTAACTATTTGTTGAAACAAAGACATATAAAGAAATACATAAATAATTCCACTATATAATGATAGTGAAGCTTTTATTTTCACGAGCAGGGACATTCTAAAATAATTTACCTAAAAAATGGGAGATTTTGCCAATATAATTTTTAGTGAATTTATCTACCAAAATTGTTAGCTTTATTTACAGTTTTTTAAATTTTTTTTTACTGTGCCCTTTAACCAACATCTCATGTCTCCCCAAATCTATACATGTTATTTGCAAAAAAAAAAAAAAAAAAAAAGTTCTGATAAAGAGATAAATTTTAAAGTTCCTGAACAAGGTCACAAAGTAAGCTTATATAGCTATGGGTTTTAAATTTGACAAATCATTTATTTTTTCAATTTCTTTACTTTGGCCTACTTTTTGACGTACAGACAAGTTATAGGAATATTACAAAAAGTTTCCATATATCCTTCATCCAGGCTCCCCCAAGGCAAACATCTTATATAACTACAGTATAATCATCAGAACCAGAAAATTAATATTGGTACAATACCTTTAACGAAGAACTCTATTCCAATCTTCCCAAGACCTCCATTCGGGATCTCACATTGCATTTTATTGCCACTTTTTATTTTTGGCAAAGAAACCAACCTTTCAATATATTAGAAGAGCTTAGGATTTAAAACTCTTTTACCATTTAAAAAAAAAAAGAGTCTCTGTGACAGGCAGACTCTGAGATGGTCCCTAATGATCCTCACCTCCTGTTATTCATGCCTGTGTAAGCCCCTCCCTCCCCTTGAGACTCTTCTTGCAACCAATACAAGGTATTGGGATGTCATTCCATCATTATGGTACATAAGATTATGACTTCTCTACTGCTAGCACACTCTTCCTTATTGGATTTGGTGAAGCAAGTTGCCATATTGGGGGGCTCACATGACAAGAACTTAAGAGTGACCTCTGGGGGTGCCTGGGTGGCTCAGCCGGTTGAGCATCCGATTTCAGCTCAGGCTGTGATCTCATGGTTCGTGGGTTCGAGCCCCACATTGGACCCTGTGCTGACAGTTCAGGACCTGGAGCCTGCTTCTGATTCTGTCTCCCTCTCTCTCTGCTCCTCCCCCACTCATGCTCTGTCTCTTTCTCAAAAATAAATAAACATTAAAAAAAAAAATTTAAGAGTGACCTCTGGTCAACAGCCAGCTAGAAATAGGTCATCAGTCCAATAACTCTTGAGGAACTGAAATTCTTCCAATTGTATGATTCAAATAAGACCCCAGCCCTGGCCAATACCTTGATTGTACCCATATGACAGACCCTAAAGCAGAGGATCCAGGTAAGTCATTCCCAGGTTACAGACACCAGAAACTGTGAGATAATAGATGTGTAATGTTTTCTTTCTTTTTCTTTCTTTCTTTCTTTCTTTCTTTCTTTCTTTCTTTCTTTCTGCTGTATTATTAATAAAGTATAAAGATTTCTTTTTTCCAGTAGATTTTATTTTATTTTTTAAATTTATATCCCAATTAGTTAGCATATAGTGCAACAATGATTTCAGGAGTAGATTCCTTAATGCCCCTTACCCATTTAGCCCATCCCCCCTCCCACAACCCCTTCAGTAACCCTCTGTTTGTTCTCCATATTTAAGAGTCTCTTATGTTTGTCCCCTTCCTTGTTTTTATGTTATATTTGCTTCCCTTCCCTTCCCTTATGTTCATCAGTTCTGTCTTAGAGTCTTCATATGGTTGAAGTCCTGTGATATTTGTCTTTCTCTGACTAATTTCACTTAGCATAATACCCTCCAGTTCCATCCACGTAGTCGCAAATGGCAAGATTTCATTCTTTTTGATTGCTGAGTAATACTCCATTGTGTATATATATATATATATACACATACATATATACACGTATATATGTGTATCTGTACACGTGTATATATACGCATATATACACACGTGTATGTATACGCATGTATATACACACGTGTATGTATATACACACGTGTATGTATACGCATGTATATATACACATATATATGTGTGTGTGTATATACACACACACACACACACACACACACACACATATATATATATATATATATACACACACACACATACCACATCTTCTTTATCCATTCATCTATCAATGGACATTTGGGCTCTTTCCATTCTTTGGTTATTGTCGATAGTGCTGCTATAAACATGGGGGTGCATGTGTCCTTCAAAACAGCACACCTGTATCCCTGTATCCCTTGGATAAATAGCTAGTAGTGCAATTGCTGGGTCATAGGGTAGTTCTATTTTTAATTTTTTGAGGAACATCCATACTGTTTTCCAGAGTGGTTGCACCAGCTTACATTCCCACCAGCAGTGCAAAAGAGATCCTCTTTCTCTGCATCCTTGCCAACATCTGTTTTTGCCTGAGTTGTTAATGTGAGCCATTCTGACATGTGTAAGGTGGTATCTCATTGTGGTTTTGATTTGTATTTCCCTGATGATGAGTGATGTTGAGCACTTTTTCATGTGTCGGTTGGCCATCTGGATGTCTTCTCTGGAGAAGTGTCTATTCATGTCTTTTGTCCATTTCTTCACTGGATTATTTGTTTTTGGGTGTTGAGTTTGATAAGTTCTTTATAGATTTTGGATACTAACCCTTCATCTGATATGTCATTTGCAAATATCTTCTCCAATTCTGTCGGTTGCCTTTTAGTTTTACTGATTGTTTCCTTTGCCGTGCAGAAGCTTTGTATTATGATGAGGTCCTAATAGTTCATTTTTTGCTTTTGTTTCCCTTGCCTCCGGAGACGTGTTGAGTAAGAAGTTGCTGCGGCCAAGATCAAAGAGGTTTGTGCCTGCTGTATCCTCGAGGATTTTGATGGCTTCCGGTCTTACATTGAGGTCTTTCAACCATTTTGAGTTTGTTATTGTGTATGGTGTAAGAAAGTGGTCCGGGTTCATTCTTCTGCATGTCGCTGTCCAGTTTTCCCAGCACCACTTGCTGAAGAGACTGTTTTTATTCCATTGGATATTCTTTCCTGCTTGTCAAACATTAGTTGGACATAGGTTTGTGGGTCCATTTCTGGGTTCTCTATTCTGTTCCATTGATCTGAGTGTCTATTTTTGTGTCATAAAGTATAAATATTTCTAATTACATTACCTAGAGACAATTTTATCCAGTACTCTGTTTGGCTGCCAGTCTCTTGTCTCTCTCTTCAACAATGGTGAGGTGGATGTACTCTCCACAGGGAAGAGAAATCCATGGTTTATTGTCTTTGCTAATAACAAAAATGTCGGACACAGCCGTGTGGCAAAGCTGTTGCCATTGGCAAATCAGGGTGTTTCTCTCTGTTGGTGATCACACCAACTCTTCCCAGGTTAGTACCCTCTGGTCACCATACATAGATTACCAGTGTCAAACTTTCCAGTCTTTCCAGTCTCCAGTTTCTGAATGGTCATTCACCTTGAGGAGGGGATTAGGATAGCAGATCATGCAAGCATCATGGGTCATCGGATGAGGGATTCCTTTTGTCCCGACAAAACATGCTTCTCACTTTGCATAACCTACATGTGGCTTCCTCAGGTATAATCCAATGAACAGCAAAGCGACTCTTGGTGGCACCCTTGTCTCACATCAGAAGAGAAATAATGGGGAATGTCAGGGTATTTTTTGGTCACATTGGTCTGAAGGTCTTTAAAACCAAGGAAAATTTAGACCGAAATTCTCCCCAGCCTTGTCAATGCTGAAGACATCCATAAAAACATCAGGGGAGGTTATATCAGTTCAGACCTTGCCATCAATCTTCATAAAACACTAGGTACAGATCTTCTTTACTTCATCTCCTGTTAGGGCATACTTAAGTCTGTTCCTTAGGAAAATAATAAAAGGGAGACATTCTCTCATTTTATGGGGACCAGTAGATGGGCGAGGGGCAAACATACCGGTCAGTTTATCCAGCATCCAAAGCTTTGGAGCTGCTACACGCTTTCAATGCTTCTTGGGACCATGAGCCATGGCTGTGCTAGGCATGAAAAGAGTTCGGTGTGCGTTGTTTTAAGCTGCTAGATTTGTGGTAATTTGTTATGCAGTAGTATGTAAATAATATACTTTTCTTTGATATATCGCTTGGTCAGAAATTGCTACTGAGTTAGATGTGCCACTCATTGATGAGACTCATACAGTCATTTTTGAAAACCATATTCCTAAATTTTCTGTTAGGGTGAGCTATTCCGTCAACAATGCTCACAGAGTCCTCGTCACAGGCAGCTCCCAGAGCTGCAGACCTTAGCATGAAAAGAATGTTAATGCTGGAAATGTCTTACAAGATAATTGGCTCCTATTTCCTCCTTTTACATTGTGAGGAACATGAAAACTAAAAAAAAAGAGTTCTCATAGTCAGATAGTATGACTCCAGCCAGGGCTCCAAAATGCATCACCTAGCTGGTCTCTTCTCACAGACGTGAGCCACAGGTAAGTAACATAGGAGTAAACCTACCAATGACACAGGAGCATGATTTCATCACCACTGCTGGAAAACACAAAAACAACAGATGGCTTGTTCTCTCTTTGATGAACCAACCACATCAGCTTCCTATGCCAGCACATTCTGTTGGCCTCAAGAGACCTCATAAGAGGTATGGCTTAGATGGGGTATGACAGAGGTAGGAAAGAGGTTTCCTTGGTTCCCAGCTTCACTAGCTATGGAGATGGAAAAGTGCACAAGAGAATGTTTTATGTCATTGTCCCACATCAGAGGAGAAATAATGGGAAATGTCAGGATGTTTTTTGGTCACATTGGTCTGAAGCGCTTTAAAAACAAAGACCATGTCTGTCTTATTTTTCCTTTGAAATAGCCACGGTTCCAGAGGGAAAGCAAGTAGGATCACTGCAGAGCGTTTAGTGAAAGAGCCACTTAACAAAGGCGCTGGCAGGGTTTAGAAAAATCAACAAGGGGTAGTACAGTATGCTGAGACAGGTTACTGTTAGCATCCCAGTCTTAAGGAACAAGGGAAGGAGCAGTCATTGGAACTTAGAGAAAGCCATATGGAGAAGGCTTCCTGTACCAGCCACAGATTCTCGTGGTGGAATGCAAGCCAACCACGCAATCTGGCAAAGAAAGAAGTACGGGATTACTACACACCCTGACTCTTCCCATATGCTGATGTCCTGTTGGTGGCTCCCGCTGGCTGAGCCCCACAGCAAGGGAGAAAGTAGCATGATTGAAAGCCCCCTGGGGACAAGAGTGAAGTGGAGGATGGTGGCAAGTGGACATCGAGAAGCAAATGAGAGGGGAGCGCCAGGGTGGCTCAGTCCGTTAAGTGTCCAACTCTTGATTTTGGCTCAGGTCATAATCTCAAGGTTCATGAGATTGAGTCCTGCTTCAGGCTCTGTGCTGACAGCATGGAGCCTGCTTGGGACTTTCTTTCCTACACGTGCTCTCTCTGCAAATAAATAAGTAAACTTAAAAAAAAAAAAAAAAAAGTGGTACATGAGAAACAGCCAGCATGCTGCTGTGTGCCCTGTATCTAGTGGGAGCTCAGCAAACACTTGTCACGGGATAAAACACAATGTGGGGTGTGATTAGATTGTTAAACTATTATTAGCTTGAAATCTGGGAGTATTTATACCACAGAAATCAGCCAGTGCCACGAATGATTGTTTTGTTTCGTTTTTTGGTTCAGGGAGCCAGTTTACTAGCAAACCACTAGATGAAAATATCAATCAGGTCATGTCTTACAGAAGAGAAAATGCTCTTATCTCCTCTGAAAGGAAAAGTACAATCATGCACTTCTCGAACCAGGTAAAGACATTACGCCAATATTAACTCACTATCCACTAACCGCCCCCCCCCCCACCACCACAGCCACGACTTCTCCCTTGATATACATGGTTTTCTTGGTGGTAATACCGTCCACCTAAGTCTGCAAGCCCAAAAGCCTTTGCCTCACCCTCAACCTCACCATTCATATGCAACTAATCACTACGTGCTATTAATTCTACTTCTTAAAATTCCCTAAAATATGTTTGTTCTCTCCCCACTTTATATCCTAGCAAAATTGAACTAGTTGTAGTTCCCCTAATATATCCTAGATCTAGACAGTTGCTCTACCTGAAACGTCTTCTTTTTCTACCTTGTCCACATGGCGAACTTCTATTTATCCTGCAAAACCAATTCAGCCGTTGCTTCCTCCCTGGGAGAAGCCTTCTCTAACAATGCAGGATGGAAAGAGGGCTTCCTTTGTCTGTCTGTAACCCCCACACTTTGTGAGCTGATCGCACTGTACAATTTGATTGTTTTCATGTCTGGTCCCCTATTATGCTGAGTTCCTTGAAGGCAGAACTGTATTTTATTCATTTCCACATCCCCAACATCAAACTATGCACCTGGCACATTGTAGGTGCCAACAAATGCTTGCTAAAGGCATAAATAAATTGGAAACACCAACAGATGTCCAGGTCTCCCTCATCTCCTAGATTCTCATATCCTCACAGATCTCAGTGAAGTTCTCCTAAACAAGGCTCTGCTTAAAATTACACATCTTGCCACCAAAGCCCATTCTCCCAAAGCTCTCCAATTCCTTGCTGGATTTTTTTTCCATCGCACTTTTCACTATGTGATATACTACTATCTATTTATTTATTTATTTTAATTTTTTTTATTATCTATTTATTTGCTTATTGCTTATTTCCCTTCACTGTAATAAAAGTCCTGCGAGGTCAAGGATCTATTTTGTTTGTGGCTATATACCCAGTATGTACAGTCAGCAAATATTTTTTGAAAAAACAAATGAGTCACATGCAGGGGATAATTTAGTGTCCTGCTTGGAATAAAGCTGTCAGTACCAAAGTTGGGAGCAAACCATAACTACCTAACTCCCAACTACAGATTATACAAGAACTCATGCCGGTCTTGCTCATATGATTTCCTCCCCATTAGGTCAGCAAATTTTACACGTGCTGTTCAATCTCGAAATAATTCTCGTATAAGAGGAAAACGCTCTTAAAATGTTAATAAAATTGCTAAGGATGAAAACTCTACAGATTAAGTGTCTTGTTAATATGCCAGCAGTAGGGGGTCGCCCTTAAAATAGAAGAACAAGGAAATACTAACAGATAAACACAGCTTGAATTAAGATAAGTGTGAATAATGTAAAACCACACAACCACCCCTGAAAGGGAATATAAAATTCCACTCAACTTCTAACTGACAGGATCCTGATTCTCATTAATACTTGGCATATTTACCAGGGCCCATGGAATAGAGGATTAACGAATCACACAAGAAACTTGCAATTGTTAAATTATTTTTGCAGCTGTTTTGATTTTTGTACATCATGAAATGACGCCTTACATATGGATCTTCAAATAAATTGAATCAAAAAGATTAAATCTAAATTCTAGTCACAGCCACGTAATACCAATGAGCTTTTGAGGAGAAAAGTAAACAAATGATTCCACTGAGCTTCATAAAATATGTGTGCTTGAGACACCATCAGTGATGTGACAGGACAGAATCACAAAGAGCTGAGCTATCATGGCCGGATTGTCTAGCTTTACGTCTTTGTAAAATAAAAATAATATGAGTTATTTGACTATATCTCACCCACATTTGGGGCCATTTTGGATCATAAAATGGAAGCTTACTTACCATTTAATCTTTTATGTCTAATGCTGAAAAGCAGACAACATCAACTGTGCTGCCTGAAGTTGAAAAGCAAACAGACACAATTGACCATCTGAACAGCCATGTAGTCAACACTGGTATGGCTGAAAAGACTGCTGCTTCCAAGTTAGTTGGTACAATCAGGGAAGCAAGTGGCAAATGGCTTTCAGGATATTTACTTGGTAATAGCAACAAAGTTTATTTATTTGACTACTGACCTATATAAAATTTTAAAATTATAATTATTAAAAAATGTTAATCTGTAATATTTCCATTTATTCCCAAATGTGACATAATAGAGTTCTTGGGACATAGAAAAAATCTTTAATAAAATAAATTAGCAGTATGTAATTACTTTCCACTTAGAAAAAATTAATACAATAAGCTTATGCTAACTTATATAATTTATGAATACTTCAAAAAAAATGTTAAGTCTATTTATTTGTTTTGAGAGACAGAGAGAGAGAGTGGGGAAGTGGCAGAGAGAGGAGGGGGGAGAGATAATCCCAAGCAGGCTCCGCACTGTCAGCACAGAACCTGATCTGGAGCTTGATCTCACAACCCTAGGTCTATGACCTGAGCCAAAACCAAGAGTCAGATGCTCAACTGACTGAACCACCCAGGAGCCCCCCAAAAATGGTTTTAAAACAAATTATATTTTCTAATAGCTTTCAAGATGACTTCAGGGTTGCATTTACATAGGAGATTGGCCCATGCTGTCTTATAAAATAACACATTTAAGAATACAGTAAGCTCCCCAAAATTACATTAGAAGCAGACAAATTTTAATTTCTTATTAAAACATTATCAGTAAAATCTAACTCAGAAATGGTGTAGCAATATAATGATGTGCAGTAGTAGGAATTGTGAGTATAAATTTGGTGATGAGGGAGAGGCTTTATAATTCTAGTATAGCAAATATTTTTTTAATCATTCCAGTAATCAACATACTTCAACATAATAAAGGGCATATATAAAAAACCCACAGCCAACAACCTATTCAATGATTTAAAAAAACCTGAGAGTTTTTCCTACAAGATCAGGAACAACACAAAGATATCCACCCTCACAGTATACTGTTATTGAACATAATACTGGAAATCCTAGCCACAGCAATCAGAAAAGAAAAAGAAATAAGAAGCATCCATATTGGCAAGGTAGAAGTTAAACTGTTGCTATCTGCAGATGACCTGGTACTATATACAGAAAATCCTAAAGAGTCCACCAAAAAACTATTACAAGTAATAAGTCAAGTCAGAAAAGTTGAAGGATACAAAATTAGTCCTCATAAATCAGCCATATTGCTATACATTAATAACAAAATAGCAGAAAGAGAAATTAAGAAAACAATTCCATTTATAATTGCACCGAAACCAATAAAATACCTAGGAATAAATTTAACCAAGGAGGTGAAAGACTTGTACTCTGAAAACTATAAAACATTGATGAAAGAACTGAAGACAACACCAGCAAATGGAACAATGTTTCACACCGATAGGTGGAAGAATTAATATTGTTAAAATGTCCATACCCCTCAAAGCGATCTATAGATTCAATACAGTCTCTATCAAAATACCAAGACATTTTTCACAGAGCCAGAACAAATGATACTAAAATTTACATGGACCCACAGAAGACCTCAAATAGCCAAAGAAATCTTGAGAAATGAGAACAAAGCAGAGGTACCACAATCCCAGACCTCACGATATATTACAAAGCTTCAGTAACCAAAACAGTACAGCAGCAGCACAAAGAATAAACACAGAGAGTCTAGAAATAAACCCACAATTTTATGGTCAATTAATTTACGACAAAGGAGGCAAGAATATATAATGGAGAAAAGTCTCTTCAACAAATACTGTCGGGAATACAGGACAGATAAATGCAAAAGAATGAAACTAGACCACTTTCTTACACTATACACAAAAATAAACCCAAAATGGATTAAAGACCTAAATGTGAGACCTGAAACCATAAAATTCCTAGAAGCAAACATAGTAATTTCTCCAATATCAGCCATATAAACATTTTCCTTGATATGTCTCCTGAGGCAAGGGAAATGAATGCAAAATTAAACTATTGGGACCACACCAAAATAAAAAGCTTTTGCACAGTGACAGAAACCATCAACAAAACAAAAAGGAAACTTACTGAATGGGAGAAGATATTTGCGAATAATACATCAGATAAGGGGTCAATATCCAAAATACATAAAGAACTTACACAACTGAACACCAAAAAAAAAAAAAAATCCAATTAAAAAATGGGCAGAGGACCTGATGGATATTTTCCCAAAGAAGACATATAGATGTCCAACAGACACATTAAATGATGCTCAATATCACTAATCAGGTTTAGAAGGTGAGAAGAATGAGAAAAAAAAAATTGCAAATCTTGCATCTCTAAAGGAGGTGATGAAGTTTATATGCTCCCAGAAAGTCACATATCATCTTGGACTACCACATCAATAATACTAAGTTATTATATATGGAGAAGTTACTGCACACCAGGTAGGGGAAACCATGTATGGGCACTTTGCATAAATCATTCTGTCGAATACACACAAACACAGCCTATAAAGGGGGTATAATCACCCTCATCATAGAAATGAGTAAACCATGGGCTCACAAGACTAACTAATATGTCCAAGGCCCTTTAACTGGCGATTGACAGAGCTACAGATTGAGTCAGTGTTCATCTGCCCCCAAACTTTAAGTGCTTTCTCTGTAGTTACCAGATTAAATTTTCTAACTTCCAGCAAACATAGTTATTTGGGAAAAAGCACAATAGTTCTTTTGAGGAAGCTCATTCAAGGAAATTCATTTGATCCTTACCACAATCGTACAGGGACTGAGTACACTACAGAAAACTGTCCTGTAGTCCTAGGTTTGAGATATAATCTTTAATCTCAACTAATCCAGCTAGATAAAGATTATTTCATCTCCACAGATATTAAGAATTTCTGCAAAGGACCTAGTGACAAATTAATGCTCCAGAGGGGGAAAAGAATCAATAGCAAGCATGTCCAGTTTTTAATGTTAAGGACTCATTCCATGAGCACAGAGTTTCTCTACAAAGTATTAGAAGATGTGAGTGGAGTGACCATCACCCCACATCAGCAGGTCTCCTGGGTGTCTTCTACAAGCAAAGCTGGACCTTCCAAGGCAAACTGACTTCCCTACAGCTTTGATAATGTTATAGGCCGATTATTTAAACAAGGTTGGAATGAGAGATAGTTACACATAGAAAGCATGTGGATGGTTTCTTTTCCAGACACCTTAATTGTATCTTGTGTATCAAAGAGCCATCCAGAAGCAACTGGTATTCTCCTGGCCCAGAAATTGTGAATTTCTCTCTAGTTACTTGCTGATATTTTTAAGCTAGTCCTTCTAACTCATATTTTTATGACTACCCAAATGACTTATCAGCGAAATCTCTATAGTTTGAGATATATGTCACTGAATCCACAGAAATTATACACAACTTCAATTAGCCTGTGTTATAGTATATGATACACATATTTATTCATAGCAATCCTAGTGTAAATAGAAATTATTAAAGTTCATTCTTATATATGTAGTTAATGAGCATCTGAGGGAGCAGGTTAAAAACTATACTATTTATATATCCCACTAGATCTTTTTAAACTAAATGTTAAATATTACCAAACAGCTATTTTGTCCATAATAGAATATAAGCAATGCTCCATTATTTGAACAGTAGAAAAAATTAGTATAATGGATGATGTTATGTGAAAAAGAAGAAAAATGTTTGAACTATTTTCTAAAATACATTTTACCTTTATTAACTTGTTTTGCTTATTAAATCTAGCTAGTTGGGTCTAGGCACACACTAAATGACAGCAGGAAGCACTGGTCTGAAAGTGTAATTATAAAGTTAAGTATAATAATAAATGTAATAATAAAAAATAGGATAAGTCTCCAAAGTATACCTGAAAAGTGACTATAAATTATTATCCATTATAACAGAAAATGGAAAACACTTATATTAGAGCATTTCTCAGGATGAACCAGGTCAGAAGAGAAACAAATTTTACCTAAAAGTGCCCGGAAGGCTATGAGTAGCATCACTAAAATTTTACAGTTGATTGAAGTGAGAGTGGAGGTTGAGTTACAATAAGGATGACCAAAGGGAATTCAGAGTCTCCAGGAAGCTGAATGCACTCTCTTTCATTGTTTTATCTACGTACAAGATAAGGCTGAGACGTGTGGCTTTGTGCCCTGCTTCCTCACTGGCTGCAGTGTGTTGAATGGATGGTCCCAAAATGATGTGTCCACGTCCTAACTTCTGGAACCTGTGAACGTTGCCTTATTTGGATAAAAGGTCTTTGTGGGTGTAATTAGAACCTTGAGATGATGAGACCCTCTTGGGCTACCTAAACCAATGGCAAGTGTCCTCATAAGAGAAGAGAGACACACAGAGAAGGCTATGTGAAAATGGAGGCAGAGAGTAGAGTGATGTGGCCACAGGTCAAGGAAAGCCTGAAACTACCAGAAGCTGACAAAGGGAGACAATGTCCCCTGCCCCCCTCAGAATCTCCAGAGGGAGCATGGCCCTGTCAGATTTTAGACTTCTCGTTTCTAGAACTGTGAGAGAATAAATGTGTAAGCCACTCAGCTTGTAGTAATTTATTATGGCAGCTCTAGAAAACTAATCCAACCATCATGTCACGCTCCCACTGCTTCACTCTTATCACCATGAAAGCCTGCTCTGCATAGGGTTCTTTCGAGTGAAATGTTTTCCTGAACACAGTATCTGATCATAGCTCTTTACTTATTTCTACAATAATCTACTGTTTCTGTTTTACCCAGATTTTATTCTGTGGCCATTCAGGCATTTTCCAGTTAAAACAATAAACGCCTGTGTCCTATTCCAGACACATTTTATACACTAATTAAATTAGTACAAATAGGGGCGCCTGGGTGGCTCAGTGTTAAGCATCTGACGTCAGTTCAGGTCATGATCTCGCAGTCTGTGAGCTCAAGCCCTGCATGGGGCTCTGTGCTGACAGCCCAGAGCCTGCAGCCTGCCTCAGATTCTGTGTCTCCCTCTCTCTCTGCCCCTCCCCCACTCACACTCTGTCTCCCTCCCTCTCTCTCTCTCCCTCTCTCTCTCTCTCTCTCTCAAAAATAAACATTAAAAAAAAATACTGCAAATAATATGGAATCTATTTACACTTGAAAATGCATCTCATTCTAACATTACTATTCCAAAGACACCTTAACATTTTAATTCAGAAAACAACTGATGTTCCATGTAATTTTGTATTTAGTACATGCTTTGAAAAATTTTTAAAGATGTATACTTAGTAAATTTAAAATATTCCATAACACACTTTTAATTGATTTACTCTTATTGAAAATTATTTCAATATAATAATGTAATATTGAAGTTATGCTATTTCAGTAAGGTGAAGGTGGTCAAATTAATGTACAAATTTCCAGTTATAAACTAAATAATTTATGGAGATGTAATATACAGCATAGTGACTATAGTTAATAATACTCTATTGTACATTTAAAAGTTGCTAAGAGAGTTGATTTTAAAATTTCTCATTCTAGGGGCACCTGGGTGGCTCCGTCAGTTAAACGTCCAACTTCAGCTCAGGTCATGATCTCGCGGTCTGTGAGTTCGAGCCCCACATCGGGGTCTGTGCTGACAGCTCAGATCCTGGAACCTGCTTCAGATTCTATGTCTCCCTCTCTCTCTGCCCCTCCCCTATTCACGCTTTGTCTCTCTGTCTCTCTATCTCCGAAAAATGAATAAACCTTAAAAAAATAAGCAAAATAAACTTCTCATTCTAAGAAAAAGAAAATTTGCCATTGTGTGGTGGTGAGTGCTAACTGGACTTACTGAGGTGGTCATTTGGCAATATATGCAAATGTTGAACCATTATGTGGTATGCCTGAAACCAATATAATGTTTGTATCAATTTTATATCTCAAAAAAAAAAAAAAAGAAATGCGCTTACAAGACACGTACACAAGCATGCTCACTCACAAATGCTTCCCCACACCTAAAATAAGAAAATTCTTTCCAATCTTATTTGATGGAGCACTAGACAGTCTCTGTTTGCCCTTCTGCATCTACCCCACGCCCTCCTCACCTGCTGTGGGTTCCCGTGTTGACCATAAGAACCACCTGGTGTCTTACCTTTACCTGATTTAGAGGATGAGATTTGGCACTTAGGACCTGATGATACTTAGACGAGATTTGGGATCTCATCCATTGTGCTCACATCAATAACACACCCTTGCCCAATAGCTGTGGGTGAGTTGATCTGGTGGGAGGTCCTGGCAGGGGGGAGGGCAGGAGAGTGAGGTTGGGGTATTTATTTCTTCTTCTCTGTCCTGCAGGGCTGGCAGTGGCTGTGCTCCTCTGTCTCGGGTCACAGCACTTGGCTTGTTGGAAGACCTCTTACCCGCAGCTATAATTCTCTCCAGGTGCTATCCGCCCTTCTCCCCTTCCAAGTCCTGGGTGGTAGAACTGCATCCCCCTATCATGAGACCCTGGTGCCTCTCATAATTTATTTGTTCTCTTAACCTGTCCACACCTCCATAAATCTTCTCTTCAATAAACTCTTTTCAGTCACCCCTTTGAGTGTGCTGTCTTCTGCCAGACCCTCACTGAAACAGCTACTCAGTGTCCCAGCTGATCGCCTCAACCTAACATCCTGACTAATTTCTTCCCAGAAATAAAACTACTCTAGGTTTTCAAACAAAAATCTAGTTTAAAAGAATTACAACTGGCTATGACTGGCATGAGATATTTTCTCCTTTCACAAAAATATACGGTGGTAGCTTGGGATGATCTCATTCCCCCTCAGTCACTTCTGCTACAACTGACTCTTATCATTGAATGATTTTGGTTCCAAAATACCTGTCATCGCCATCACCGACGCACTCAGGGAAGGCGAGGCTACAGCCAAAAAGCATGATATGTTGATAGCAACTGAGGCGATGGAGGTACATGAAGAACTTGAGGAACTTCTCCATTTCCATGTTTTTGACAAATGAGAAGACAGGGGTTAGCGTGGTGTGGTAGGGCAGCATCTGACACTGGCTGTGGGTGATGTTCATACAGGCACCTGGGAAGTCAAGATATTTATATTTAGGAGCAGGCACGACAGAATCCTATGTTTGCAAACTCATTTGACACGATAGACTGACAATGTTCATAATATAAAATACATTCTGCAAATAAGAATGACTCTAGATTCTAGATTCTAGACACCCACATACATACAGAAAATTGTGTGTGTGTGTGTGTGTGTGTGTGTGTGCACGCGTGTGCACGCGCCTGCATGCATATGATAATGAAATCAAGCTACTAATATTCACAAAGGGGTAGCATCTGTGTCCTGGGCAAATGTATAGAAAAATACACTCTCACAGCCAGCTGATGGGCATATAAGTTGGCAAATACTGTTTTGGATTACAGCTAGGCAGGACAATATGTATCCAAAAAAAAAAAAGTTTTAAATGCATACCCTTTGACACTGTGGTATTTCTAATACTTTTATCCTAAGGAAATAATCATGGTTGTGAACATGGATTTATCTACATGGATCTTCATCTCTGCATAGTTTATAATTTTTTTTAACATTTTTAAAGTTTATTTATTTATTTTGTGAGAGAGAGGAAAAGCTGGATAGAGGCAGAGAGAGAGAGGAAAGAGAGGATCCCAAGCAGGCTCTCCACCGTCAGCACATCGGGCTCAAACCCATGAACTGCCAGATCACGACCTGAGCCAGAGGCAGACGCTTAATTGACTGAGCCCCACTGGTGCCCCCTATAATAAAAAGATAGCAATCACCTAAACATTCACCAATGGGAGTTGCTTAAAAATACTATGAAACAAACAACAGAATACTTAACTATATGAAAGATGCTTTAGAAGACTATTTAATCACATAGAATGGTGTTTGTAGTAAATAAAAATAGCAAGTCACAAAACAATTTGCATACCATGATCCTATTTTTAAAAATACATGGTTACTCAAAGGTTTCCAATCTTGTCCATGCTAACAGTTCAGGGTCAGCTCAGAGCCTCCGATTTCATTTTCCTCCATAATTGGCTCACTACCACCTCCATAGCCTCTCTTTCTCCTTCATTCCCTAAATTTGCATGGTTGGTGTCATATAAATAAAAATATTAATATGAATCCAGGTGATGGGATATTAGGAGACTATTCTATTTTGCTCTTTGAATTCTGTATTCTCTTATTGGTTTATATAAAGATTTATTACTTTTCATTTAAGAAGGTGATAATTAAAATTTTGGTTATTATTTAAGCAAGCTGCTACTTGAACCCAGAGTCTTCAGGTTTCGGAAACACAGTGGAAGAATTAATTCTAATTATGTTGAGGAGGATAAAGGCAAGGGAACAGAGCTCAACAAGAAAGGAAACATCTCTTCTGATATATAACTCCCAGTCAAAGAAATAAAGGGAAAAACCTCTCCAAACCTAAGGCCAATTTCATTTTAATAAAAACAATGTTTAACAATAATTCTGCATCTCTGACAAAATGGCCGAACAAACCCTTTGATCTGTAATACAGAGCAAATACAGCCTATCACAGAAGGATTCCAGACCTCCTCTTCTGCTTGTTTCCTTCACATAGGTCACCTCAGAGACTTCACTTCTTATCGTCTCACTGCCCTTCCTAGTCTCCTAAGTACACTGCCTAATGTCACGTCTCTTTCAAACCTCTCTGAAAACTGCCCAAACCGTGTAAGAAGTCTTTCCCCCAAATGACCAGATTGTAGCCATTAGCTCAGAGTCTCATTCTTCATGAAAACACACACTTCACCACTGTTTTTATTATCTAACCCAAAATGCGCTGAGCTCAGTGGGGCAGGATCAAAACATGATTTTCCTTTTCAAAGCCAATCAATGACATGTGGAATGTCTCTCATCCTAGAACATAGAGGAGACACGGCCAAAAACTTAAGGACACAACACTTTTTTCGACCTCCTCAAACTCAAAATACAAAATGGGAAAGACAGGAGTCAGAGAGGAAGAAAATCCAAGTCAAAATAATACTCAGACAGAACACAAACAGACACATAAACACATAAATTCAGCCTCACGTGAGTGCTAAGGTCAGGGGTTCCGGGCACGTTGCATGAATATGACCGTCATGTCATTTGGTGCGGGAGGTTAAAACACATTTCAGTGTGGGAGATAAGCACAGGCAGAGTGATCATACAGACAGTAAACTTCAAAATGACACAACTGTATGTATTGTGCTACAAGCAGAGATGCTTACTTAAAAGAGCTGAGAGTAAGAGTTTGACTCCACCAAAAAAGGTGAAAAAAATCGGTGGAAAATTCAGTCTCAGGAAGACATGTATTGAAAACCAGCAGGTGCCAAGCACCAAACCAGGTACTCAGAGGCCCTCGTTCACAATGATCTCATTTTCACAACCTGCTAAAGTGGTATCACATCTATAGTATACATGAGAAAACTCAATTGCAGAAAGGCTAAGACATCTGCCTGGCTATGCAGAGCCATTCTGTGAAAATTCCAGATCTTCAAACTTAGGTCTTCTGAATAACTTCTGTTTGGAACCACCCCAGGCTAACACCAAAGGGGTTATTATGTTAAAAACATATCTTAAAGAATATAATTCCTAATGGCCCATGAAAGGAAAAGACTAAAAAGCATGTAATGGCATGTCATCGATCTGAATTTATATTCATAGATAATGCACCCATGTATACTGACCAGTATCATTCATTTTATATTACATTATTTTCTGTAGGGCTCACAGCTTTGGGGTTTATACACTTGATGATAAACTAAATTTGAAGTGAGGAGATGATCAAAAGGCTAATTCATCCTCACCTAGCCAAAGAATATTGAGAATCAATATTGAGAATACTGAGAAATGAATTTTAAGAAATCATTTGAAAAGTACAAAATAGTAAGGTAACTCACATTTGGTGTGCTACTGTGATATGGCATTGTGAGCTGCACACACACACATGCACAAAAGGTATTTCCTTTTCAGAGGACAGCAAGAATTCCCATAAGCATATCATCCAAAGTGCTCCTATATCCCTCAGTAACATCATCCTATTTTATTTTCATTACAGTATTAGGACTACCTCATACAATCTTGTCTGTCTATCTATCTATTTACTCCCAGCGTTCTTCCACAATGATAGAAACCACTGGGATACCAAAGAGTAGACAATAGTTATTCACTGCATGAATGCAAAGATTCAATGGAACAGATTGTCCCCACTAAAAGATTTCTTCCTGAAAAAGATAGTAGATGTGAATGAGCCAGTATATCTCAGACCCAAAGGCACCAATGTTGATGGCTAATACTGCAACTATTGTTTTTAATTATCTATTCCCTAGAACTTACCATGACCTAGGGAGTCATCCCATCCTGTTTCTTTCACTAGATTAATTTTTATCTTGGACTCCCCTCTGGACTATAAAAGTGCAGCAGTTGGAAGTAAGAGAGAAAGGGCTGCCCTCCCTTTCCAGTAAAAGGTATACCTTCTGTTACCCTTAAGCATGCTCAATTGCTTGTAGCATGAGACCTCACCATAGCAGAGAAAACAGAAATCATCATACTGCTGATGTTCAACTATCATTTCAACAGTGTTGGTACCTTCAGCAAGAAAAACATACAATTCAGAGAGGATCGGCTGAGATAGGTTGACAGTAAAAGCCTAAATAAATTATTAGTATCTATTCAAGTTGTCTCTTGTTATTAAATATACTTAAAATTTCCCTTCCACTTATTGTTTTGTATTAAGTAAAACAACTTAAAGGTAAGAAAATAGACAAAAGATCCTTGAGTACCTTCTAGGCTGGATTTATGATTCTAGGTACGTTATATATACATTATATACGTTATATACAATATATACGTTATATATATTCTAGGTACGTTACAATCCTATGAGAAAGATTTTTTATTCCTATTTTATATATGATGAGATAGATTCAGTGAGGGTAAGAAAGTGCTCAAAAGTACACAGATGTTAACTTGTAGAATCAAAACCAGGTTTTTCTGATCCCATAACCTATTCTTTTCCTCCGTACAATTCTGCCAAAGATACTATTCCATTTTAAACATGGTAAATTCACTTCATTCATTGTAGAATATTTTGATGACTCTCCTTGGATTTAGCAACAGAGCTGCTTCTCTACGACTGGCAAATAAACGTTCTCAAAGGAAACAGTGAATTTGCTATTAAAAGTAGTTCACCTGTCCTTACTAAGAGTCCATTTGGATTGGGAACGCTTAGTATCTATTCCTGGCTGTACTACAAAGTCAACACAGGTCAGGACTACATCACCAGAATGGAATAATGAAAGCTATTCTCTATTCTAGATAACTGATGGGGACAGTTACATCTTGTCAGAATAATTGCTGGCACAAACCAATATGAAAGGACTTCGTGTACTTAGGAAGATCCGTAAAAGGGTTACAGTAAGATAAGAAGGAACAGAGAGTTAAAGACAGGTCCTTCTGTGAAGATCCTGGCCTCCTAACCAACTCTGTAAACATCTTTGAATCCATATATGGTAACTATTTTATTTCTCATAAAAGAAAATCAATGAGACAAAGTAAAACACATGAGTCAACTGTGGCATTTGTAAAAAGTCTTTACAGACATAGTCAAGGGCATTGGTAACTCAATGTCTTGAACATGCAAAAAATGTAAGTGCCTGGCTGGTACAACACTAATTATCAGAGTTACGTATGAGCTACCAAATTTTGCCAGGAGAAGCATGAGGATTGGGATTTAACATTTTCTATATAATTATATCTATTGGTCTGCTTCAAATCCTGCTTTTATTATTCCATATTTATGTGGCTTTTCACAAGTTACTGAACTTTTCTATTTATGTTTCTTCATCTGCAAATTACTATATTTCGGGTTATTATAAGGATTAAGTGATGTTACATAATGCCTTTCATTAGCACATATGGTAAGTTATAAAACTTTTCACTATTATGATTAACTCATTTGTGACTCACAAAAACTCTGTAGACTAGAAAGGAGAAATACTTGTATCCATGGTGTATCTGAGGCTGAAACATTAAGCTTTCATCAGCCGTTTTCTTCTAAATTCTGTGATTATATTCCATTACACACACACACACACACACACACACACACACACACGGTCAAAATTCAAAGTTTCATTAATTAGTTTGCTTACTTGAAAAAGAAACAAATGTTGGGTGTTATATTTTAAAAAACATTAGTTATTCATTGAGAAAATATGTATTCTCTATTAAATATAGGCATTAGTCTTGGTGCTAAAGAATTTAAAAATAAGAATTTGAAATTAGACCACATTTTATTTATTTACCCAAAATGTACTTTAACACACATGAAAACTGTTTGGTTTTTAATGCCACTAATGGCAAAAATAAGTTCTAAAATGACGAGAGTATAAGAAACTACTGGGGCGCCTGGGTGGCGCAGTCGGTTAAGCGTCCGACTTCAGCCAGGTCACGATCTCGCGGTCCGTGCGTTCGAGCCCCGCGTCGGGCTCTGGGCTGATGGCTCAGAGCCTGGAGCCTGTTTCCGATTCTGTGTCTCCCTCTCTCTCTGCTCCTCCCCCGTTCATGCTCTGTCTCTCTCTGTCCCAAAAATAAAAAAAAATAAACGTTGAAAAAAAAAAAAAAAAGAAACTACTTAGTGACACATCATGTTCATAGAGGGTAGGGTTTATTATAAAATCAGTGCCTCACTTGAGGTTAGTTTTAAACTTCACTGTTCACGAAGGCAATGAGATCTAAGCGGACTTTCCAGCATGTGTAGTTTTATTGGGAACCCCATTTCACAGTCAACATTGAAATACTGGAAGAATATGTGAGAGGGCAGATCTGTAATACCAAGGTCTGCATCATACCAGCTAAGTACTGTGGTTCTTAATGTATTTGTACAACACCCATTCAGATAACCATCTCTCACTCAGAATTCTCTAACTTTAAAATTTTTTTTTAACCTTTATTTATTTTTGAGACAGAGAGAGACAGAGCATGAACGGGGGAGGGGCAGAGAGAGGGAGACACAGAATCTGAAACAGGCTCCAGGCTCTGAGCTGTCAGCACAGAGCCCAACGCGGGACTCAAACTCAAGGACCGTGAGATCACGACCTGAGCTGAAGTCGGAGGCTTAACTGACTGAGCTTAACCGACTGAGGCACCCCCAGAATTCTCTCACTTTAAAATCAGTAACAAGTCAGTCTCAAGCTGAGCTGATATTTACCTTTTTTACTCTCTGAATTTACAAAGGAAGACTTTACAGAGAATACAATTGTAAAGGGAGTAAGATTGTAAAGGGAATCTCAAAAGGGAATATTGAAAATTTCAGTTTTGGGGATGCATATGATATACTTTTTCTTTTTAACAAATATACCTTTTATCTTATTACAAGGCGGTGTAAGATTAGAAAGTAAAAGTAAAACATAAGCAACCACTCAACAACAAGGAGGAAGAATGGACTAGTTCTTATTGGTTGTATCCTCAGTATCAACTTCCTCATCTCTAATTGGAATATCAGCCATGAAGTTTAGAAGACCTCTCCCTATCCCTGGCTCCAGGCAGCGGTCCTGACTGGCCAATGACTGTTAACTCATGACATTGCTTGGCACTGTCCTTAATTCAAGGGCAAATAAGAGACTGCAGTTGGTCCAATCACAGTAAAACCCAGGGACAGAATGGGCTACCTAATTTAGGGCACTCAGGGTAAATCGCAAATATAGGGCCCCTTGTTCAAAAATTATTTTATATTATTTATATTATATTATTTGTAATATTTATATTATTGTTAATAATTTCAACAAAGTGACAGCAGAGCATTAAACAATGGGTGGAGCCCTGTGCTCAGAGTTCTGTGCAACCATACAGGTCAGCGTGTTTATGAAGCTGGTCAATGATTAGAAAAGGAGTCCTCCCTCCACAAAACTCCGTCACTCTCCACATAGGGATATTTGAGCAGCAGTCCCAGGATTTCTCTATGACATTAGGTAAGAACTAAAGGTGACAGTTTAAGAGCTGTAGGGGCCTCCAACTTAGTCAGAGGACTTCTATCTTTTTCTAAGATTTTAAGGTGTCAGAGGCAGAGATATCCAAACACACAGCATCCCTGGCTTTGTCCACCCATTCAAACATGGCATGAAAGTAGTGTCTCCTCTTGGGAAACTGGATGTATGTGCAAACTACATTTCAACTCCAGCTTGAGAGAGTCATACATCTCTCCAGGGAAGCTGCCTACACAGGACTGGTAAGGAGCCCATTCCCTGCCATTGTTAAGTGGCCTCTTTTCTCTCACGTTTAGCCAGGAGAGAAAAGGTGGTCTAATTCTGCTGATCCAATGTTCCAAACGTTGTGCTGAAATATTTGCGGCTTTACACCTGCTTCTAAATTATAGTGCACATAGTAAAGCCCACCCATCACGAGTCAGTCATTTTGAGCCCTTGACTCACAGGGAATTTCTCAAGAAAATATTAATGGCTATACTGTATCCCTACTATGGACACATTAGATGAATTTGGCCAAACTGTAACTGAAGAGATTTGTAGAACATTAAGAAGTGTTTCTTCTTTATCAAGAAGATATTAACAGGAAACTGGGAGTACTTTTCTCCTACTTGTCACCAACAATAGTAGGTAATGTCAATTCACTTGTCAGATGACAAAAAACAGGACTCTGTAAAATGTGACCTTAGAAAAAATGTAAATTCTGAAACTTCTCTACTCTCTGCCTTTTCACATTAGGGTGAAGATGGAAGTAACTGGAGTAGAGGGCCCTGGGATAATAAAGCCAAAAAAGAGACACAGGAAGCTTAAACATGTACACGAATGAATGAAGTTGAAATAGCAAAGAAACGGAGTCAAAAATCAGTGAGACTGGGGGCACCTGGGTGGCTCAGTCGGTTGAGCGTCTGACTTCGGCTCAGGTCATGATCTCACAGTTTGCGAGTTTGAGCCCCATGTCGGGCTCCGTGCTGACAGCTCAGAGCCTGGAGCCTGTTTTGGATTCTGTCTCCTTCTCTCTCTGACCCTCCCCACTTGTGCTGTCTCTGTCTCTCAAAAATAAATAAATGAAAAAAAAAATTTTTTTTTAAATTAGTGAGATTGGCCCAAATTCAAATGGGGTAGAATACAAACAAAGAGAGGCAGAGATCTGAATGGTGCAGTGAAAGCCCTGGAGTACCCAACACAAAAACTCCAAGGGGGAATATCAATTCAATTTTGTGTCTGTGTAGGGACATTGTAATTTTCCTATAATTGGAAAATGTTGGAATGTGAATTTTAATAACGATGAATTAAGTATTTAATATTAGGTTTAACATACTGCTATATAAAGCTTTTGCTTTCTCTAGGTGATTTCTTAAAACTATGAAACATAGTATTATAATTAAAAACTAGTTAATGCCAAAATTCCTCTGTGTAATTACAGGAGAAAGTTTAACTCTGCTACAAAAGTCACTAGGAAAAAATGCTTTAAGAAAGATCCTGACAAGGGCACCTGGGTGGCTCAGTCAGTTGAGATTCTGACTTCAGCTCAGGTCGTGATCCCATGGTCTGTGGGTTCGAGCCCCGCGTTGGGCTCTGTGCTGACATCTCAGAGCCTGGAGCCTGTTTCGGATTCTATGTCTCCCTCTCTCTCTGACCCTCCCCTGTTCATGCTCTGTCTCTCTCTGTCTCAAAAATAAATAAACATTAAAAAAAATTAAAAAAAAAAGAAAGATCCTGACAAAATTGATACAATATTGGTAAGCTGGGAGACAGCATATTGAGATTCATTGTACTATTCTCTCTATTTTTGTGTGTGACTAAAAATTTTTGTGTAAATTGATTTTTTTAAAGAATGAATTCTGAAATATTAGAAAATAATCTAAAAGCCCACCCATGATAAACATTGAGAAATATTTTGTAAACTAAAACAAATTTCTTTCATGTGAACAGTTGAACTCTCCATCAAGAAAAGGAAATCTCAGGATTCCAGAAAGACAGTAGGAAACTGACAACAAAAGCAGTGAGTACATGAGATGACATCACATGAATGAATATCACATGAGCCAATATTACAATGGCCTTGTCTTGAAGGAAGCTATCATTTTCAATAAAGAAATGAAACCTTGCAGGGGTGCCTGGGTGGTTCGGTTGGTTAAGCATCCGACTCTTCGTTTCAGCTCAGGTCATGATCTCACAGTTTCACGAGTTTGAGTCCCACGTTGGGCTCTGCACTGATGGTACGGAGCCTGCTTGGGATTCTCTCTCTTCCTCTTTCTCTGCCCCTGCTCTGTTCACACTGTCTCTGTCTCTCTCAAAATAAATAAATAAACTTAATTTAAAAATAAAAAAAAAAATGAAATGAAGTCTTGTATCCATAAGAAGCACAAAGAAGAACAAAGATCCCCCCAACAAAAAACAAGGACTCAGTTAGCTCAGGCATATTATGAGGATGCCATTCGGACCCTGCTTAGATTCTGGCTGGAAACAAAGCATTTATTTGGGCACTTTTTACCACAGTTCTAGCCTTCCCAAGGGTTTGAAATTACAACTATGCATGTGATCCAAGAACCACAAAAATGAAATATTAACATTAAAATTGGCCCCAGGACAGTATTACCTTGGGATGCCTGGTCAAACTGAACACAAAATTGTCCTAGAGTGACATGACCTGAATCCAAGGAAGTTTATAACCTAAAGTCATAAACCCATAAACCCATAAACCCAATCCATTAAGAGAAAGAATAATGAATCACTAACCATAACCAGCAGCAGTATTAAAGTCTGAGAACTTCAGACAATTGAACAATCAATGGAGGCTATTGAACAAGTGTGAATGGGGGCACCTGGGTGGCTCAGTCAGTTAAGCATCTGACTGCAGCTCAGGTCATGATCTCACAGTTCATGAGTTCGAGCCCCAAGTCAGGCTCAGTGCTGACAGCATGGAGCCTGGAGCCTACTTCAGATTCTGTGTCTCCCTCTTTCTATGCCCCTCCCCCACTCAGGCTGTGTCTCTCTCTCTCTCTCAAAAATAAATAAACATTAAAAATTAAAAAAAAAACAAGTATGAATGAAACAACTAAAGACAAAAATGTAGTCATTTGAATGACACACTATAAATTTAAAAAAACTGGACAATCTGAAAAGAAACCAAACAGAACCTCTAGAAATGAAAAATACATATAAACAATAAAATTTAAAAGTCAGTGAATAGAGTAAAATAGAAGATTAGATACTGCTGAAGAGAGAACTAAAGAACTAGAAGACAAACCTGAGAAATATACCAGAATTTAGCACAAAGATTAATAAAGGATGGATGAGAATGTCCAACCTAAGTGTAATTAGAGTTCCAGAAAGACAGAATAGAAACATCAGGAGGGAGGTTATATTCATAGCATTAAAAGCTGAGAACTCTCCCAAACTGAAAAAATATCTGAATATTTTTTCCCAAATTCAAGAAGTGCATCTTCCAGACAAGATATATAAAAAGAAATACAGGGGCACCTGGGTGGCTCAGATGATTGAGCATATCGCTCTTGATTTCAGCTCAAGTCATGATCCTAGGGTCATGGGATCAAGCCCCACATCAGGCTCCGTGCTAAGTGTGGAGCCTCCTTAAGATTCTCTCTCTCTCTCTCTCTCTCTCTCTCTCTCTCTCTCTCTCTCTCTCTCTTTCCTTCTGCCCCTCTCCCCTGTGCACATTCTCTCTCTCTAAAATAGATAGATAGATAGATGATAGATAGATAGATAGATAGATAGATAATAAATAGAAAGAAAGATACCCACATTTTATCCATTGTAATATAACCAGTTTATTTTAAAAACACACACACAAAACTTCAAACATCCAAAGACAATATTCCAATTGCCTACAAGGAAACAAAATTTAAGTTGGCACTAAAGTTTCTGATAGCATTGAAGAATCCAGATAAATGTGAAATAAAATTCTTAGATTGATGAGAGGAAAAAAATTGCCAACCTAGCTAAACAGTCATGCCATTTTGAGGGGGAAATAAAGACATTTGAAGATAAACCAAAACTGAAATAGTTCCCACTGGTCAAACCTCCAAGGAGTATTTTCAATTAAGAAGAGAATTTAACACAGAAGGAAGAAGCAGGAAGCAAGAAGCAATGGTGATTATTAAATTATGTATACTTGAAATCCCTCATCACATTGAAAAAGAGTGCAAGAGGCTTCTTTGTAAAGACTTCTTTAAATTGCCTAAAAATTTGCGAGGTTGAGTAGCACTGGCTATGGTACTTATTTATTACCATAAAAATCAGAAACCTGGGGCTTATTGCTTTGCTTGCTCACAACATAGAGGAAAATAAGAGTATTCCTCATATTTTAAAGTTTGAAAAAAAAAAAGGAAAGTCTGTACCTTGGATGCAGAAAGGAACTAAGAAAGAAAATGATGTATTTTAAGTTAAATCAGATTATTGAATTATTTTGATTTTGGAACGTTACACTATATATCTGTTGCCTGTATTTCCATATCCTATGTAAACTTTAATTCAATCCCTACTATTAGAAGATGTGGAAAACAACCTATGTAACTAGCAATGAAATGAGGCAAGCATAAGTAGAAATCTATTTTAAATTATTATTGTATTTGCTGATATAGTCAATAAATATTAATAGTGCCTACGTAATAGAGCTTTCATGTAATCAAGTATGTAGCATAATACTGAGCACACAATAAATTTGACATTATTTTGCTAGTCTTTTTTTCTTTCAAAAGATATATTGTATATTACTTAACATAATATGAATATATATAATGTTGCAATGCATCACAATGCTCTGTATATATGCAAAGTATATTATTTAGTCTACTTATTCGCTCACTAACCTATCTTGAACATTTCCACATATCAGTATGTATTCTTCCACAACATTGTTTTTAATGGTTGTACATTTATTCATACAATGAATCAAAAGGAAGGGATGGGGAGAAGAACAAAAGACTGATTAAAAACCCATTAAAAAATATAACCCAGAAACAAACAAACAAACCCAAAATCTTTATAAATGCTATGTATTATAAGAAAACACTAAGGAAAGAGTTTAATAAAACAACAGCTCAAATGATCCAATTAAAAAATGGGCAGAAGATGTGAACAGACATTTCTCCCCCACCCTCCAAAAAAAAAGACATGCAGATGACCAACAGATACATGAAAAGATGCTCATCATCACTTACCATCAGGGAAATGCTAATCAAAACTACAGTGAGATATCACCTCACACGTGCAGAATGGCTAAAATCAACAACACAAGACACAACAGGTGCTGGTGAAGATGTGGAGAAAAAGGAACCCTTGTTCACTGTTGTTGGGGAAGACAAACTGGTGTGGCCACTATGGAAAACAGTATGGAGCCTCCTCAAAAAGTTAAAAATAGAACCACCCTATGATCCAGCAATAATGCTACTGGGTATTTACCCAAAGAATACAAAAACACTAATTCAAAAGCACACATACGCCGTTGTGTTTTATAGCAGCATTATTTATAGTAGCCAACATATGGAACTAGCCCAAGTGTCTATCAACTGATGAATGGATAAAGAAGATGGGATACACACACACACACACACACACACACACACACACACGAATACTACTCATGCATTAAAAAGAATAAAATCTCACCATTTGCAAGGACATGGATGGAGCTACTGAGTATAAGGCTAAACAAAAAACATCAGTGAGAGAAAGACAAATACCATATGATTTCACTTATGTGTGGAATTTAAGAAGCAAAACAAATGAGCAAAGGGAAAAAAGAGAGAGATAGAGAGACAAACCAAAACCAAAACAAAACAAACAAAAAAAGGCTCTTAATTATGAGTACAAACTGATGGTTACCAGAGGGGTGTGCTAGGTTAATTAGGTGATGGGGATTAAGGAGGGCACTTGTCATGATGATCACAGAGTGATGTATGGAATTGTTGCATTACTATATTGTATGCTGGAAACTAACATAACACAATATGTAAACTAACTGGAATTAAAATAAATATATATATATATTTATTTTAATATATATATATATATACATGCATAAAATATATGTTTACCAAAAAAAAAATACAGCTCAAAGACAAAAGAAAAAATTGTAATAAAAGAAAACTAAGAAAATTGTGGCTATAAGACTAATAATAGTAATTTAACACTGAAAATGTTTACAAGTAATAAATCAAAATTGACGAGTCTTAGTATAATCACTATAAGCACATTTAAGAAGATGCACATATAAGGAAAATAGCAACTCAACAAAAAATATCCTTCTAAATCCAAGAACCCAGAAGTGGAAGAGAAAAGTCCTGAAAATGTTAGTAAGAAAAATTTTTCCTGAGGCCCCTGGATGGCCCAGTCAAGCATCTGACCTTGGCTCAGGTCATGATCTCACAGTTTGTGAGTCTGGCCCCGTGTCAGGCTCCGTGCTGACAGATCAGAGTCTGGAGCCTGCTTTGGATTCTCTGTCTCCTTCTCTCTCTGCCCTGCCCCTTCTTGTGCTCTGTATCTCTTTCTCTCAAAAATAAACATCTTTAAAAAATATAACAAATAAAAGAAAAAATTTTCCTGAAATGAAGGACTAAATGAATCTGCATATGAGAAAGGCAACCATATTTCGTTATGACATCAGAATGATGGACATCAAGATACAAACCGTTTAAGTTAATAAACTTAATAGAAGAATTCTTCAAGAACTTTGTCAGGAAGTAAGGACCAAATTTGTTCATTGTCCTTGAGTTGTCACTTCTTTCGCTTTATGTTGAACAGAGACAATTATTACGTATTTAAAAAAAATTTTTTTTTACATTTACTTATTTTTGAAAGACAGAGAGAGACAGAGCACTAGTCGGGGAGGGATAGAGAGAGAGGGAGACACAGAATCTGAAGCAGGCTCCAGTCTCTGAGCTGTCAGCACAGACCCCGACGCGGGGCTTGAACTCACAAATCGTGAGATCATGACCTGAGCCGAAGTCATAGGCTCAACTGACTGAGCCACCCAGGTGCCCCAACTATTATGTATTTTCAAAGAAGGAAAAAATATTTTCCTTTTCAATTCAAAATTAAGATTACAGTGTTTTACTTATTTTTGTATCTGTATCTCTTTTCTCTTATGTTGAAAATGTTGGTTCCTGACAACATGAATGTAAATACTTACTCGCTTTCTCCTGTAATGTGCAAACAACGCTTTCAAAATAACAACCCCAATATAACAATAAGACTGCCTAATGGAAACTTGAAATGAATTAAAGATTTAAATATAACACCTAAAACCATAAAATTCCTAAAAGAAAACAGGAGAGGGGGGAGCTTCCTAACATTGATCTTAGCAATGGTTTTTTTGATAAGATACCAAAAGTACAGGCAACAAAAGCTAAGTAAATAAGTAGAACCACATAAAACTAAAAAACTTGAAAACGCAACCTCTGAAATGAAAAAACATTTGTAAATCATATATCCAATCAGTGGTTAATAGTCAAAATATATAAGGAACTCACACAACTCGGTAGCAAAAAAACAAATAATCCTAATTTTAAAATGGGCAAAGGACCTGAATAGATAGTTTCCCAAAAAAGACATACAAACTGCCAAAAATAATATGAAAAGATGCTCAACATCTCTAATCATCAAGAAATGCCAATCAAAACCACAATGAAATATCACTTCACACCTGTTAGGATAGCTATTATCAAAAAGACAAGAGACAAGTGTTGATGAGGATGTAGAGAAAGGAGAACCCTTGAACAGTGTTGATGGGAATGTAAATTGGTGCAGCCACTATGAAAAACAGTGTGGAGATTCCACACAAAAATAAAAATAGAACTACCATATGACCCAGCCATGCCACTTCTGGGAAAGCACAATTTCTTTTTTATCTGCAAAAAAAATGAGAACACCAATTCACAAAGATACATGCACCCCGTATTCACTGCAGCATGATTTACAACAGCCAAGACATGAACAACATCAACGCCCATTGATGGATGAATAGATAAAGAAAATGTAATAGAATATCATTTGGTCATAAGAAGAAATCCTGGCAATTGCAACAACATGGATAAACCCAGAGAAAGACAAATACTGCATGGTATCATTTATATGTGGAATCTTAAAAAAAAAAAAAGGGGGGATTTCACTGAAACAGAGAACAGACTTGTGATTGCTAGGGGCTGAGGGGAAATAGACAGGTGTAGATCAAATGGTACAAATTTTCAGTCACAAGATCAATAAGCTCTGAGGATCTAATGTACAACAGGGTGACTATAGTTAATGACACTGTGTGATAGACTTGAATTTGCTGAGAGTAGAAGTGTTCTCAGCACACACACACAAAGAGTTGACTACATGAAATCATGGATGCATCAATTACCTTGATCTCGGCAAACATGTCAAAATGTATATGTATATCAAATCATCACATTTTACACTGAAAATATATGCAATTATATTGGTCAATTTTTCCTCAGTAAAGTTGGGAGGAAAACAATACTACTTGTTGAAGTTTAAGCTTTCTTTGCAATTCTTTAGGTGCTTAGAGTACATCCACTAGGGATGAACAATCAAAATATTCTAAGTTCAGTGGAGATAATTCGTTTATTTTAGATGGTCAAGTCACTAACTTGATATACAGTTAGATAACTTGTTGCCTTGTTTTCAATTTTTAAGGAATTTCTTCCTTTGGTATAATTGTTCATTAAGTAAGTAAGTCGTTTACCTGATTCTAAATCAAAGCTACATGAATGGTACATATGAACATGTCTTATTTGCATCTCTGTCACTTCCTTCCTGCCTCTCTTCACCAATAAGAAACATTTTTATTAGTTTCTGGTGTATCCTCTGTTTATTTTTTAATGTCAATAAATAATTTCCCCTTTCCATTTATCACACAAAAGGTGACATTTTATACACTGTTTTGCACCTTGATTTACTGATTCACTATTTAGTCCAGAAATCATTTTGTATATAATATACTATATATTATATATACATAATATATATATATGTGTGTAGCAATCTACCTCATTATCTTCCCAGATGTATCTTACACTATTACTTGGCTAAACCATGTTTTGTTTTGTTTTTAACAGTTCCCTCCTAATGGACATTTAGGGTATTTCCATTCTTTTGTAATTGCAAATAATGTCAAAGCATCCAGGTTTTTGAGGGATATTCTTTTTAGAATTAAAGAAATTTTCTTTCTTTTTTACTGTCAAATTTTAACAAATGTGTTTGCTTCAGCAATTGAGATGATCAATAAAAGAAATCTACCGTATTAATTAAATGAAGAGACATACAAATAAAGTGTCTAATATTAAGCCATCCTTGCATTTTTATAAAGCCTGTTTTGTTAAGATGCAATGTATTTTTTGGTATTAATAGATTTGGTTGCTGATATTCTATTTAATAGCTTCGCATTTTATAAGTGAGATTTGCATTAGTCTACCCAGGCTGTTATAACAGAATACCATAGACTGGGTGGCTTAAAGAACAGAAATTTATTTTTCTCACAGTTCTGGAACTGGAAGTCTAAGATCAAGGTGACAGCATGGTGTGTTTCCAATGAAACCTCTCCCCTTGGGTTACAGAGGATGTCTTCTGGCTGTGTGTGGTCACATGACCTCTTTTTGGGGTGAAAACGGAGAGAGGGAGAGCAAGTTTTCCTCTGTCTCTTCTTATAAGGGCACTAATCCCATCATGATGGTCCCCCCTCATGACCTGCTTTAGCCCTAATTACCTCCCAAAGTCCCCATCTCCAAGTGCCATCACACTGGGTGTCAGAGCTTCAACATACGAATTTTAGAGGGATACAAACATTCAGTCCATAACATTCCACCCTTGCCCCTCCCAAATTCATGTCCTTCTTAACGCAAAATATATTTATTCTATCCCCAAAGCCCTAAAAGTCTCAAGTCAATCCAGCATCAACTCCAAAGTCTAAAGTCCAAAGTCTTATCTAAATACTATCCACATCAGATATGGGTGGGACTCAAGGTACAGTTCATCCTGAGGCAAAATTCCTCTCCAGCTGTGAAACTGAAAACGGACTTGTTATGTGCTTCCAAAATGCAATGGTGGGACAGGCATAAGATAGACATCTCCATTCCCAAAGGGAGAAACAGGAAATAAGGAAGGGGTGGCCGGTCCTCACCTGAACACTGACAGAACTTGATGTGTCCCCACACATTACTTGCTTCACTGCATCTCATGATTGGCTATAACATGGCCACGTGGCCAATCCCTGAACTCTAAAACTAGCAGAGACTTTTGATTTAAAGTGTCCATTTCTTTTTCATGGCAGCACTCTTGTATTATTTATGTTTAAACTTTTCTGTTGACTTTAAAGGATACATAATATGGTAACATACTGTGGCTTAATAGCCACTGAGTTAACATAAATCAGTTTCTTAATGTATATCCATTGTCAGAACACATTTCTAAACATACAACCAAAGCAGAAACAAACTCTCTGAGCTGATTACTTAATAAACAATGAAATTTGAAAAGAAATTTCAAGAAGGGAATTGTATAATTATAGACCTCCCACTTCCTGAGGTGATCAAATTCTCAGTAGTACCTATAAAAGCAAGGTTGGCCTTCCCATAAAATTGAAAACTATTGTTCAATTTATCTAAGATAATTACATGATAAATAAGTTTTTAAATTTAAGAATGAAACAGTATAATCTCACCAAAAATTAAAATTCCAGGTCAAACCTTTAAACTAAAATTTACCTTTATAATTATAAATAAAACTTTATTGTTTGGGGAAATGTTGTATTTCTTACAGCATATAAATGGTATGAATTAGAAACCTTATCTTTTAAAGAAATAAGAAGAATTGAAATAGACCATGTTTTCCTCTCTCATTGAAACTCCTATAGAATTTCTCAGGTTGTAAACATGTTCATTATCTTAAGGCAGTGACCAGACAGCAGCTACGACTTGGGGACAGGATTTCTATCTGACTCACCCTTATAGTCTGCACAGCCAAACCCCAGAGCATGGCACCCAATAAACAGTTGCTGATGAATAAATGGTGCTTCCCAGAATATCCTAAACTCTCAGAAATTGAGATGCCTCATAAAGCCTGGAGGAGTACGTACACATCAGAGTGAATTCACACCAACTAACATAATTATAAACAAGTACAAGTTTTATCAATTCAAACACCATATACAAATATTAGATTAATGATGCAGTGGAGAAAAATATAAGCATAAAATGTGTTAACAATAAAAAACAAGGAGTGGTTTATATCAAATGTAAATTGGTACAAAGCTTTTGGCTTACAAAACTCATTATCATATTCATTTCAACTACAAGTAAGTGAAAAGACATATTCTCCAAAGGCATAAATAACAGCAAACAGATTCCCACTGATGGTTTTTTTTTTTTTTTTTGCTTTCAACACAGAATTGTACAAAGACCAAAAACCTAAGACAGTCAGCAAATTGAATGATTCAGGCAAAAGAATATACACAATGCCAATTTTCTTTCAGAACCAGAGAGTAGAATAATTTACACAGTTGTTTTTGTTTGTTTGTTTGTTTGTTTAGTTTTATCTGAGAATTTGTCTTTTAAAAGATGATTTGTAACCTTGAATTGTTATTGGGACTGTGATTGTAATGCAGTATTACCTTGTTATTATTATTTTTTTTCTTTATACAGATCCAAGATATTGGCCTGTTCTTTCATAAAAGGAAATTGATAATAAATCTGGAGAGGAAAATTTTGAGCCATAGGCCTTTGACATAACTACCTAAACTCTGACTCGCTTGCTTTAGTAATGTGTTACAGGAACATGCTTTTGGGGGAATATGTCACCTGTGGAATGTGGCAGGATTCATTTTGGAAAGAAGGTCAGAAAGTCTCACCCAGAGATCTTTGAGAAGGGAAGACTGGGACTGTAGTCAAAGGAGAGTGAGCCAGTCACCAATCCATTACCCCTTTCAAAAGTCTACCTCTACAAGTTTGCTCTCTCTGGGAGAGACCCAATACTTCCCAGTCATCCAAAGGAGGATGAAATGAGGAGAAAAAAGGAAGACTGGGGGGAAAAAAAGAGAGCCCAGTGTTACATTCAAATTTCCTTTCTCTCTCTTCCAAGAAGTGTGCCAGTCTTCACTAGAATGCTACCATGCGAACTGAAAGAACATGAAGCAATTATTCAAATGCTTTGCTGGCTCTTGCTTAGATGTTGATGCTAGCCAGAAGCCCATGTCTGAATCTCATAAGTATTCTTTAAGCCTGAAGAATATGATTAATATACAGTGGAGGGCAACCAACTGGACGTGAACATTGGTGTGGAACACTGGGGGTTAGCAGAGTACATAAGCGATGGTGTCCAGGATCAGGACTGTGTTACGGAAACTGGTCTGGATCACCCAGTAGAAGAACCAAGTGGCACTGAGAGATCTTGGAAGGCAGGAGGTTTATTTTACACCGGGGGGCTCAGAGGAGATCATTCTCCAGAGGACTGAGCCCAGGGCAGAGATCGTTCTCCAGAGGTCTGAGTGCAGGGCATCAACAGAGGGGACAATTTATAGTCTGTTACTTCCGCATTCTTCATTAGTAGTAATTTGGTGCTCACGGCAAGCAGGGTGGGAAGAAGAACCCGGAAACGGAAGTCTTTAGGCAGGGACTGAAATTCCCCTATCAACTACAGTAAATTTTATAGTAGCAAATTCCTAATGAAGCAGCTTAAAAAGGCCTTCAACTCTCTTAGCTACCAAAAAATACTTTTTTCATCTGGAATATGTGTCCTTACTCATAATTCAAAGACCCCAAAAGTGCCTATACATAGAATTTTTACTGTCTATGAAGAATCTGACTTGGAGAAAAATAGCATTTCTATTTCCATTAATCTCCTACTGAAATTGAGCACACTGAAATTATCAATGCAGGGAACACATGTAGGAGAACAAATTAAAAGTTATATCTGGTATTTTCATATCAACCTGGAATTATTATAGACATTTCAAATTATTATTTATGCTCATCCCTGCTCTAAAATTATAGTTATTGGCCTATAGCTAGATACCATTGTTTAATGCATTAATAGACATGTGAATTACTGTACCATGAATTTGTATTTCTAATATTTTGGTAACTGAATTGTAATAAAATTGCCTTCCTTTGTGATTCTGTGTAATTTTTTTTAAGCACCAAAACAATACTCTGAGAAGGTACCCAGAGGCCTCATCAGATTTCAGAAGGAGCCCTGGGCACAAAAAATTTAAGAAGCTCTGCCATAGGGTTAGGGTGGGGGTGCGGTCAAAAAAGAAGAAGAAGAAGAAGCAGCTTTGCCCTAGAGCATCGCTGCTTTTCCTGGGGATGTGACACAAACAGCTAGCATTCTGTCACCCTAAAGCAGTATTTTGCAAGCTGAAAATTGTATAGGCATTTTTACGGGAAGAAAGTTATGCAAGTATATATACAATTAGATAGAAAACACTTTATGCCTATAGATCTAACACAACTACAAAATTAGTATGTATAAATTAAATTGAAACAAAACTACAAAACTAATGAAATTTAAGTTAATTACATTAATGAATAATATTAACATTATTCTCTGAAAAGCATGGTGCTGAGGCACAAGTTTCTTCTGTCTTTACGACACTTATACTACAGTGTATTCCAGCTGAGTAAGTGGGTCACCATTTTTCTCCATCTGAGTTGCCCTGAAGGTGCCCTTTGCACAAGAAGCTGGTATGTACTTTAGTTCTGCAAATGAGAAGAATATCAAGTCTGCCTCTGTTCCTTTCTTGATGCGTGGCAAATGTCTAAGCAATGCAGCTTAGCAGCAACATAAATCATAAATAGAAGCTCAAATACAGGCATCAAAAGTCCATGTAACTACTTGTTATAAGATGGTTATCCAGGTTATCGAGATCAGGCTTACATTAGCTATTTTATATTGTCGTTGAAATGAAAGCATATACTTAAGAAATTGTTACAGAGAATTCTTGGATCCCCAGAATACATCTGAGGTCTCTCAGACCCTAGATGGAGAAGTACTATCCAACAACAACAGAGGAATGCTAAGGATACAATTCTCAGATGCATTTAATCCATTCACTCATCTACATTTACACATGTAAGAACAGATAAGCACAGATTCCTACTCCAAACGGCACAATAATCCACAGTCAGCAATCTACAGAGGTGTGTATCTTACTCTGAGGACAGCAGAACTGAGTTTTGAAAAATATAATAAAGACATCTAGGGTTCTATTGTTAATAGTATTAGAAAACGTCAGGATAAAAGAAAGATTTCTGATGTCTAATTAGACTCCCTCTCCCAAGTACTCCCTTGGATAGTTGCCTGATGAATAGTACTCGTGGCAAAACTTCAAAAGATGCTCTCTGATCCTCTTAGCCTCATATTCTTGCAGAACTCATTTTCAAGCTAATAGAAATACTATGTAACAAACAGAAAACCAGGAAGAAAGAATAACCTTAGGGTTTTTGATTGGTATATAAGCTTTCTACATTCAGCAAATTTTGAGCATGGGGTTAGGGCACTTTTGGTACAAAGTTATCAGTGCTAATAAATCTCTGCTTTTTAGACAGCTTCACTGTTCTGATCCAAGTCATTTTATATTCAGAAGAAAGACTCTATATAGTTCCTTGAAGAAAAAAAAAAAGTAAACATAAGGTGAATGTCCACTGTTAGGAGAATCATTGAAATAAAGTATGGCCTAATGACAATATGGACTGCTATTCAGTCATTGTAATAATGAATTAAAGCTAAATTGTTGTCTTGGAGACATTTACTCAAAGTATTCTTGAATGAAGAAAACATTTTATGTAATAAATGTGATCCCATTTTTTGAAAAACAATGACAAGAAAACCTGTACGTATGTTCTTCTATATACAACAGGTATGTGCATATATGTTTGTGTATGATTATATGAGCATGGGGAAAACTATAAAATCATATACACTAAGTAGTCAACATGGGTTAACCATGGGCAGATTGGGGGTAATATAATGCAAAAGGAAAGAGAGGGAATGAAGAGATTTATGCAAAAAAAAAAAAAAAAAGAAAAAGAAAAAAAGAAAAATACTTCCATTTAAGCATAATATGTATAACATGAACATAGTTGTGCATTATAAAAAAGAAGAAAATAAGCTCCCAATGTAGGAGGAGATGAAAAACAAGCACCAGAGTAGATAAGGAAGATAAAAATGATTGAGGGGTAGGAAGCAATTCCCGAACAGCACAGTAAGATCCTCCAGAAATATGCTCCTATGTAAAAGCAGTGAAAACACTGGGGAAAAAAAATTATCAAAATCAAATTTCTCAAAACTTTGGAATTTAACCAAAGGCTTGCATTAGTTAGAGGAACATTTATTCAAGAAAAATGACTGAACCATAGTGAGAACTCTGAGCTTCGTAGCATTTCATCTTGCCTTATTTCCATCACCATCACCTCAGTTCTGCGGTAACCTTGAAAACCAATGGCTTTGCATTTATTGCAAAAACCTGCAACTGAGGGGGGAGGCAATGGAGAAGAAAGAATGGGTTTGAAGCTATCCAAAAAGCCGTCCCCAGAAAACTGTCATTATTCAACCTGTCTGGAAGATCCCTGGAAAGAATCCATTCTCAGAGCTTCTCCTTACTTGACCTGACTCAGAACTTTTTGTTGTTGTTGTTTCTGACTCAGAACTGTCTATATGCAAACAGCCCTATCCCCAGGGCACTTGTCAAAAACAATGTGTGGCGATTGCTAAACTTCACTGCTACCTAAGGCAAAGATGCCCTTGGAAATAAGAGGCTGACCCAAAACACTTAAAAAGGAAAAACTGGAGAATAAGATAGCCAAACGGGCCTTAGAATGGCTCTGATATATTCTCCCGGGACCTAGAAGGCCAGACTGTGCACATATTCAAGAAAGCTATAAAGAGCCAGTCCCAAAGCCACATAATTATTATATAATGCTGTTTATATGAAGTGTTCAGAATAGGCAAATCCATAAAGACAGAAAGTGTAGGAGTTTTGGACACAGGATGGGAGAATGGGGAAATGAGGAACAATGGATACAACATTTCTTTTTTCTTTTCTTTTTTTTTTTTTTAAATGTTCATCCATTTTTGAGAGAGAGAGAGCGCGCCCATGCACATGAGTGGGGGAGGGGCAGAAAGAGAGACACACAATCTGAAGCAGGCTCCAGGCTCTGAACTGTCAGCACAGAGCCTGAGGCAGGGCTCGAACTCACAGACTGTGAGATCTGAGCCGAAGTCAGATGGCCAAGAGAGCCACCCAGGTGCCCCCAACACTTTTTGCATGGAGGAAAATGTTCTAAAATTAGATAGTTGTGGTGGTTGCACAACTCTGTGAATGCATTCTTAAAATCTTGTATTTTACGTATTAGAGGGTGAATTTTATAGTAGGTGGACAATAACTCAAAAAGTGTTCTTTTGATTAAAGTGAATGATAGATATGATGCATTTTCATCTGATGCAGAGATTTCGGATCTGGTTATCGAACAACATGATGAGAAAAAGGAACATCTTAAGCTTTTAGCACATTACCCCACTCTTTTGTCACTTCAATTCCTGATCAGTTTCCAGGTTATTCCATTGGCCACCATATTATTTTTAACCCAAATGTTTTTGGTTGGTCAAAGAGTTTTTTTTTTTCTTTCCTTAAAATTCAGTTTATGCTTCTATACATATACAAGGAGAAAAGGTGAAAATACAAAAGGCAACCTAGAAAAATGCCTTGCTAAAATATAACATGCGAGCTATCAACCTTTTCCCTTTCCATATCACAGCTGGGTTTCAAAATGCAGCTCATGGAAGTCCAGCAGTAACAGATGTCACATAAAACCTACTTTATACATTTACAAAGCTCTGTCACACAGTGTCATACAGGGAGGATTCTGATTAAGACTTTACAAACTAACGTATTCTATGCTTTGGCTTGATATTAAGGATGCCCAGGGGCAAATGTGTTAAGGAGAGGCTACTTCCTGGTACCTTTTGCCAGAAGGTTAGTCCTCGGTTTCCTACCCAGGATATTTGGATGGAACAGAATGTCTGGCCACTGTATTTTTGGACTGAAGTGGACTTAAATAGCTTTTCCATATGCCAGGAATTTAAAATGACATTTTAATTAGAGAGCAATTTTTTCAGAGGGACAAAAGCAAGTTCTCTCCTAGGTGTTAGTAGTGATACAAGGCACTACATGATGCTTTAAATAAAACTGGTTAAGTAAATACTAAGTGCAGAAGTGTGATCAGACATTATTAATGAGAAGTGATAAAGCAGATATTAAAATTTTGAAATGTCTGCAGTTTGTTTACTTATTCATTCAATAAATATTTTCTTGTGCACTGGCTATACAGCAGCAAACAAAACAGACGACTCTCCTGGAGCTTAAAATTTGCTCTGCTCCTGCAATGAAAGCAATAAAACTAAATGAAGAAGCATGCAAAACTTGAAAGAGCACTGGTCTACAAGTCCCAGGATCTGAATTCCAATTTCATGCCTATCACGTACTAGACAAGCAATTTGGGATATGTCAGCTAAGCCTCAGTTCCATAACTTGAAATGGTATGTGTCGCCTGTCCTGCATACGTCATCAGTTAATTATATATAAGGAGAAAAGAATTTAAATATGCCCTAAAAATGACCAAAAGCTCTACAATCACAGACTAGCAATATTACTGAAATGTATGAAAAACTATCGAATCCCTTGCAATGAACAAGTTTAGTTAAGATAGTGTATTGAAGGTCTATGTGGTTAGCAGTAAAGCTCAATGCTGTCAAGTACATGAACAACACGGAATGACATATATTCAAAGGTGTTGACCTTTCTCCATTTAACCGTGCTAATTTCACCTGGATTTCCTTTACATGTCAAATTACATTCCTAGTCTCACGCAATGTTCCAGTCATAGGAAGAGAAAACGAGTGGAACAGACCTCCATCGAGCTTCCAAACTGAGTAACAAATACCATATGTTTCTTTACTCTCTTCACAGTATGTGTTTGCCACTTCTACTTGAATCTTAACAAATGGCAAAACTTTCAAAAGAGAGAAAAATCCACTTAGCAAAAGAAAATAACAACCGCTATAATTGCAAACACATTAATGGGACTGAGCTTTTGCTTAAATTACCTCTGCACTTCTGATGAAAAACACTGTCGTTAAGAAAAATGAAGGGCTTAAAACATGACAAAAACATTAAAAACTTCAAAGTAAAACTCATGAGGAAAGCAAATTTTACTTGTCATACTTTGGGTTTGCAGTTATTACCGTCAGGTAATAAACACAAATCCGTATTAATCACTGGTAAACACCAAGCATCAGAAACAGTTAATATGTAGGTGCTGTGTGAAACAATGGAATCCAAACAGTCTGTCTCTTTGGGTCTAGAGCAATAGAATAACCCTGCTTTTCTTCAGACACTGCCAAATATATACCATGATCGCTAAAATTTAGCTTCCTCCTTCCCTTCCTGGCTCAGGATGAAAATCAATACTCTGTCCTAGACCTAGGATGTGATTCCCTTTGTGGGTTTTCATGAAAGAGGGAGGAACAAACAAGGAAATGACCCCAGATGGATGGGTTTTGTATAATTTTCAATCACATGACCTTGTTTGGGGAAGCAGAAAATAAGAATGAAGACAACTACAGAGAAAGTTCTTACAGTGACTACGCTCTGATTATGTTTGCCAGAGCTGACTGGGTCAGAGCTGAGGCTCTCAGGAGCTTGCCCCCAACTCTAATCCCACCAGCAATCTGGAAGCTTAGTGACCTTACTAAAAACTTGAGGGATATTGAGGAATAAAATCATGTTCCACAGCATACCATCTGCCACTATCTACCTGGTCGCATCTCCACACTTTCTGTCCTCTCTCTCTCCCAGCTCTTGTTCTGGAATACCTGGCATTGGTCCTCAAGCAGGGTTTCATACACACCATTTTCCTTAAGGTGTGATTGTCAGTCATCAACACATAAAATAAATTGCACAGCCAATAAAGGGGGGAGAAGAGGGAAGTAAGGAAAGAAGAATGCGTGAGCACCTCAAAAGTAAATGGGGGGGGATAGTTCCCATTAAATCATTGACATTCTATTATAGAACCGAGATCCTTCCCACAAGGCACCAATAACAAAATAAGTAACTTCACTTACATATTCATTTATCTATCTCAAAACAAGTAACTTCAAAACTTCAAAACAGAAGCACAAACTTTCAGAGATGAACCACCATAAAAATCACTACCATTCTATCGGGGCAAGCAGTGTGCCTCAGAAATGTTGAATGACATTCATACGTTTTCCTTTCCCACCCTTATCCCTCCCTATCTGGATGGCCGAGCTGATGGCATTTCATGCCTAGGAACAGAACCCTCAGTTAGGGTTGCTGGGTAAGTGAGTGCAATGTGGCCTCTGTGGCCAGTTCGTGGTCACACTTGGTTGCCACACTTAAAATCCACCTGTAGGTTCTATAAACATTAAAGGGCATGGGTATTCAGTACCTTCAGACTTACTTGTGTTCCTGTGATTCTGGTTCCCTGGGAGAGAAGCATCCGTGGTCCAGGCTGGAACGTGCTGGTTGGGATGCGTGGCAGACGTCACAGTGCTCTTGTTACAAATCGTATTTGTAAGAACAATATCAGACACTGGGACTTCACCATCGGTGACCAAAGGTTCAGTTCCATTTGATTTAAAATAGGCTTTTTTTAATGTTCCTGAAAGACAAAAAAAAAAAAAAAAAATTCTGATACATAACTAGAAGTGTTTATTTTTAAAAACATATTGAGAAAATTCTCGAACTACTTTCCCAAGTCTCATTCTATCCTGTCTAATCCAAAGAGGAAGATGATGGCTCACAAAACTACCCACTTCATTGGAACAACCAAGAGAGTTTCTTTTCTACCACAAATAACCTAATCCTGTGAAGAAACCACTGCTTTCTCAAAAGCTTCAGGCATAGAAACTGAGCCTCCCATCTAGGGTTCCCGGTGCCCAAAGAATGCAGGGCAATTCCATTTCGCCTGAGACTCACAACAAATAAATGAAATGTGGTGAATCTTGGTGTTTCCTTCTGGCTTTCTCAGTTTCTCAATTTCATCCACCATTTTATGCTACTTAGTACCCAGGACACAAGCTCTTCATATCTCTATATCTGCCACCAAAAGACAACAGTGCCTGCTTAGGTTCAGCCTTTATTTCTCCACATTTTCCACTAAGTTTCAGTGACCTGCACATAACAAATAAATAAAAATAATAGGGCTCATATATTTACCAAGCCTAGATCGGAAAACCCGCCAAAAAGCAAACTCTAATTCTAGAAAAACTAAGAGAAGGAACTAAATTACCTTCATCTTTGACCAGAACTATAAATATGACTATAAGATACAGGCATTAAAACTAGGAATATCAACTGGTCACTTTCTCAAGGTATTCATTCAATGACAAAATAGTCAAACCTAAGATTACTGGAAATCACCTCACTTTGGCTTTAGGCCGAAACTCCTGAAAACCTTGAAAGAGATCATGTATTTTTAACTTAGTAAAAATAGACAACAGATTGTTTCCAGAATATAGCACTGCAATTGAGTATGTCACTAAAATAAACAAATGTGATATTGATTCATTATAGAAATACCCAAGGGAGATTTTTTTTCTAGAAGAATTTACAGCGAATGCTCTAATTGGCTCTCACTTTTCCAAACAGTCCACGGACCATTAAAAATAAAAGAAATATAAATAAAATGTTTAATATCAGTCTATGGAAAAAATTTCCCTACATGTGCTTGACACTTGGAAAACATTAACTACAAATCAAAATAGAAAAGCAGCTGTTTTCTAGCTAACTAAGGTCAACAGTTTCATCTGCTAAAGGATTCTAAATAAAACGTCGGAGCATAAAAACTCAATCGTGACCATGTGGTGCAGGTAACATACTCTCCAAACTGTATGATTATGAGTAAGTATTAAATGCAGTAAGTAAAATGAAAGACTTTATGTAATTGTTTTTTTATTTTCAAAATGATTGAGATCAAAATAAAGTATTTGATAGGCTTGATGACTATGTAATACAGATTTCATTCATACAGGAAAATTTACCAATCAATTAGATATAATTTTATTTTCATCCATTTATTAGTTGCTCTCACCGTTCCTTACTTTGGCATAAATAGACTTTTCACAATAACATGTTAATTCCATTAACGTGGCCATGATGAACTTTTAAAGTCCATAAAGTTGACTTACTTAGCAGGCTAACCCTCTGAGTCAGCATCCAGCTCTGTCAACACACATTTAGCAAATGCAAACTCCTCACAGTTACATCCCTGAGTAATCCATTCAAAAGGAGTTGCTTTCCATATGAAATATTTCAACAGTTGTTCTCAACATTTTGCTTGTAATAATTAACCATATTACTAATCTTTCCTTTATCTTTTTCATCAAACCACAGGGGTGAAAGTGTTAATAACCTCTGCTTAGGGAGGCAAACGGGAAGAGACGCTTAAATACAGAGAACAAACTGAGAGTTGATGGTGGGACAGGGAGAGGGGAAAATGGGTGAGGGGCACTGAGGAGGACACTTGTTGGGATGAGCGCTGGGTGTTGTATGTAAGCGATGAACCACAGGAATCTACCCCCAAAACCAAAAGCATACTTTACATACTGCATGTTAGCCAGTTTGACGATAAATTATATTAAAAAAATTAGCTAAATGAATTACCAGAAGAAGAAGAAGAAGAAGAAGAGGAAGAAGAAGGGGGTCATCTTCTGAATCACTGACTGGAAACACTGAGATAATAACTTTCTAAAAAATTCGGCTTCCTTGCTCTTAAATTCTACATATGAAGACAAGCTGGCAGAATAGATAGAAAGGGACAGGTAATATATGATACATGGTAGTTGCTGTAGTTAATGTCCCTAAAGTATATTTTTAAGAGACAGACAGATGGACCAACTGACAAAGAAGGAGAGAGAATAAACCTAAGGACCTGTCTTTAAAAGCCTGCACTCACTAGACAATCTCTTTTCAAGCAGCTCTGGAAACCGACCAACTCTCACCTCATAGTTGGTCATTTTTTAAAACGTACAAACATTAGAACTCGATAAGACTAAATACCCTCAAGCTACACCACAGTGAGCTATAAAAATGCTGAGAGTGATTAGCCCACAATTGAGGGTTCGCTCTTCCAATTTCGCCCCAGAATTTTCTACACTCTTATTTTCACAGTGCTGTGGTTAAAAGTCCAGGTTCTATAGCCTGACCACGTGGGTTTAAATCCCATCTCTGGTGCTCACTAGCCCCGAAACTGGGCAAAGTCTCAACTGCCATTAAATAAGGAAAATAAAAGTCCCTCCCCTCATGGGACTGGCTGTTAAGATCAAATTAGTCAATGTATATATAAACATTTGGAACAGTTCCTGGCACATAGTAAGTTCTCAATAACTGTTAGTCATTAGTACATAATGATAGTAATGAAAGTAAAACTGTCTTCCTTAGGGCTATTTAGGTACTTTTAAATAACTATCAATTTCCATTTACTCTAAGTGCATCCCACATAACAAAATGGCTAAGGAAAATTTCAAAAGCGAATCACCTAACCTACTTTTGGAGTAAAAGAAGTGTGGCTCTTTCACGCCCAGTTAATAATACAAGGCCCCACCAATCAAGGTTGTTTGGCTCAAAAGTGTATCAGCTCTGGAACACAGCTCTGTTTAATTAGCAATGTTTAAGTAGGGGCACCTGGGTGGCTCAGTTGGTTAAGCGTCCGACTTCGTCTCAGGTCATGATCTCATGGTTCGTGGGTTCGAGCCCTACGTCAGGCTCTGTGCTGACAGCTCAGAGCCTGGAGCCTGCTTCAGATTCTGTGTCACCCTCTCTCTCTCTGCCCCTTCCCACCCACCCCCCCCCGCCTCTGTCTCTCAAAAATAAATAAAACATTAAAAATAAAAAAAAAAATGTTTAAGGAAAAGTCTATAATTCCAATGATAATATCTGAACTTCACTGGTCACTTATAATGAACATATCGAGCACTGTGGTAGGCAAAATTAACGTTCCTCCAGAGACATCCACCTCCTAAGTCCCAGAACCTGTGAATATGCTACCCTACATACCTTAAATGGCAAAAGAGATGTTGCCAATGTGAATTACTTAAGGAATTTGAGATGGGGAAATTACCCTGGATTATTCACGTGAGCCCAAGATGGTCACAGGGTTTTTACAAGCAGAAGAGGGAGGTGAGAGGTTTTGTGTATCAGAGCCACGCAGTGTGAGAAGGTCTTAATGGACCATTGCTCATTTTAAAGATGGAAAGAGGCCACAAGCCAAGGAACACATGAAGCCTCCAAAAGCTGGGAAAGACAGGAAACAGACCATCCCCTAGAGTCTCCAGAAGGAATACAGCACTGCCAACACCTTAATTTAGCTCATTGAGACCTATTTCGACTTCTGCCCTCTACAACTCCACGGTAAGGTATTTGCATTGTACTGAGTAATCAATTTGTTACAGCAGCAATAGGAAACAAACACAAGCACCTTGCTAAGGATCTTCACTATAAGCATCTACTGAGTTAGTCTTCCAACAATCTTTTGAAACAGATGCTATAATTAACTCTCATTTACAGAGTTTCAGGGAGGAGGAAACTGAAGCTTTCAAGAGTTCTTTAATGCACCCAGGAATGGAGTCAGGACATGACACACACACACACACACACACACACACACATATACACCCATATACACTTCTCACTTTGGACAAAGTCTGCAGGTTTTAAAAAATCAACCATCATACGCATGTAAAAAAATTATCTTCCTATGATGGGAGCTTAAAAGTAATTCCTCATCTTTACATCTCTAGCCATGCGGTAATACATTCACTGGGCATTTTCTATGTGCCAGGAATGCTGTATTTACTCTCTGCTGAAAACATGACATTTTGTAAAAGCTCCTTATCATCAAGACGTTTACAGATTAGTTGAGGGAAATAGGCATGTAGTCTAAAAATACAAACCATGATACAAGTGCTTTGAGAATGGTAAGCATAAGACAATCTGATGACAGAAAGCAGAGAGGTAGTTGTCATTCCATTTGAGAAAGCCAGGAAAGGTTTCCTAGGAGGAGATCATACTCAATATAAATCTTAAAGGATAATTAAGGATTGTCGAAGTTTGAGCAAAGCATCTGTGGGGAAGAAGAAGGAGGTATAGTAATAGGGAATGGAGAACTTTCTAGTTGGAGCAAAGGGAGAAAGATACTGAAAACCTAGTGGCAAGTAACTAAACATCGCTAGCTCATAGGGGCCTGGCAAGAGGAAAGGCTAAAGAGAGAGAAGAAGCCAGACTATGACGAGGAGTTCCTGTTAAAGGCTTGAAGTTGTTCTTGTGATGAAGAACTTTTGAAGGATCTTAAAAAGGGTGGCACATTAGAATGATCACTGTGGCAGCAGCATGGTGATGGAAAGGGGTCAAGTCCAAGTGAGAAAAGAGGAAGGTCTGATCCAAGACAAAAGCAGTGAGGACTCAGGTAACATTTGGAAGAGGCAAAAATTATGGGCTCATCAGGGAAAGAGTCAGAGGTCACTTCAAGGTTTCTGGTTTGAATTACTGTGTGTATGAAGGGACCTTCCACTGAGATAAGGCTGTTCATCAAATATTTTCAAGTCTCTCGCATTCACTAAGACATATGCTTGGGTCACATTCTCTGTCTCTGGACATTTCTGATGTTGTCCTCAAAGGGCACAAGCTTCCAGTTATAAGTTGAATAAGCTCTGGGGATCTAATGTACAGCATGGAGATTATAGTTAATAATACTGTATCATACCCCTTTGAGGAAAAGAAAAGAATCTCCAGTGCTCTTTTTCTTTCTCGTTGGCACAATAACTACACAGGTGCAAGATGATGGCTGGGTGATCAGTTTAGTCCCTGAATGAGCATAGCCCCCATGTCATTCACAAAGGACATGCAGCATGAGTGAGAAATTGACCTTTGCTGTTTTTAAGCCACTATTATTTTAGGGTTATTTTTGTTACACAGTATTGCATAGCCTATCCTGACTAATACAGAGAATGAAAAATAGAATTTGTAGGAGCTGGCTTTCGTTATTGTTATAATTCACTGAGTATAAAATCTAGAGCAATCTAAGCATTTCCTCCAGAATGCCTTGTCAGACCCCCACAAATCTGATCTTTGTGGTCCCAGCGCACACACTGTTTGTATCACACATATACTCAAGAGCAATTGTCTGTTTTCTTGTCTGCCTTCTTGAAGGTAGGAAGGTATTCTATGCATGTCTGCATCTCAAGTGCCCAGCAGAATGCTTGGCACCAGTGTAGGCCTTAAAGAATATTTGTTGCATGTGTGAATGATGAAGCAACTCATGGATGGGCATGGATGACACTTCCAAGAGAGTCATGGGTGTAAGGTGAGAAGAGAGAGAGCCTAGGACAGAAACCCCAACCATTTAATGGCTAGGTAAAGAAAGATAAGCTCCAGGAGACGGAGAAAGAATAGTCAAAAATAGAAGAAAAATCAGAAATGATAATATGCAGGCCAAACAGAAGAGCATTTTGGGAAGAGAGTCAAAACTGGGCAAGATTATATCTGGTCACGTGACCCTACTTGAATGAAAGACAGTGTTGCTGGCACCAACTAACAATGAACATGCTCTTTGTGAGCTGGTGTAAACAAACACAGAGAGAAAGCATGCGTTCTTCATTTCAGAGTCTTGTTCAAACACACATCAGTTTCAAATGCTGTGCATTGGATAAAAAGTCACCGCCTCAGAGAGGCCACCATACAATGCACTCAGTGCCTCAGTAAGAATATTTAGTAGTAGGACAAGAAGAGAAAGAGGGGAAGACCAGATTGCAGTGGATTGAGGACTGGATCAAGCACAGAAATCACCTGGGGATGTTGCTGGAAGGCAAAGGCAGGAGGTGGGCGTGGAATCTGCATTTCACACAAACTCTCAAGTGATGTTGATGTTTCCAGCCCATGGACCACACTTCGAGTGTAAGGCTTTAGACTCCCATTTCAAAAAGCTTTAGACGTTACATATAACCTCAGACCTGAGCGGTTAAAGGAAACTATTCTCAAGTTTGGAAGCTTTATGTCCCTGAATCTGTACCAGAAGGCCAGGGTTATTAAAGGAATTTGGGGGCTCAACTAAGTAAAATGCGGAGTCAGGTCATAAAGGATCGTAGAGGATCTTAAATTTTTTGGTGTAAGGAAATAAGGATCTGGGAGGTTTTTCCAGGTTAAAGTGATAGTCAAAATGCAACATTATAAATTAGGAAGTTAAAATTCTTATAATTCCAAATTCTCGTAAAAGCCACAAGCTGCAAAGATATTTGCTAAGAGAAAAACTCTAAGTTTAACCAATGATCTTTAGCTGATCTAGCATTTTTGTAAGGAATATTTCTCTTGAGTTCAAGAAAAATGGCCTATTTACCATACTTGCGACAATCTTCACCACTATCATTTTTCTTTCTTCTTCATCGCATGACAAAAAACAAACAAACAAACAAACAAACAAACCACATAGTCCTTTCATAGTATTAGGAAAATTAGGAATGTTACCTTATACCACTCATAATAAGCTTATGCCTAAAACAAAATGTATTTTTGATGTGGATGTATGGAACAGCCTTTGAAACCAAGGCTTCAACAGCCTGGGAAAGAAGATAGGGAGCATCCTAATGAGATTTTTTTGGACCATAACTTTGATGAAATTAAATTAAGATGAACAATGGTTTGCAAAACTCAGCGCAAACCAAAACCCAAAGCACCACACTTGTAGGAACGTTGCAATACCCCCCCTCATTTTTTCTCCCTGACACATACTCTACCCACTTCAACCTTCTCTCCCTATACCTGCCAAAGGCACCTTTGAAAAGCCTCTACCAGATCAAACATGTCACTCCCTTACTCCAACACCCTTATTGTCCCCATTGTGGAGTTCAAGATTAAAGTGCCACTCCATCAGAAAAGTCTGCTCTCAACTCAAACTAGCTTTGGGCCCCTGTCATAAGCTCTCCTAGCAACTGTTTCTTCCCACATCAGTTACCTCTGTTGGCATTAATTAATTGAGTGATCATCTTTTAATGCCTTCCTCTCTCATTGAACTGTGGGGTCCAGTACCCAGGAGGGTACGTTTATTCAATGCCAAGTTTATTCAATGCCAAGTTTATTCAAGGAAGATTGCCTTGCACTCAATAAATGTTTGTTAAAGGACTGAATAATTCAGTATCAAATATAGCCACAATTCTATCTCTTTCAAATGTTTCCCAACATAGCAAAATAAATATTGCATATATATGTTTAGATATTATTTATACATTTACATATAATTTCAAGCAGATATCAGCTCAATCTCTAATAAAGTACTCCAGGGCATAAACTCACTCTTCTAAGGATGTGATGGCAATATAACCTGCCCCCAGTTTAGTTCTGATAAGAAATGAATAACCTCTGAAATTAACACTCGGGTCTAAGCATAAAGGTTTCATGTGAAACCTGCCATCACATTGCAAATCCAACAACGAGTCCATTTTATTCCTTCCTAGCAACTATACTCGTAACTGAAATACACTGTGGCAATGGCTGGGTAATAGGGTTATGGGGTTATGGATTATGGGATTACTATGACACTGGATCATTGCACAAAGATTCTAGGTCTTATGGATAGAGTTTAAAAAAGATAAGCCCATTTTTAGTCAATTTCTGAGTATAGTAAAAACTAATTCTTAACTTTAATAATGAATTTTGTCATTTATAAAAACACTTTCACAAATTTTTTCATTTGACTTTTGTAACAATGCTGCGAAATGAATAAAAATTATATTCCTCCGCTGACAGAGAAGTTAAAGCATCTGACCAAAACTCACACGTCTAGTAAATGGAAGAGGAAGACATTAAACCCCAGCTTCCCAGTGACATTATAAATTACATTTCTATGTCACATGGCCCTTCATTATTAGGTTATAACTAAAGAAATAAAAATCTAGGGAGAATATTGTAACTTTCCGACTCTTCAATTTTCCTTTCAATGTCTTTCAAAAACCTAAATCTTAAAAAAAAAAAATGTTTAGTGTAATTGACATACAGTGTCACATTAGTTTCAGCTGTGCAATGTAGTGCAACTTCTCTCTGTTATGCTGTGCTCACCACAAATGTAGCTACCATCTGTCACCATACAATGCTACTACAATATCATTGATTATATTCCCTATGCTGTGCCTTTTATTCCTGTGACTTAGTAACAGGAAGCCTCCCAATCCCATTCACCCATTTTGCCCATCCTCCCACCCACTTCCCTCTGGCAATCATCAGTCTGTCCTCTGTATTTAGAGTCTCATTCCACTTTCAGTTTGCTTGTTTGTTTATTCACTTTTTTGTGTGTTTTTAGATTCCACTTACAAGTAAAATCATATGGTATTTATCTTTCCTAGTCTGACTTATCTCACTTAGCATAACAGACTCTAGGTCTATCCATGCCATCACAAATGGCAAGATCTCATCCTTTTATATGGCTGCATAATATCCTATTGTGTACATATATCACACCATCTTATCCAATTGTCTATTGATGGACAATTGGGTTGCTTCCATATCTGGACTATTGCAAATAATGCTGCAATAAACATAGGGGTACGTACACCTTTTTAAATTAGTGTTTTCATTTTCTTTGAGTAAATACCCATAGTGAAACTGCTGGATGATATGGTAATTTTATTTTTTTTTTCATTTTTTGAGGAATATCCACATTGCTTTCCACAGGGGGTGCACCAGTTTGCATTCCCACCAACAGTGTATGAAGGTTCCTTTTTCTCCACATCTTCACCAACACTTACTGTTTCTTGTGTTCTTGATTTTAGCCATTCTGACAGCTGTGAGGTGATGTATCATTGGGTTATAATTTGCATTTCCTTGATGATTGGTGATGTTGAGCATCTTTTCATGTGTCTGTATGTCTTCTTTGGAAAAATATAATTCAGGTCCTCTGCCCTTTTTTTTTTGTTTTTTTGCTTACAGTTTTTTTTTAAATTGTTTTATTTTTTTTAATTTACATCCAAATTAGTTAGTATACAGTGCAACAATGATTTCAGGAGTAGATTCCTTAATGCCCCTTACCCATTTAGCCCATCCCTCCTCCCACAACCCCTCCAGTAACCCTCTGTTCTCTATATTTAAGAGTCTTTTATGTTTTGTCCCCCTCCCTGTTTTTATATTATTTTTGCTTCCCTTCCCCAATGTTCATCTGTTTTGTCTTTTAGAGTCCTCATATGAGTAAAGCCATATGATATTTGTCTTTCTCTGACTGACTAATTTCACTTAGCATAATACCCTCCAGTTCCATTCACGTAGTTGCAAATGGCAAGATTTCATTCTTTTTGATTGCCGAGCAATACTCCATTGAATATATATGCCACATCTTCTTTATCCATTCCATCGATGGACATTGGGGTCCTTTTCATACTTTGGCTATTGTTGATAGTGCTGCTATATACATAGGGGTGCATGTGTCCCTTTGAAACAGCACACCTGTATCCCTTGGATAAATGCCTAGTAGTGCAATTGCTGGGTCGTAGGGTAGTTCTATTTTTAGTTTTTTGAGGAAACTCCATACTGTTTTCCAGAGTGACGGTACCAGCTTGCTTTCCCATTCTGCCCATTTTTTAATTGGATTTCTGTGGGGTTTTGGTGTTAAGTTGTATAAATTCTTTATGTATTTTGGATATTAACCCCTTATCAGGTATATCATTTGTGTATATCCCCTCCCACTCAGTAAGTTATCTTTTTGTTTTGTTAATGGTTTCCTTCACTGTGCAGAAGCTTTTTATTTTGGTGTAGCCCAACAGTTTAATTTTGTTTGTGTTTCCCTTGCTTCAGGAGACACACAAGGAAAATATTTCTATGGCTGATCTCAAAGAAATCACTACCTATGTTTTCTTCTAGGAATTTTATGGTATCAGTGCCACATTTAGATCTTTAATCCATTTCAAGTTTATTTTTGCATATCCTGTAAGTAAGTGGTCCACTTTCACGCGTTTGCATGCAGCTGTCATTTTCCCAGCACCAGTTGTCGAAGAGACTTTTTCCCATTATATATTCTGGACTTCTTTGTCATAGATAAATTGACTATATAAGTATGGGTTTATTTCTGAACTCCATTCTGTTTCATTGATCTATGTGTCAATTTTTGTGCTAGCACTATACTGTTTTTATTACTATAGCTTTGTTGTATATCTTGAAATCTGGGATTGTGGTACCTCCAGCTTTGTTCTGATTTCTCAAGTTGGCTATGGCTACTTGGGGTCTTATGGGTGCTATACAAATTTTAGTATTATTTCTTCTAGTTCTAGGTGAAATGCTCTTAGTATTCTCATAGTAATTGCATTGAATCTGTAGATTGCTTTGGATAATATGGACATTTTAACAATATTAATTCTTCCCATTCATGAGTATGGAATATCTTTCCATTTGTTTGTGTCATCTTCAATTCTTTCATCAATGTTTTCCAGTTTTCAGAGTAAAGGTCTTCCACTGCCTTGGTTAAGTTTATTCCTAGGTATTTTATTCTTTTTGGTGCAATTCTAAATGGATTGTTTTGTTAATTTCTCTATTGATGCTACTTCATTAGTGTATAGAAATACTATTGATTTCTGGGGGTTAATTTTGTATCCTGCAGATTTACCAGTTATTTATTTCCTCTAATAGCTTTTTGGTGGAGGATTTAAGATTTTCTATGTATAGTATCATGCCATCAGCAAATAGTGACAGCTTAACTTCTTCCTTACCAATATGGGTTCCTTTTATTTCTTTTCTTTTCTGATTACCATGAATAGGACTTCCAGTACAATGCTGAATAAAGGTAGTGAGAGTTCCTAATCTTATAGGAAAGGCTCTCAGTTTTTCACCATTGAGTATGATGTCAGCTGTGACTTTTTTACATGTGGCATTTATTATGCCGAGGTATGTTCCCTCTAAACCCACTTTGTTGGGAGTGTTTATCATGAACAGA